>NC_089259.1:52334774-52646011 GCF_963930625.1 Muntiacus reevesi | reverse complement strand
TCAGTTTTCATTCCAATCCCAAAGAAAGGCAATGCCAAAGAATGCTCAAACTACCACACAACTGCACTCATCTCACACACTAGCAAAGTCATGCTCAAAACTTTCCAAATCATTCTTCAACAGTACATGAACCATGAATTTCCAGATGTTCAAGCTGGATTTAGAAAAGGCAGAGGAGCCAAATATCAAATTGGCAACATCTGTTGGATCATCGAAAAAGCAAGAGAGTTCCAGAAAAACATGTCTTTCTGCTTTATTGACTATGCCAAAGCCTTTGACTGTGTGGATCACCACAAACTGTGGAAAATTCTTCAAGAGATGGGAATACCAGACCACCTGACCTACCTCTTGAGAAATCTGTATGCAGGTCAGGAAGCAACAGTTAGAACTGGACATGGGACAACAGTGGTTTCAAATCAGGAAAGGAGTACTTCAAGGCTGTATATTGTCACCCTGTTTATTTAACTTACATGCAGAGTACATCATGAGAAACACTGGGCTGGAACAAACACAAGCTGGAATCAAGATTGCCAGGAGAAATATCAATAAACTCAGATATACAGATAACACCCCCCTTATGGCAGAAACAAAGAACTAAAGAGCCTCTTGATGAAAGTGAAAGAGAAGAGTGAAAAAGTTGGCTTAAAGCTCAACATTCAGAAAACTAAGATCATTGCATCTGGTCCCATCTCTTCATTGCAAATAGATGGGGAAACAATGGAAACAGTGAGAGACTTGATTTTCTTGGGCTCCAAAATCACTGCAGATGGTGACTGCAGCCATGAAATTAAAAGATGCTTACTCCTTGGAACAAAAGTTATGACCAACCTAGACAGCTTATTAGAAAGCAGAGACACTGCTTTGCCAACAAAGATCCGTCTAATCAAAGCTGTGGTTTTTCCAGTGGTCATGTATGGATGTGAGAGTTGGACTATAAAGAGAACTGAGCACCAAAGAATTGATGCCTTTGAACTGTGGTGCTGGAGAAGACTCTTGAGAGTCCCTTGGATAGCAAGGAGATCCAACCAGTCCATCCTAAAGGAAATCAGTCCTGAATTCTTATTGGATGGACTGATGATGAAACTGAAACTCCAATACTTTGTCCACCTGATGCAAACAACTGACTCATTGGAAAAGACCTGATGCTGGGATTGATTGAAGGTGGGAGGAGAAGGGGACGACAGAGGATGAGATGGTTGGATGGCATCACTGACTCAATGGACATGAGTTTGAGTAAACTCCAGGAGCTGGTGATGGACAGGGAGGCCTGGCATGCTGCAGTCCATGGGGTCATAAAGAGCCGGACATGACTGAGCAACTGAACTGAACCGAACTCTTCACAAATTATTACCACAGTGTGCATTACTCAGCCTTTCTTCACCTAATGGTCACATTTAGCCGTATTTTGAGTATAATTTATTTATTCAGTTTCTAATTCATTGAGATGTATAGAATAGTCTATCTTTGGTATTGTAAGTTATTAACTTCCTGATAAATAAACTTATGCCCATATGTGCTTAAGACAATTCTCATAAAAAATGCCAAGAAGCCTTTTTATAGGTAAAGTAATATGCAGATAAATGTTTTCTTCTGCAAGTAACAGAAAACCTGACTCTATTGGATTTTAACTATGGTTTACTATCCTCAATTAAGAAAAGGTACTGTACCTCAGGAATATCAGAGCTGAAATCTCAATAATTCTAATAAACTTTCATGATGGACACATAGTAGCTCTTCTGATTCTCTTTTCAGGCTATGTTTAAATGCAGAATAAACAAGAAAGTCAGTGTCAAATAAAGTAAACAAAGCAATAACATTCTTAGGAACTTTCCTAAATTATTTCTCTTACTTCTTATTGACCAAGACCAGGTCATATGGCAGTACTTATGCAAAACATTGCAGGAAACAGAGTAGGCTCTCCTGAAGAAGAGAAAGGGCTTCACATACACAGTTCACATGACTACTGATGTTTATTTATTGTTTCTTATGAAAATATTAATAAAACTATTTACAATCCTTCCAAATGATGTACAATTCCAACCCCAGGATATTCTTCTTTTATAAAAAATATAGTTAAATTTTAGGACTGAATTGTTGATGTGATATCTTTTTGGTATGTCAGCTTGGCTAAACTGAACTAGGGTCCATAGAATACCCTTTCTGCCATAATCCCCATTAGGTTGGCTTGCCAGCGATATTCTTTTTGGAAGATTGAAGAGCAAAAGGGAAAGCAGTCATCTTATAATATCCGTATCCCCCTCATAATTACTTAACGTACAGAGTATATTAATCTAGGTGTTACCAAGAAGTGAATTTGAAGATGTGATTAGAGTCCTTAGTCAGTGACTTTAAATTACTCTAAAGGAGATTGTGCTGGAGAAAGCTGACCTATCCAGTAAGAAGTTCAGTTAAAGAGGGGTGGGCCTTTACTGAGGGCAAGACTCCACATGTCACTAGATTTTCAATTGCTCTTCCTCACTTTCCTTATCTTTCTGTCTGACTGCTGTCTAATGACCACAGGTTTCAGATCAGGCATGTAGGGATCATGCCTGTTCTAGGTCTTCCCTACTTGACAATCCTAAGTTGCTTAGTCAACCCCTACAGTTATATAGAGTGATTCCTTATAATAAATTCAAATGCAAATACAAAAAAATCAAATACAAATACAAACATATGCATGTATGTATGTGCACATACACACACATGTGTATCCCTAATGATTGGGGCTCCCCTTGTGGATCAGGTGGTAAAGAGTCTGCCTATAATACGGTAAACCTGAGCTTGATCCCTGGGTTAGGAAGATCCCCTAGAGAAGAAAAAGGCAATCCACTCCAGTATTCTTGCCTAGGAAACCCCATGGACAAAGGAGCCTGGTAGGCTACAGTCCATGGGGTCGCAGAGTCTGACACGACTGAGTGACTAACACTAACGATTCCATGATTCTGCTTTCTCAGATTGAACTCTGATTAAAACACTAGATATAATAATTATGAAGCCATCAGAGAGTGCCTGTAACATGGTGGAAGAAGAAGAGGATGAGTAGGAGGGGATGAAGGAAGAGTGAATATAGATACTCAGGGCAGCATTGTGTGCCATCATTAATTCAGCCTGCTGGGGAAATACTTTCATTTAAGTTTTGATCAAAAACTACAGCCAATATAAAAGTAATTCTGTGACTGACAAAGACCTAGTGAAAACCCTTTGGGTGATTCATTGAAAGGAAGCAAACTTCAAATATCATTATTCAAGATTTGTATGTGAATTTTAAACATACTATGTCCCTGACTTCCTTCCCCTGAGCAGAAATAAGTAGAATAATTTTGGAGAATGTACTGCAAATTGTAATATAATAAGATGACCTGAGGGAAAATAATATGTATCATATATAGGAAAAAAAAAAAAGAACTCTAGACTGGATAAGTACACAGATCAAGATAAGGATACTTTAAAGGCTTGTTTGTATAGATAAGATGAAAACACTTCAGAGGTCCCTCTGTATATGATTTGCATTCAATAAAATGATTATCTTTATCATAGACTGCCTACAATTCCCATTTCATAGGACATTGTCATGCTAAAATAGTCCTTTGTTTTCAATCATAAATTTCTTAGAGATTCCCCAAATTGTTCTAGGCAAGGCACACACATGAATATTGCAGAACTTACCCATTCTAATGGGTAAGCCAGAATAATATTAACTTTCATAGTGTATTGATTGATTTAGCTGGGCCGTTGTGGCTTTGCACAGGCCTTCTGTAGTTGTGGTGAGTGGGAGCTAGTCTTCATTGCAGAGCTCAGCCTTCTCATTGTGGTGACTTCTTTTGCTGTGGACCACAGACAGGCTCTAGGGCCCAAGGGCTTCAGTAGTTGTGGTGCACAGACTTAGTTGTTCTGCGGCATGTGGAATCTTCCTGGACCAGGGATCAAACTCATGTCCACGGCACTGGCAGGCAGATTCTTATCCGCTCTACCATAAGGGAAGTCCAATATTAACTTTCTTAGAATGTTTCTTTAAGAGAATAATTTATTTCTGGGAATGAAACACATGAAATTTATGTATATAGAATATAACATAAGAGTCTAAAAATACTAAGCATAACAAAGTACTGCCACATATAGAGATGGGTTTATTTTTATTTTTATCTTTTCTAACATGCATGTATATATAGGTGGGGGGCTTCTCCATGACTTAACAATAAAAAAATCCTCTTACAATGCAGGAAATGCAGAAGACAAGGGTTTGATCCTTGGGTTGGGAAGATTCCCCCAGAGGAGGAAATGGCAACCCCCTCCAATATTCTTGCCTGGGAAATCCCATGGACAGAGGAGGCTGGTGGGCTACAGTCCATGGGGTTGCAAAGAGACATGACTGAGCACCTCAGCACATGTACATACATGGGTACTGAGAAGCAACAGAATATACTAGTTTTTAAAATCTAAATTTTTAAAGTAAATAGGCTAAATCCTACTTCTAGCTGTGATATGCTACCTATGTAGACGTTGGAAAATTAACTTTCTAATTCTTCATGTCCTTATCTGAAAACAAAGTACGGATAATTAGTTCTAACTGTGTAGGACTGCTTTGTACAGTGCCAACGGGATAGTAATAATGAACCTAATGTTAAGCACATACTGTTATCTTAAATTGTGAATATGTGCTTTCTTTCCTTTTGTCATCCTGTTTTCTACTTCCTTTCATGTTTCCTTTTAGTTACATTGACACATAATCAGGAAAATTAGCTTAAATTTGTAAGTGTGTGTGTGTGTGTGTGTGTGTGTGTGTGTGTGGTTGTATGTGTACCAATAGAGTGCATAGCATACTCCAAAATAAAGCAATATTTACTTTAAACCTGGGCATATTTTGTAATGTGATAAAGACTAGCAATCTCAGGTGAAATCTGGGAAGAGAAGCTAGAGGCATCTGAGCAGTCAACTAACATCGTTTCAGGAAAATATAGCAGCAAAGTACCACAGATATGGAGAGAGAGAGCTAAGTGAATTCCCAAATCAGCTTGGCTTCAGCTATCTTCTTGTCAGGCAGAAATCTCACAGCCTGTTATTACTATTGCTTTTTTATACATACCCTCACTACCTTGTTTTTCTTTCCTTCCACCTTATTCACAAAATCCCAACTTTGACAAACTCTAACATTCATAGTCTCTTTCCCTGAAATTTGCTGGAGGAGTAAACATGAACATAAATATGTCTGTTGGTTTCATTTACATATTTGTGGTCTCAAACTGACATCAAGTACTTCACAACTCTCAGTACTTTTTTCTGTCCTACTTTCTTTCACACTCTCCCGGATACTTTCTCCTGACTATTTTCCCCTCCATTTTAGAAAGACTCCCATATTCCTGCTCTTCCTTCTCCCAGGTCTGATGACAGTACTGCGTGATTCAGTTTGAGGATGGAAGCCTGCATATTGGGACATCTCCTCCCTTACCACCACCAAACTTAAAAACTTACATACCCTTTCCCCCATTTTCTTCTACCCTCCATTACACTGGACAAAGTTTCACAACTGCTGTCTCCTATCCAAGGTTTATTTCTCTATTTGTACCCTAAAATCTTAGTGCTTCCCACACTAGGTCCATGAGAATCACTTTGAGAACTCATTATCAGTGTATATTCTTGGGTTATATCACCAGAGATTCTGATAATCAGACCTTTCCCCATTACAAGGTGGCATATGCACACGCACACACACACACACGTGTGCAAGCATACACATGCCTACTTATAAATGTTTACACCCATGCATATAGTCACATATATACCTGTTCCCTCCTATGCACTTATATGGTACAAATACATACACATATTACACATACTGTGTATAATATAATATGGATATTCATATATATTGTTTGGACAGAATTGTGTCCCACCAAAAAATTCATATGTTGAAGTCCTAACTTCCAGTACCTAGGAAGATAGGGCTGTTTTCAAAGATAGGTGCTTTAAATAGGCAATTAACATAAAATAAGGTCATATAGATAGTCCCTCAATACGATATTACTGATGTCCTTATAAGAAGAGATTAGGACACAGACATGAGCAGAGGAAAGATAATGTAAAGACCCAAGAAAAAGATGGACTTCTGCAAGTCAAGCAGAGAGGACTCTGAATAAAATTAACCCTGCTAACATCTTGATCTTGGATTTTTAGCTTCCAGAATTGTGAGAGAATAGAATTCTGTTTAAGCCACCAGTTACTTGTATTTGTTACAGTCACCCTAGCAAACTTACACGCATAGGTATACCAACTGCCTTCTCCGATTCATACACACAGAGATATGCATACATACACCTTTGCAGAAAATCATTAAGCTCCAGCAGTATTAATTTTATTTCAGATTTTTTAAAAACTTTGAATGTCTCAAGCTCATACCTGTTTGAAGGAAGTTTGGACATATTTGCCCTCACAGATGGAATGCCTCTTTCCCACTCTTCTCTTGGATTATTTCTTTTCACCTTTCAAATCTCATCTGTGTTGTCACCTCTTCTGAAAACCTCAGTAGTAAAAGTGGTCATCCTCCTTCTATATTTTCATTTATCTCTGCCCATTGTTTTACTTAAAACATTTGTGACAAATCAAAATCTTGTCATTTGTCCTTGTAATTTTATTCTCCTGATTAGATCATGAAAGAAATCGGATCCATGATGGTAGAATCAATTGTTTTCCTTTAAAAGTTCATATTCCTAGTATTAGCGTGATGATTGGTACATACGAGATATTCATATTTGTTGAATATACTAATACAAAACATCTCTAGCTGAATTCTCTTCTGGGTAGTGAGTCTTTGTGTGTGTGTGTGTGTTTTGTGATGTATGTGTCTGTGTTTTCCCTTTTAGGAGAAGGTAGGAATGAAAGTTGGGGATAAATAAGTTGCCTCAATAACTGTCTCTCTTTCTGTTGATATTTCCCAGAACCATTTTAATTCCAGGTGCAGTTACGGAATAATGACTCAGTTCTCTACACTCTTTACCATTCTACATAATTCAAAAGCAATCGTTATATGTGTTAAGATAATGTAAGCATGAGGTAATAGATAGGACTTGTGACAAAGTGGCTATGGAGAGCTTAGGAGAAGAAAGGCAGATATTACTCAAACGTTTCAAAACTGTGTGACAGAAATAATGTTAGCACCAACAGGGAAAGGAATTCAGGAGAACTCTCGGGGAAAATAAATAATATAAGAAATTTCAATTTTATATATTTCACTTTAAACATTGTGTTGAAATATCAGATTGAATGGTCCAGCTGGTTGTGCAAAATGTAGGTCTGAAACTTGGAAAAGATTCAGTGCTGGATGTATGAACATGCTAATGTCTCGGTGCTATCATTCTAGCCATGGAAGGAAAAAATATTATTTTTATCAGCTGGAGAAAGGTTGTGGCTAAATATTAAAAGCCTTAAGCAGCCTTTCAGTGAGTATTTTAGTATGGATCTACGTTGGTACACTCCTTGTGGAAAGATATGTAGTTTTCTGGTTTTTATCATTAAATTCAGTTATAATGAGTTTTAGTCATTAGCTTTCATTGATTAGCAGACATATTTATGCTTTAGTCACTGATGGATAGTTGATGTCTTTGGTGTTATTATATAAGTGTCCAATGTAGAGAGTCAAGGGAAGAGGTTATTACCTTCTGATCAAGCCTTCATTTCCTCATGAAAAAAATTAATTATACAGAAGTCAGTTACAGTCTCTGTAATGGGATTGGTTTCATAAGCAATGAAGTGATTATATTTCAATTACCAAGTACCATTTGCAATTGATAATGACTTGAGAGAAGAGTTCAAATGATAATTCCTATAAATGAGACCATGTTAATTTTCCCTTCAATAATTGATACAATGATTGTAAATAATTATGATAATAAATTAGGTCATTTATATATCCAGTATCAGTGAGTGATCAGCCTAAAATTTTAAATATGCCATATTGTCTGTAACTCATTCTGTTTCTTAGCCTCACATAGACACAAGTAAGAGTTATTATAAGATATCCATTGTTGATTGGATTTTGAATTTGAAGCCTATAAGAAAGGACGAGGGTCAGAATTCAACATGCTGTGATTTAAAATCTCTGTTTCTAGCAATTGATTTGTTACAAGACATCCTGCCATGTCTACAAAGACATCCTCTGATTTTCAACAGCAATACCCTAGGAAGGACTGACATCTGAGAATTATATAACAAGGCTATTGAAATATAACCACAAAATATGTGGAGATCTTTATGAAAGCATATAACTTTTCATACACTACACGAAACTTCTTCCAAATTAAGCTAATTTTTAAGTTGTATTTTCATATTTAGTTTTTTAAAATGTCATTATCTGGGCACTGACTATCTCTTAACATCAAAAACAGTATATCAAGTATGAAAATTTCTGATCTGTATAAGCAGAAAGTTATATTACCAAAGTATTCCCAAAGATATTTGAGTTTTTAAAAACAGATTATCAATTTTACAGTTTCTCCCTGTGATTAAATTTGTAGGTTCTCTCCCTAAAACAGACATTTCAGTTCATTGCTTCCAGCTCTTTGGCAGAAACAAAAAAGTGAATAGCTAACACCTGGTTACTAGCTACCAGCCAACCTTGCAGTTTCTGCCTCTGTGGAAATGAAGTTTGAATCTTAGAAATCAAAGTAAAATGAAAGTTTTAAAGCTTTAGTCTGTTTCCTCAAACACAAGGGCTGTATCCACAGATAGAGAATTAAGGGGGAAAAAAAAAATCAGAGCATCTATTGTAAAATTCAGCTTTAATATTTTAACTCTGAAAGTAGAAATAGAAATATTACCAAATAGTTATAACTGAAATTGACAGTTCTCATTATCCATTGTTACTTTAGTTTATTGACATTTTAAGATAAAATTAAAGAGGAGTCAGTGTTTTAACTGATATATAATAAATGTATTTAACATGGCATTCTTGTAAATATTTCAGAACAGAGGGTGATTGATACTTCATTCCAGATCTTTATGGAAGAAACTATTCTGGGAAAGGGAATTCTAATATTTTAACTTTTTAAAATAAACTTTATTTTTAAGAGCAATTTTAGGTTCATAGCAAAATTGAGCACAAAGTATGGAGATTTCTCATAACCTCCTAACCTCTTTAACATGCATAGCTTTCCCTGTTATCAACATCCTCCTCCAGAGTGGTACATTCGCTGAAACTGATAAACCTACAAGAGTACATCATCATCACTCAAATTCCACACTTTGCATTAGGGTTCATTCTTGGTGTTGTTTGTTCTGTGGTTTGTGGACAAATTTTTAGTCACGTGTCTGCACCATGTAGAGTAATTTCACAGCTCTAATAATCCTCTGTGCCCTGTCTATTCAACTTCTTTTCCTCTAACTCCTGAAAATCACTGATTTTTTATTGTCTCCACAGTTTTACTATTTCCAACTTGTCACATGGTTGGAATTGAACAGTTTGTAGCCTTTTCAGCTGGGCTTCTTTCACTTAGTAGTAGGCATGTAAGGTTCTTCTATGTCTTTCATGGCTTGATAGCTTCTTTCTTTCTAGTGCTGAATAATATCCCATTCTCTGGATTTTCCACAGATTATTTATCCATTCACTTACTGAAGGACATGTTAGTTGCTTCCAAGTTTTGCAAATTATAAAGCTGTTACTAGTATTGATATGCAGGTTTCTGTGTAGACATAAATTCTCAGCTGATTTGGGTAAATATCAAGGAATATGATTACTGGATTATATAGTAAAACTCTGCCAAAATGTCTTACAAAGTGGCTACTCCATTTTGCATTCATTCCAGCAATGAGTGAGAGTTCTTATTGCTCCACATCCTCACTAGCATTTGGTGTGATTAGTGTTCTGGCTTTTGGCTATTAAATCTTTCACTGTTTCTTCCTGCATTTTTTCATTGTTATTTTGATTTGCTTTTCCCTAAGGATATATGATGTGAAAAACAACTTTCTTTCCACATGCTTATTTGCCCTTTGTATATCTTCTCTGATAAGGTGTTTATTAAGATCTTTAGTTTAGATTTACAATAACACTCTGAATTCACATAAATTCATTTTTGCATTTGGTGTAAAACGTTATATACATGAAGTAGGTTAATAATGTGAGGGCTTATAGAATTTTACAGTTTGTCAGGAATTGACTTGTAAGCTTTTCCTTTTTCCAGAAACAGCAAAGAGGCTGTTACTTTAATGCAGTAAGTGAGAGCAAAATAACAGAAAATGAGGAGAGACAGTGAGGGAAAACGGACTTTTGGAGGATTTTGACCGAGTATCCTCACTCGTATCTAAATGAAATTAGCAGTGGATTTTGAACAGAGAAGATAATCTTCCTAATGAAAATCAATAGACCCTCTCTGAACTTCTTCTAATTCACACACGCCCTCAACAGACCAATGTGAAAACAAATGCCCAGGTGTCATGTAGATCACCCAAGGAATCCTCTTACAATCTGGAGGAGGGAAAGGGCAACATATATTAGTCTTACCCTAAATGCAGATGTAAATAATTTAGTATACACAAGGTTAATACTTTTTTTTTTTATTCCCCACTTGATCATTAGTTAGTCCATCTGATTCTCTAAATAACCTCCCTAACCTTCCAGAAAATCCTGTTTTATTATTTTGGCTGATCTGCCTCTCAATCCTCTTTATTGATTCCTTGCATTTATGTAAAGCACTCACCAAAGTAACCTGCTTTTATGGGCTTAAATATGCATATTTTATGAAGCCTTTAATAGGAAACTCTTCCCTACTGTTCATTCACGCAACTCACAGGCACATCCTTTGGACTGTTTTTGAAAGATATGCACCTCTTTGAGAAGAATCTGTCCCTCAGCTGAACAGCTTCCTTGGTGGCTCAATGGTAAAGAATCCGCTTGCAGTGCAGGAGACCTGGGTTTGATCCCTGAATTTGGAAGATCCCCTGGAAAAGAGAATGGCTCCCCACTCCAGTATTCTGGCCTGGAGATTTCCATGGACTGTACAGTCCATGGGGTCACAAAGAGTCAGACACGACTGAGCAACTTTCACTTTCATTTTATTATGGGAAGTTACATAAATATAGGAAAGATCAAAGCATTTTTCAATGAAAACCCATATGACAACTATCAAGAATCTAATGTTATCATATCACTCTAAATGCTTTATTGCATATCTGTCTATCCATCCTTCTATCCATAGATTAATCCATTTTGTTTATCCATTCTTCTATGATTGATACTTGAGATGTTTCTAATTTTTTCAGTTTTTAAAATTTGCTTTGAGTGGTTTTTACAAAGTCTTTTTATGAAACTCTCTTTATTTTCCATGGGTAAATACCCAGGAGTAGAGTTTCTGGAATGTAGAATATGCATATGACTAGTGTTCAAAGAAATTGAAATTTCTCCCAAAAAGAATGTAATCTTTTAGATTCTCATGAAATTCTTTGCCTTATTCCAGAAAGAGCAGAGAGTCCCAGTTACTCCCTAATCTCACCAGCATCTTATGCTCTCAGTATTTTAATTTTATTCTGGTGTATATGTGCTGGAATTTCATCGTGACTTTTATTTGCCTTTCCCTGATAACTAAAGATAATCAAAATGTTACATGTTCTTCTTGACCTTTTGTGTATCTTCTTTGTGAAGTCTGTGTTTTAATCATCAGTGCTTTTTTATTGGTACTTGTCTTTTTATCAGTGAATTGTGGGTATCCAGTTCTTTGTCAAATGTATGTATTATGAATGTTTTCTGCTAGTTTATGGCTAGAACTTTTTTTTTAATTGGGTATTATAATGAGCATATGTTTTAATTTTAATGAAGCCTAATTCCTCTGTTCTTTTCTTTCTTGATTACTGCTTTCTGTAACCAATCTAAGAATCCTCTACATAGTGCCATGATGATGTTCTCTATTTTCCTTTGAAGATTGATGATATTAACTTTTGTATTTTTGTCTATGCTACTTCTTGAATTAAATTTGGTGTAGAACGTGAGACATGGGGTGTTTCTCTTTCCAAATAGATATTGAGATATTTCAACCACTAGTTGAAAAGAATCCTTTCCTCGTTGGCTTGCTTTGGTTAATTTGTTAAGTATCATATGACTGTATACACATGAGTTTGTTTCTCAGCTCTATATTTACTCCATGACATTTGTCAATTATTATACCAGTCTCTCCTACACTCTTGACATTTGTAGCTTCTAGTAAATCCAGTCATCAAGTAGTATAATTCCTCCAACATTGTGAGAATTTTTGTGAAAGTGATATACTCCTCTTGCCACTCTTAAATATGATTATATTGGTATTGGTCCATTATTTAGTTTCTCAAGTTTATTTACCTACTTATTAAACAGTGGAACATCTTTTTTCTTAGCATCTTTGTTATCCTCCAAATTTATGAATGCTCTTTGTTTATTGTACTCAGATTTGATGATTTCAATACTGAAGTGTGGTGTCTACAGAGGATTCCATTCATACAACTATAGTATCTTTAGTTTGTAGAACCTGCAGTGTTGGATAACTTAAATAAAATTATTTATATAAATTAAAATAAAAATAGGAGGAGGATGCACTGTAATTGCTGTAGCACTAGAAAATTTTCAGTTCAGTTCAGTCGCTCAGTCGTGTCTGATTCTTTGCCGCCCCATGTCCTGCAGCACACCAGGCCTGCCTGTCCATCACCAACTCCTAGTGTTCACTCAGACTTGCGTCCACTGAGTCAGTGATCCCATACAACCATCTCATTCTCAGAAGAAGTTGTCCCCTTCTTCTCTCACCTTCAATCTTTCCCAGAATCAGGGTCTTTTCAAATGAATCAGTTCTTTGCATCAGGTAGCCAAAATATTGGAGTTTCAGCTTCAATATCAGTCCTTCTAACGAGTATTCAAGACTGATTTCTTTTAGGATGGACTGGTTGAATCTCCTTGCAGTCTAAGGGTTTCTCAAGAGTCTTATCCAATATCACAGTTCAAAAGCATCAATTCTTCAGCACTCAACTTTCTTTATAGTCCAATTCTCATATCCATACAGGACTACTGGAAAAACTACAGCCTTGATTGAACAGACCTTTATTGGCAAAATAATGTCTCTGCTTTTTAATATGCCATCTAGGTTGGTCATAACTTTTCTTCTAAGGAGTAAGCATCTTTTAATTTCATGCTGCAGTCACCATTTGCAGTGATTTTGGAGCCCCCCGAAATAAAGTCTGTCACTGTTTCCACTGTTTCCCCATCTACTTGCCATGAAGTGATGGGACCAGATGCCATGATCTTAGTTTTATGAATGTTGAGCTTTAAGCCAATTTTTTCACTCTCCTCTTTCACTTTCATCAAGAGACTCTTTAGTTCTTCTTCACTTTCTGCCATAAGGGTGGTGTCATCTGCATATCTGAGCTTATTGATATTTCTCCCGGCAATCTTGATTCTAGCTTGTGCTCCATCCAACCCAGCGTTTCTCATAATGTACTCTGCATATAAGTTAAATAAGCAGGGTGACTATATACAACCTTGATGTATGCCTTTCCTGATTTGGAACCAGTCTGTTGTTCCATGTCCAGTTCTAACTGTTGCTTCCTGACCTGCATACAGGTTTCTCAAGATGCAGGGGTCTGATATTCCCATCTCTTTCAGAATTTTCCACATTTTGTTGTGATCCACACAGTCAAAGGCCTTGGCATATTTAATAAAGCAGAAATAGATGTTTTTCTGGAACTGTCTTGCTTTTTTGATGATCCAGTGGATGTTGGCAATTTGATCTCTGGTTCCTCTGCCTTTTCTAAAACCAGCTTAGACATCTGGAATTTCACTGTTCATGGACTGTTGAAGCCTGCCTTGGAGAATTTTTAGCATTATTTTACTACCATGTGAGTTGAGTGCAATTGTGCACTTGTTTGAGCATTCTTTGGCATTGCCTTTCTTTGCTATTGGAATGAAAACTGACCTTTTCCAGTCCTGTGGCCACTGCTGAGTTTTCCAAATGTGCTGGCATATTGAGTGCAGCACTTTCACAGCATGATCTTTTTGGATTGGAAACAACTCAACTGGAATTCCATCACCTCCATTAGCTTTGTTTGTAATGATGCTTCCTAAGGCCCACTTGACTTTGCATTCCAGAAAGTCTGGCTCTAGGTGAGTGATCACACCATCATGATTATCTGGGTCATGAAGATTTTTTTTGTATAGTTCTGTTTATTCTTGCTGCCTCTTCTTAATATCTTCTGCTCCTGTTAGGTCCATACCATTTCTGTCCTTTATTGAGCACATCTTTGCATGAAATATTCCCTTGGTATCTCCAATTTTCTTGAACAGATCGCTAGTCTTTCTCATTTTATTGTTTTCTTCTATTTCGTTGCACTAATCACTGAGGAAGGCTTTCGTATCTCTCCTTGCTATTCTTTGGAACTTGTATTCAAATGGATATATCTTTCTTTTTCTCCTTTGTCTTTAGCTTCTCCTCTTCTCACAGCTATGTGTAAGGCCTCCTCAGACAGCCATTTTGCTTTTTTCATTTATGTTTCTTGGGGATGATCCTGCTCCCTGTCTCTTGTACAATGTCATGAACTTCCATCCATAGTTCATCAGGCACTCTATCAGATCTAATCCCTTGAATCTATTTGTCACTTGTACTGTATAATCATAAGGGATTTGATTTATGTCATACCTGAATGGTCTAATGGTTTCCATACTTTCTTCAATTTAAGTATGAATTTGGCAATAAAGAGTTCATGATCTAAGCCACAGTCAACTCCTGGTCTTATTTTTGCTGACTGTATTGAGCTTCTCCATTTGTGGCTGCAAAGAATATAATCAATCTGATTTTGTTATTGACCATCTGGTGATGTCCATGTGTAGAGTCTTCTCTTGTGTTGTTGGATGAGGGTGTTTTCTATCACCAGTGGGTTCTCTTGGCAAAACTCTGTTAACCTTTGCCCTGTTTCATTCTGTACTCCAAGGCCAAATTCGCCTGTTAGTCCAGGTGTTTCTTGACTTCCTGCTTTTGCCTTCCTGTCCCCTATGATGAAGGGAAATTTTGGGGGGGTGTTAGTTCTAGATGGTCTTGTAGGTCTTCATAGAACCATTCAACTTCAGCTTCTTCAGCGTTACTAATCAGGGCATAGACTTGGATTACAGAGATATGGAATGGTTTGCCTTGGAAATGAACAGAGATCATTCTATCGTTTTTGAGATACTGCATTTCGGAATCTTTTGTTGATTATGATGGCTACTCCATTTCTTCTAAGGGACTCTTGACCACAGTAGTAGATTTAATGATCATCTGTGTTAAATTCACCCATTCCAGTTCATTGTAGTTTGCTGATTCCTAAAATGTCGACATTCCCTCTTTCCATCTCCTATTTGACCACTTCCAATTTGCCTTGATTGATAGACCTAACCTTCCAGGTTCCTATGCAATATTGCTCTTTACAGCATCAGACCTTGCTTCTATCACCAGTCACATCCACAACTGAGTGTTGTTTTTTGCTTTGGCTCCATGTCTTCATTCTTTCTGAAGTTATTTCTCCACCGATCTCCTGTAGCATATTTGGCACCTACTGACCTGGGGAGTTCATGTTTCAGTCGCCTATGTTTCTGCCTTTCATATGGTTCATGGGGTTCTCAAGGCAAGAATACTGAAGTGGTTTGCCATTCCCTTCTCCAGTGGGCCACATTTTGTCAGAACTCTCCACCATGACCTGTCCATCTTGGGTTGCCCTATATGGCATGGCTCATACTTTCATTGAGTTAAACAAGGCTGTGGTCCATGTGATTAGATTGGTTAGTTTTCTGTGATTGTGGTTTTCATCCTGTCTGCCCTCTGATGGAGAAGGATTAGAGGCTTATGGAAGCTTCCTGATGGAAGAGACTGACTGAGAGGGAAACTAGATCTTGTTCTGATGGGCGGGGCCATGCCCAGTAAATATTTAATCCCATTTTCTGTTGATGGGTGAAGCTGTGTTCCCTCCCTGTTATTTACCTGGGGCCAAACTATGATGGAGGTGATGAAGATATGGGGACCTCCTTCAAAAGATCCCATGCATGTACTCTTCTACTCACTGCCCGCAACCCTGCAGCAGGCCACCACCGACCCACGCCTCCACTGGAGACTCTGGACACTCCCAGGCAAGTCTGGGTCAGTCTCTTATGGGGTCACTGCTCCTTTTCCTGGGTCCTAGTGCACACAAGGGTCTGTGTGTCCTCCAAGAGTCTATTTCCCAGTCCTGTGTGAGTTCTGGCAGCTCTATGGTGGGGTTAATGGTGACCTTCTCCATGGGGGCTTCCGCCATACCCAGGTCTGCTGCACCCCGAGCCGTTGTTCCTGTGCACGCATACCTGCCGATGCATACCTCAACAGGGGACACTCACACACAGCTCTGTCTCAGTCTCTGTGGGGCCCCTGGGTCCTGGTGCACACAAGGTTTTGTCTGAACCCTCTGAGCACCTCTGATGGAAGTGGGGTTTGATTCTAAACGCGAATTCACCCCCGTACCATCTTGCTGGGGCTTCTCCTTTGTCCCCAGGTGTGGGGTATCTTCTCACAGCTGCTCCAGTGCCTACCGTCTTGCTGGGGTTTCCCTGACCTTGGACGTGGGGTATCTCTGTATGGCCACTCCAGCGCCATACATAGCCGCCGCTCCACATGCAGCAAATTTTAGATTCTGACAAATCTATTACTTTTTTTCCCCATCTACTGAATAGAGTCCCCTTATTTATTTATTTTCTATTGAATGAAGAATCCTTTAAATTCTATAGTGATTTACAAATTTCAGAAGTTTCACAGACATGATTTCATATAATTTTGTAACAACTTTTTTACCCCTACCCCTGTTTTGCCCCTCCCCCTTCCCCCTCGGCCACCCAGTGGTAAACACTAGCTTGTTCTCTATATCTGTGAATCTGCTTCTCTTTTGATATATTCACTAGTTTGCTGTATTTTTTAAATTCCACATATAAGTGATATAATACAGTATTTGCCTTTCTCTGTCTGACTTATTTTACCTAGTTTATTGCCTTCCACGTCCTTCTATGTTTCTGCCAATGGCAAAATTCCCTTCGTTTTTTATGTCTGAGTATTATTGCATTATATTGCATACTATATCTTCTTTCTTCATTCATTCATTAGTAGACGCTTAAGTTGCTTCCTTATCTTGGCAACTTTAAATATTATGAACATTATTATGAACATTGGAGCACATGTATCTTTGTGAATTAGGTTTTTGTTTGTTTGTTTGTTTTGGGTATATACCCAACAGTGGAATTGCTGGGTCATATGGTAGTTGTAATTTTAGTTTTTCTTCTTCTTTTGAGAAACCTCCATACTGCTTCCACTCCAGTTTAAATTTTTTGCACCAGTTTATATTCTCACCAGCAGTGTAGTAGTGTCCCCTTTTTCTACATACTTGCAACATTTGTTATTTGTGGGTTTTTTTTTTTTTTTTATGATTGCCATTCTGTCATGTGTGATGATATCTCATTGTGGTTTGACTTGCATTTCCCTGATAATTAGGGACGTTGGGCATTTTTTCATGTGCCTGTTGGCTGTCTGCATTTCGTCTTTGGAAAAATGAGCTCTGTCCATTTTTAATTGGGTTGTTTGATTTTTTGATATTGAGCTATGTGAGCTGTTAATATATGAATATTAACCCCTTTTTGGTCATATAGTTTGCAATTTTTTTTTTGTCCATGGTTTCCTTTGCTATGCAAAATCTTTTGAAATAAACTAGGTTCCATTTGTTTATTTTTGCTTTTGTTTCCTACTCTAGGAGACAGGTCTGAAAAATATTGCTGAGATTTATGTCAAAGAATTCTGTCTATATTTTCCTCTAGGAGTTTTATAGTATCCAGTCTTACATTTAGATCTTTAATCCATTTTGAGTTTATTTCTATATAGTGTTACAGAATGTTCTAATTTCATTCTTTCATATGTAACTGTCTAGTTTTCCTTGCACCACTTATTGAATAGACTGTCTTTTGTCCTTTGTATTATTCTTGCCTTCTTTGTCACAGATTAACTGACCTTAGTGTGTGGGTTTATTTCTGGCTCTCTATTTTCATCTGTTGATCTATGTGTCTGTTTTTGTGCCAGTACCATTCTGTTTTGGTTACTTTTTAGTGTGCAGTTATATTTTTCTTATCTCATTTAATCCTCAAAACCATGTGCAAATAATTATATACATTTTACAAATTAAATAAAGTTTGAGGGAAATAATATAATCTACAAAATTACCCATATATACCATTTGATTCTCACAGTACAGCTCTCGAGGAGATTTACTGGTAACCCTAAAACCTGGAGGGTATTCAGGCTTCTTTACTTGATATAATGCTGAAGATCACAAAGTGACTACAGGGAGTAAGCAGAACTGCCACTTTGAATAACTCCAGAAAGTGGAGTTCATTCTTTATGTGGGAGTGTTGTCCTGAATTGTGTAATGCATACAGTATATTAGGATGTTTCTGTTTGCAAGTAACTAAATTCCTTCTAAAAACTGCACTCCTATAAATGAGATTTATTGCCTGACAGGTGGGGAGAATAAGGAAAAGTCAGAATTGATTATGTTGTTCTGATTCATCATTTCATGGCCATCATTAAGATCCTGTTCTCTCTGCTCTTGGGCTTCCAGAACAGGTCAAATTAATTTCAATGTATGATTGCTATTGAGTATTTCCAGGATTGCAGCCACCTACAGGGAGAAATAAGGCTGGCGTCCTCTAATATATTCATTTCCTAGGGCTGCCAAAACACATCACCAAAAACCGGGTGCCTTAAAATGGCAGACATACATTTTCTCACAGTTCCAGAGTCCAAATTAAGATGTCAGAAAGGCCATATTCCTTCAGGCAGAGGAACCTGGCAGGCTACAGTCCATAGGCTTGCAAAGAGTCGGACACGATTGAGCATGCACGCACACACACACATAAGGCCATATTCCCTCCAATGACTAGAGAAGTGGCCCTTTTGTATTCCTGTCACTATTTTTTCTGGCTTTGAATCTTCTTTTCATTTCAAAAAAATTAAAGTTCCAAGGGACTTCCCTGGCAGTCCAGTGGTTAAGACTCTGCAGTTCCAGTGCAGGGGTTTCAGTTTCAATCTTTGTTCACATCACTAAGTTTCCATATGCCATGTGAAATAGTCAAAAACTTAAAAAAAATAAAATAAATATAGTTTTTTTAAAAAATTGAAATTCTACTTGTGGAGCACTTAATAGGCTCAGTACGCCTTTTCCTTCGATGTTGTGCTTTTCTTTTTGTGAGCACCGCCTACTTGCACTGCCCTCCAGGGCTCAGTGGCAGATGCAGGTGAGGCTGGGCGCAGGGGGGCTCACAGTCCATGCTCTGGCCCTTCCCCTCAGAGGTCCTGACCTGAGTCCAGCCTGGGTGAGGCTCCTTGCTGAGATTCTGCAGCCACTGCAAGCTGGGGTGCATGTTCTTCCCTAGCTACTCCAGTGAGTCTTGTTTGGGTAGAAGATGCCCTGCAGGGCGACCTCCCAGCCATGCAAGGTGGCTCCTGGCATTCCTTAGCTTGCAGCAGCCTAACTGATCTCTGTCTGTCTTCACATGGCTTTTGACCAAAACAGCCTGAAGTTTTCCCTCAGCCTGACCTAAATTTTAGACAGTCCTCTCCCTGCTGTTAGCCCCACCCCGACCCACTTCCCTCTCACCCTGGCCCTACAGAATGAACCCAGGTGGCCTAACTCCAGAAGTCAGTACTCTTCCTTTTCTAAGAGCATTTAATTTGGAACCCTTGTAATTGCAAACTGTTTCTCTGCCCCTTTGCATCATTTTCACAGCTTCTTGACAGATTTACAACCTAGGACCATCCTTCACAAACACTTGAGAGCCATCCCTTTGAAATGTGGCCATTTAGGAAGACTAGGTCCCATTTCCCAACCTCTGTGGGAGGGTAGGAGCCTCACTTAGGTGGGCATATATGTGAGAAAGCTTACTTGTCCTTTGGGTAAGGCCAATTAGCCAACACTATCTGAATGATTTTCACCCCACCAACCCAAGCTGTTAAAACTCTCTTGCCATTTGTTTTTCCTGGAGGTGAACTCAGAGTTTTAGCCTCTCTCCTCTATAGGGGCTTAGCAGGTAGTGGTGGTGGTAAAGAATCCATTTGCCAATGCAGGAGACATAAGAGATGAGGGTCCCATCCCTTGGTCAGGAAGATTCCCTGGAGGAGGGCATGGCAACCCACTCCAGTATTTTTGCCTGGAGACTCCCATGGACAGAGGAGCCTAGTGGACGGTAGTACACAGGGTTGCAAAGAGTCAGTCACAACTGAGCACGCATTCACACACCCTTATCACAGTGCCCTTTAATGAAACCTCCCTTGACTGTTTAACTTTGGCCAGTGCAACATTTGCTTTGATAGCTCTGCCCTATGTTTTTCTGCGTGTCACCTCCTCTCCTCGTAAGGACATGAGTCATTGGATTTAAGGGTCTCCCTAAATCCAGTAGGATTCATCTGGAGATCCTTAACTAACTTCATCTGTGAAAATCACTGTTTCTGAAACACATTCTAAGGTTCTGAGAGGACACTGATTTGTGGTTGACACTCTTCAACCCCATTATATGAAGGCTATTTCCTATATTTCTTTAGAAAACCTCCTCTCTTGTATCATTGTCTGAATTGGGGCATATACCCATTCTCAACCTAATCCAATTGGCCAAGAGAATGTCACTGAGGGCTGATTGGATTAAAGCTGAGTTAAGAAAATCAGTCTCCACTGTAAGTTGTCTTTGTTGAGTTACAAGAGGACTTGACTCCTCCTCTTCCTCTTGCCCCACCTCCATCCCTTCTCCCTTCTCCTCCTTCTCCTCCTTTTTCTTAAAGAGTCATATGGTAAATATTTGTGGCACAGAAGCCTCTTCAGCTACGCCATATTGACACTAAATCAACCATAGATAATTACTAAATATGGGGTCTAGTTGTAGTACAATAAAACTTTATTTATAAAAATAGGGAAGAGGTGAATTTGGCCAGGTCAGTAATTTGTCAACTCTGGATGAAATAATTAATCTTCACTTCCCTGAGTTGGGTAAGCAGTGATGCCACTTTTTCAAAATTATGGGAAAGAAAAAACAGAAGCCAGTACTTGGCAAAGCATTTCTGATGAACTTAGCTTCATTTTTATGGTTTTATATTCAAAGAAACCTTTCAGCCATCTCTGACTTACACAGATACCATTAATTAAGTGAATTTCACTATACTGATTTTAGGCAGCACTTCTGTCTACTTAGTACATCACAGAATAGCAGAGCCTATTTTAAAAGTATAGAGAATATAAAAGATTATAGAGAATATAAAAGACTAAAGAGCCTCTTGATGAAGGTGAAAGAGGAGAGTAAAAAAGCTGGCTTAAAACTCAACATTCAAAAAATGAAGATCATGGCATTTGGTCCCATCACTTCTTGGCAAATAGATGGGGAAACAATGGAAACAGTGACAAACTTTATTTTATTGGGCTGCAAAATCACTCCAGATGGTGACTGCAGCCTTGAAATTAAAAGACTCTTACTCCTTGGAAGAAAAGCTATGACCAACCTAGACAGCATATTAAAAAGCAAAGACATTACTTTGCCAACAAAGTCCATCTAGTCAAGGTTATGGCTTTGCCAGTAGTCAAGTATGGATGTGACATTTAGACTGTAAAGAAAGCTGAGCACCGAAGAATTGATGCTTTTGAACTGTGTTATTGGAGAAGACTCTTAAGAATCCCTTGGACTGGAAGGAGATCCAACCAGTCTATCCTAAAGGAAATCAGTCCTGAATAGTCATTGGAAGGACTAATGCTGAAACTGAAACTCCAGTACTCTGGCCACCAAATTCAAAGAACTGACTCACTGGAAAAGACCCTGATGCTGGAAAAGATTGAAGGCAGGAGGAGAAGGGGCCAACAGAGGATGAAATGATTGGATGGCATCACCAACTCCATGGACATGAGTTTGAGCAAGCTCCCCAAGTTGGTGATGGACAGGGAAGCGTGGCATGCTACAGTCCATGGGGTCACAGAGAGTCAAACACGACTGAGAGGCTGAACTGATATAAAAGATATTTTTATTCATTCTGTGCCCATTACTCTATCCTTCTTTTTTTTTTTTTTTTTCCAATAACAGCACAGTGAAACAATGCATTTTCTTCCAGGTAAAATGCTTTAGTCTGTGTGGGTGCCCTCGTGTGTGTGTGTGTGTGTGTGTGTGTGTGTGTATGTGTGTGTCCTCATTTATGTGTGTGTTTTGCTTTGAGAGAGTCAATTCCTAGGCAGATTGATAAGAAGTTCAGAAGTCCCCAAGGAGAGAGGGGTAGGGAATTCTCAGGGAGGAGAAAAGAACAAATGTTTTTCTTTTCTCTACATTCCTTAGTCTTAGTCACATAAAATGTTTTTATCTTTAAGCCTGGAACTGTTGATTACACAGCAAACAACTCAGTTTAAACTCTGTACTAAGGATTATATAACAGCAATGTATCCTGCTTGAAGACAGTTTCTCCTTCCTGAAAACCTCCTGGCTAATCCTGATATCTTAAAATGTAAATTACGGGAGTGGGTATAGTAAGATCTTTACAACCTCCAGACATTCTTTTGATTCATTGTAATAACTAACTAAAAGGTATAGAGCTCCATTGCTAACACTAGCAAAGGGGCGCTCTTTCTGCCCCCTTCTGATGTCTATGTCAGGAGCTTTCTCTATCTGTTTTATACTTTAATAAAACTCTATTACACAAAAGCTCTGCATAATCAAGTCTCGTCTCTGGCCCGAGATTGAATTCTTCTCCTCTGGAGGCCAAGAATCCTGGTGTCTTTTGTGGTTCAGCAACAATTTTTCATCTTCCTCACTGCTACAATTGTTAACAAGGTTTTCTTTTTACAAAGAGAAAGTTTAACATAGTGGTGGAATAATGCAGTCTCAGAAAGCAGGCTGACATAAATTTCAAACTAGGGTCTTTTAACAGTTATCTTGCATAATTTATTATGTGTACCTTAGTTTCCTGATATATGAAATGGTGTATGCAGTAGTACCTATCTCTTTGGGTTATTTCAATGATTAAAGAATGAATGCATACTAAACATACTGGCATGCTGTTGTACCATAAGCTTTCAAGAAATCCCAGTTACGATTTTTATTATTATCATTTTTTATTAATGAGAAATTGTCAAATCTTCCATGACTTTTAAGTGTCATATCTAGGCTTTGAATCAATTCTTACAGTACGGACTTTTTTTCCTACCACAAAGGGCTTGCATTATTAAAACATTTTAGTTTTAATATTTCAGCCATCAGTAAGCCTGTCTGAATATCTGTGATTCAGTTTCTTGTTCAACAATTTTCTCATGCAGATATTTTCAAATTTAATAGCTATTAAAAATATGGTTACTTTAAAACTTGTTTTATAATCAACTCATAAAAAGAAATTAATTTTTAGGGCAAATTTATATGTATTTTTCCTGAAGTAAATCTATGCTTATTTGTAGTGACTAATTTACTTTAAACTGCAGGTGTAGAGAATTGAATTATCTTACTCAGTTGGTCTATGAAAGATTATATAAATTCCCCCTCCCCCATAAGCAACCAATTGAATGATTCAACATACATGTTTTTGTTTCCATATGTTCTTACATAATGGGTGTTTTTACTTTGTGGTCATGTACCTTTATGTAGGGCTTCCCTTGTAGCTTAGTCAGTAAAGAATCTGCCTGCAATGCAGGAGACCTTGGTTTGATTCCTGGATTAGGAAGATCCCCTGGAGAAGGAAATGGCAACCCTAACTCTAGTATTCTTGCCTGGAGAATCCCATGGACAGATGAGATTGGGGGATTACAGTCCATGGGGTCGCAAAGAGTCAGATATGACTGAAGTGACTTAGCATGGATGCACACACCTTTATGTAAATAGTGTAATGGCAAGGATAGCTGATTTTCTACAAAAATTCATCATCCCATTATTCAGTAGGAATAGAATTACATGCTACATTTCCAAGGACCCTCTGTAGTTTTGTCTCCATGAGTAATTGAAACAGAAGCTGTGGAAAGCACTTCCAGGTCTGAACCTTTGAATATTAGGCATTTTCTTCCCATTTCCTGCTCTCTGCTACCCAGACATGGAAATACTACAGTTTAAACCAGGCAAGTAATAACAAGGCTCCAAGGCATTGCTTCTCCAAGTGTTCCTCCCAGACTCACAACATCAGCGTCGCTGTGGAAATTGTTAATAACTGTGAGCAATGTAGATTCTCAGGTCCAAACCAGACCTGCTGAGCTAGAGACCCTGAGGTCGGGCTGACAGTTTCTGTTTTAACTCTACAAGTGCTTCTGATAAGTGTTGCAGCCTGAGAACCACAAAGCAGGAAGATAGACAAGGATGTGAGGCTCCATTGCTATAGACAATGACTGTCTGCAGCAAAGGCCAGCAAAACTTTTTCTGCAAAGTTCAGTAGTATTTTAGGCTCTTCTTATTCTCTTCTTCTTCCCCCTTGTCCTCATCCCCCTCCTTTTGCTGCTTCTCCTACTTTCTCTAACAGTCATTTATAATTTTGAAATCCATTCTTAGCTAGCCAAAGGTTGGACAAAAATAAGCTGGTATAGAGTAGAAGAGCTGTTGGGACCTTGGGCAGATTACTCAAGAGAAAAGCAAATATTTGTTTTCTGAAGCACTGTATTTTGGGATCTGTTTGTTACAGAGCCTTAATCTAGACCCTGAGTGACAGGGGAAGTGAAGGTATATATTTTATTTTGTTTTTTTTCATTTTTTTTTTTTTTACTCAGTACTAAAATTCTAGGATTCATTGACTTTTAATTTTGTATATTTAGTCTGTTTATATTTATGGCTCTATTTAGTCCATTGATTCTAACTATGGCAAAGGACTCCATGTTGTACCCTTAACCACAATTTGCCTGTGTCTCTACAGATCACTTCCAACTCTCTGATGCCACATAGCATATAATCCACTCATGTCTTCTGTTGGAACTGTGTATACATATCTCTGGTTAATATATCTAGGAGTTGAATGTTTGTCAAATATTCATTTGACAGGTTTTTCTGTTTTCATCTCCAGGCTGATTGCTCTAGTTCACACTCACTCCAGAAGTGAAGGACTGCTCTGTATCTAGCATATTACCACCTCTTATTTTACTCCATGTTCTCAGGGAGCCATCCAAAAAGGTGAAAAGAGATATTTCATTGCTTCATTTCTTAGGTGCCTATAACCGAAGCTTATCAGTGCCTTCCATTCACTTAAAAACATTTAAGATGTATTATTTTTGTAATACATACTCTAGTGATAAAAATAGGTGAGTATATTTGAAACATGTTTTAAATAGAATTATTCAATTCATATACAAACAGATATAAAATGATAAATAGAAACAAGAAAAGGACATATAATAAATATTATATATGCCCGACTATATAAATACATGGGTTCAATCCCTGCATTGGGAAGATCTCCTGGAGGAGGGCATGGCAACCCACTCCAGTACTCTTGTCTTGATGGACAGAGGAGCCTGGCGGGCTACAGTCCATGGGGTCACAAAGAGTTGGACAACTGAGCTACTAAGCGCACACACACATACAAATATACATAGGAAAGGGCAAGAATTTAAAAGGGAATGTCTTTGGGAGCAAAGTATACTGTAAGAACTTTGAGAGAATGTGGACATTAACTTGACAACATTGACAGGCAGCATTATTTTATTTATTTCTGTTAATAATGTCATAATAACTCAGCATATGGTCATACTTTTATTTGTATAATCACTCCCTAATTGTCAAATATTTTTTGTTGTTCTGATTTTTGCTATTATAAGGAATAGTACAGGGAGTAAATTGAAGTTGCTCAGTCATGTCCAACTCTGCAACCCCATGGACTGAGGCCTGCCAGGCTCCTCATCCTTGGGATTTTCCAGGCAAGAATACTGGAGTGGGTTTCCATTTCCTTCTCCAGGGACGAGGAGTAAATCAACCTCATAAGCAAATCTTTCTGCACATCCATAACTGTATATTTAGAGAAATTTCTGGAAGTGATATTGCTGGGGAAAATGATATAAACATTTTTAAATGTTTCAATGCATACTAAAAAATATTTTCTGATGAGGTATTCCCAGTTTTTCCTTCTATAAATAATTATGTCAGTACTTACATATTTTAAAGGTGTTTACACTGTTTTTACTTTCACTTTATTTTAAGATATTTATAAAATGCCATAAAACAAATTATATCTAATATATAGGACAACTAAAAATAACAGTACTAATAAATTTTTTCAATTTTCAATAACTATATCCAGAATTTGAGAATTAAATTTACCTTTGAAATCCACTAATCTTGCTGTGCTCTCTAGAGGTTTGAAATTTTTTGCTTACCATTTTTCCCATTTATTTTTACTTTTACCGTATGTGTTGATATTGCATATATACATACCTGTACATATATTACACACATACATATATGAATATATATGTATTTCAATATTGTTGCTGTTGTTCACTCCCTCAGTTGTGTCTGACTTTTTGTGACCCCATGTCGCAGCACACTGGGCTTCCCTGTCCTTAACCATCTCCTGAAGCTTGTTCAAACTCATGTCCATTGAGTTGGTGATGCCATCCAACAATTTCATTCTCTGTTGTCAGCTTTTCCTCCTGCCTTCAGTCTTTCCCAGCATGAGGGTCTTTTCTAATGAATTCTCTCTTATATCAAGTAGCTAAAGTAGTGGAGCTTCAGCAACAGTCCTTCCAATGAATATTCAGGACTGATTTCCTTTAGGATTGACTGGTTTAATCTCCTTGCAGTCCAAGTGTCTCTCAAAGCTCTACTACAACACCACAGTTCAAAAACATCAATTCTTTGCCACTCAGCCTTCTTTACAGTCCAACTCTCACATCCATACATGACCATTGGAAAAACCATAGCCTTGACTAGATGAACCTTTGTTGACAAAGTAATGCCTCTGCTTTTGAATATGCTGTCTAGGTTGGTCATAGCTTTTCTTCCAAGGAACAAGTAACTTTTAATTTCATGGTTGCAGCCACCATCTGCCATTATTTTGGACCCCAAGAAAGTAAAGTCTCTCAATGTTTCCATTGTTTCCCCATCTATTTGCTATGGAGTGATGGGACACAATGCCATGATCTTAGCTTTATGAATGTGAGTTTTAAGCCAGCTTTTTCACTCTTCTCTTCCACTTTCATCAAGAGGTTCTTTAGTTGTTCTTCTCTTTCTACCATAAGGGTGACATCATCTGCATATCTGAGGTTATTGATATTTCTCCCAGCAATCATCTGGGATTGATTCCAGCTTGTGCTTCATCCAGCCCAGCATTTCTTATGATGTACTCTGCATATAAGTTAAATAGGCAGGGTGACAATATACAGCCTTGATGTACCTCTTTCCCAGTTTTGAACCAGTCTGTTGTTCCATGTTCCAGCCTATTTATGCTTCTTGACCTGCTTTCAGGTTTCTCAGGAGGCAGGTAAGGTGGTCTGGTATTCCCGTCTCTTTAAGAATTTTCCAAAGTTTGTTGTGATCCACACAGCCAAAGGTGTTGGTGTAGTCAATGAAGTAGAAGTAGATGCTTTTCTGAATTCCTTGCTTTTTCAATGATCCAACAGATGTTGGCAATTTGATCTCTGGTTCCTCTACCTTTTCTAAATCAAGCTTGAACATCTGGAAGTTCTCCGTTTGCATAATGTTAAAACCTGGCTTGGAGATTTTTGAGCATTACTTTGATGGTGTGTGAGATGAGTGCAATTGTGTGGTAGGTTAAACAATCTTTGGCATTGCCTTTCTTTGGGATTGGAGTGAAAACTGACCTTTTCCAGTCCTGTGGCTACTGTTGAGTTTTCCAGATTAGCTGGCATATTGAGTGCAGCACTTTCACAGCATCATCTTTTAGGATTTGAAAGAGCTCAACTAGAGTTCCATCACCTCCACTAACTTTATTCGTGGTAATGCTTCCCAAGACCCACTTGACTTCACACACACAGGATGTCTGGCTCTAGTTGACTGATCACACCATCATGGTTATCTGGGTCATGAAGATCTTTTTTGTATAGTTCTTCTGTGTATTCTTGCCACCTCTTAATATCCTCTGCTTCTGTCAGGTCCGTACCATTTCTCTCCTTCATTGAGTTCATCTTTGCGTGAAATGTTCCCTTGATATATTTAATTTTCTTGAAGAGTTCTCTTTCCCATTCTATTGTTTTCCACTATTTCTTTGCATTGGTCTCTGAGGAAGGCTTTCTTATCTCTCCTTGCTATTCTTTGGAATTATGCATTCAGATGGGTATATCTTTCCTTTTCTCCTTTGCTTTTAGCTTCTCTTTTCTTAGGTATTTTGTAAGGCCTCTTCAGACAGCCATTTTGCCTTTTTGCATTCCTTTTTCTTGGGGATGATTTTGATCACTACCTCCTGTTCAATGTTACAAACATCCATCCATAGATCTTCAGGCATTCTGTCTGTTAGATCTAATCCCTTGAATCTATTTGTCACTTCCACTGCATAATCATAAGGGATTTGATTTAGATCATACCTGAATTGAATGGTCTAGTGGTTTTTCCTACTTTCTTCAATTTAAGTCTGAATTTGGCAATAAGGAGTTCATGATCTGACCCACAGTCAGTTCCCAGTCTTGATTTGCTGACGGTAAAGAACTTCTCCTGCTGCAAGGAATATAATCAGTCTGATTTCGGTGTTGACCATCTGGTGATGTCCCTGTGTAGAGTCTTCTCTTGTGTTGTTGGAAGAGGGTGTTTGCTAGGACCAGTGTCTTCTCTTGGCCAAACTCTGTTAGCCTTTGCTCTGCTTCATTTTGTACTCCAAGGCCAAACTTGCCTCTTACTCCAGGTATTTCTTGACTTCCTAAGTTTGCATTCCAGTCCCCTATGATGAAAAAGACATTTTTGTTTGTTTGTTTAAATAGGAAATTTTTTAAATTTACTTATTTACTGAAGGATAATTGCTTTACAGAATTTTGTTGTTTTCTGTCAAGCCTTAACATGAATTAGGACATTTTTTTTAATGTTAATTCTAGCAGGTCTTGTATGTCTTCTTAGAACCACTCATCTTCTGCTTCTTCAGCATTAGTGGTTGGGACATAGACTTGGATTACTGTTTGCCTTGGAAACCAACAGAGATCATTCTGTCATTTTTGATGTTGCATCCAAGAACTGCATTTTGGACTCTTGTTGACTATGCAGGCTATTCTATTTCTTCTAAGTGATTCCTACACATCGTAGTAGATAGAATGGTCATCTGAATTAAATTCACCCATTCCAGTCCATTTTAGTTCACTGATTCCTAAAATGATGTACAATCTTGCCATCTCTTGTTTGAAAATATATTTCAATATATTTTGCAATATATATTGACTTGCTGATTTCAATATGTATGTTGAAGATTTATGCTATATTTATTATTCTATTACTTGTTTGGGGGTTAAGTATTATGTTAGTTAATTTAATTTATATAGCTGGTTCCTTATTTCAAATCATGCATAGCATTTCATTCTGGTTATATTTTACAATTTGTTTATTCACCATTTTTAAAGCAATTTTGTTTTTCCAATTGCATTTTGATATCTGCTGTGATACTTGGGACAATTTTATACATGTCTTTGCTGGATGGGAACAACAGTTTCTCTCGGGTGTATCAGTTCAGTTCAGTTGCTCAGTTGTGTCTCAATCTTTGCGACCCCATGGACTCTAGCACAGTAGGCCTCCCTGTCCATCACCAGCTCCCAGAGCTTACTCAAAGTCATGTCAGTCACATCAGTGATGCCATCCAACCTCTCATCCTCCATCGTCCCCTTCTTGTTCCACCTTCAGTCTTTCCCAGCATCAGGGTCTTTTCTAATGAATCCTCTCTTGCATCAAGTAGCCAAAGTATTGGAGCTTTAACTTCAGCAGCAGCCCTTCCAATGAATATTCAGGACTGATTTTCTTTAGGATGGACTGGTTGGATCTCCTTGCAGTCCAAGGGACTCTCAAGAGTCTTCTCCAACACCACAGTAAAAAGCGTCAATTCTTTGGTGCTCAGCTTTCTTTATAGTCCAACTCTCACATCCATACATGACCACTGGAAAAACCGTAGCCTTGACTAGATGTACATTTGTTGGCAAAGTAATGTCTCTGTTTTTTAATATGCTGTCTAGGTTGGTCATAATTTTTCTTCCAAGGAGCAAGCATCTTTTAATTTATAGGAATAAAACCTCTAAGTCATAGTCTAGAAGTGTTAGCAAACTTCATTCTGACAAGGAACTGATAACTGTTTAGTAGATTTCAAGCACTACTAGTACTCTTTCAGATTCAGTATTTTCATAATCCTTTAAAATTTCATTTTATTATCAGTTAATCCTGAGAATTGTTGACAGAGATCTACAATGTCAAAGCTATGGTTTTTCCAGTAGTCATGTACAGGTGTAAGTTGGACCATAAGGAAGGCTGAGCACCAAAGAGTTGATGCTTTCAAACTGTGGTGCTAGAGAAGATTCTTGAGTCCCTTGGACTACAAGGAGATCAAACCAGTCTATCCTAAGGGAGATCAGTCCTGGGTGTTCATTGGAGGGATTGATGTTGAAGCGGAAACTCCAATACTTTGGTCACCTGATGCAGAGAGCTGACTCATTTGAAAAGACCCTGATGCTGGGAAAGATTGAGGTCAGGAGGAGAAGGGGGCAACAGAAGAAAAGGTGGTCAGATGTCATCATTGACTCAATGGAAATGAGTTTGAGCAAACTCTGGGAGATAGTGAAGGAGAGGGATGCCCCGTGTGCTGCAGTCCTTGGGGTTGCAAAGAGTCAGACACAACTGAGTGACTGAACAGCTACAAGCCCTGAGAATAACATATTCACCATACTTTGATTTACCCTGGGACCTGATCATTTCCTCATGCATAATTTCCTCACACAGTAGGGTTAATAATGTGTCTAGATGTGACATGAAATATCTGAAATCATAACAATCACCATCAGGAATAGGCATGTGAGTAAAATGCACTTGTTTTTCTTTAACTCAACTAACTTCATTCCATAACACAGACAAAAATAAACAATGCCAGACTATTTGAGGTGTTTAATTTTTATACACAGGACATATGCATGCATGCTCATTCACACAGGTGATACAGAGATGGATTATGTTGTGTGTGTGTGTGTGTGTATATAAGGTGGCTTATTGGTTAATTTGGGATCTGCACTGGTCATTGCTGAGAGGCCTCCTGTTCTCATCTCCCCTTCCCTTGAGCTAAGTGCAGAAAAGACTAAGCAGTAGGAGAAAATAAAAGAAAGAAAAAGAGAGAGGAAACTCCAACCCATTAATATTTCAAAATTTTATCCTGTTAAATAAATGAAATGATTCAGAACTAGAAGCTAGACATGTCCTGCATTTCTCTAGCAGTGTAAAAAAGTAAAATAGCTTTTCCATATACACTTAAGAGCTACTATGAATATTTTCCATAGATTAAAAGAACATACCAAAAATATGAATCAGCAACATCATAAATGGAGTAACATAAGGAAAAACTAAGGCTGTGGTTCATGGGGTCGCAAAAAGTTGGACACGACTGCTGAGCGACTGAACTAAAGGCAATAGGAGAAAGACAGAGAGAGAAAGAATGGAAACTAGGAAAGATAAGAAAATAGAAAAGTAAAATATATCAATTGTCAACAATGGGAATTAGAATTTCCTTGGGTTTTTGTTAGGTTCATGAATCAAAGCAAATTGGTAGTGGTCAAACAGGAGATGGTATGAGTGAACACTGACATTTTAGGAATCAGTGAACTAAAATGGACTGGAATGGGTGACTTTAACTCAGATAACCATTATATCTACTACCGTGGGCAAAAATGCCTTTGAAGGAAGGGAGTAGCCATCATAGTAAGCAAGAGAGTCCAAATTACAGTACTTGGATGCTATCTCAAAAACGATAGAATGATCTCTGTTTCCAAGACAAACCATTCAATATCACAGCAATTTAAGTCTATGTCCTGACTAGTAATGTTGAATAAGCTGAAGTTGAATGGTTCTATGAAGACCTACAAGACCTTCTAGAACTAACACCCCAAAAAAGATGTCCTTATCATTATAGGAGACTGGAACGCAAACTTAGGAAGTTAAGAAATACCTGGACTAACAGAAAATTTGGCCTTGGAGTAAAAAATGAAGCAGGTCAAAGGCTAACAGTGTTTTGCCAAGAGAACCCACTGGTCGTAGCAAACACCCTCTTTCAACGACACAAGAAAAGACTCTACACATGGACATCACTAGATGGTCAATACCAAAATCAGATTGATTATAGTCTTTGCAGCCAAAGTTGGATAAGCTCTATACAGTCAGCAACAACAAAAAAAAAGACAGGGAGCTGACAGTGGCTTAGATCATGAACTCTTTATTGCAAAATTCAGACTTAAATTGAAGACAGTAGGGAAAATCATTCAACCATTCAGGTATGAACTAAATCAAATCCCTTATGATTATACAATGGAAGTGACAAATAGAATCAAGGGATTAGATTTGATAGAGTGCCTGAAAAACTAAGGATGGAAGTCCATGACATTGTACAGGAGGCAGTGATCAGGATCATCCCCAAGAAAAAGAAATACAAAAAAGGATAATGGGTGTCTGAGGAGGCCTTACAAATAGCGTGAAAAGAAGAGAAACAAAAAGCAAAGGAGAAAAAAAGGTATACCCATTTAAATGCAGAGTTCCGAAGAATATCAAGGAGAGATAAGAAAGCCATCCTCAGTGATCAGTGCAAAGAAATAGGAGACACAGTAGAATGGGAAAGACTAGAGATCCCTTCAAGAAAATTGGAGATAACAAGGGGAAATTTAATGCAAAGATAAGCACAGTAAAGAACAGAAATGGTTTGGACCTGACAGAAGCAGAAGATATGAAGAAGAGGTGGCAAGAATACACAGAACTATACACAAAAGATGTTCATGACCCAGATAGCTATTATGGTGTGATCACTCACCCAGAGCCAGACCTCCTGGAATGTGAAGTCAAGTGGGCCTTAGGAAGCATCACTATAAAATACACAGATGACACCACCCTTATAGCAGAAAGTGAAGAAGAACTAAAGAGCCTCTTGATGAAAGTGAAAGAGGAGAGTGAAAAAGTTGGCTTAAAACTTAACATTCAGAAAACTAAGATTATGGCATCCGTTCACTTCATGTAACATGTAACATGTCCAGTTCTAACTGTTGCTTCTTGATCTGCATACAGATTTCCCAGGAGGCAGGTCAAGTGGTCTGATATTCCCATCTCTTGAAGAATTTTCACAGTTTGTTGTGATCCACACAGTCAAAGGCTTTGGCATAGATAATAAAGCTGATGCTTTTCTGGAACTCTCTTGATTTTCCAATGATCCATTGGATACTGGCAATTTGACCTCTGGTTCCTCTGCCTTTTCTAAATCCAGCTAGAACATCTGGAAGTTCACGTACTTTTGAAGACTGGCTTGGAGAATTATGAGCATTACTTTGCTAGCATGTGAGATGAGTGCAGTTGTGTGGTACTTTGAACATTCTTAGGCATTGCCTTTCTCTGGGATTGGAATGAAAACTGACCTTTTCCATTCCGGTGGCCACTGCTGAGTTTTCCAGAATCACACAGATAGTGACTGCAGCCATGAAATTAAAAGACTCTTGCTCCTTGGGAGAAAGCTATGACCACCCTAGACAGCATGTTAAAGAGCAGAGGCATTATTTTACCAACAAAAGTCTGTCTACTCAGAGGTATGGTTTTTCCAGTAGTCATGCATGGATGTCAGAGTTAGACTATAAAAAAAAGCTGAGTTCCAAAGAATTGATGATGCTTTTGAACTGTGGTGTTGGAGAAGACTCTTAAAAGTCCTTTGGACTGCAAGGAGATGCAACCAGTCAATCCTAAAGGAAATCAGTGCTGAATATTCATTGGAAAGACTGATGCTGAAACTGAAACTCCAATACTTTGGCCACCTGATGCGAAGAACTGACTCATTGGAAAAGACCCTGATGCTGGGAAAGATTGAAGGCAGGAGGAGAAGGAGATGATGGAGGATGAGATGGTTGGATGGCATCACAGACGTGATGGGCATGAGTTTGAATAAACTCCAGGAGTTTGTTATAAACAGGGAGGCCTGGCATGCTGCAGTCCTTGGGGTTGCAAAGAGTCAGACATGACTGAGTGAGTGAACTGAACTGGGTTTTTGTTTATATTCCTTTACAATTCAAATGCTCCTTATAAAGAAACTACTTCCTTTCTTTCTTTTGTGTCCTTTGTCACCAGTCTTTTTTCCATATCTAGTCATTTTGTCATTTTCATTCATTTAGGATCATTAAGTTTTTAACCTAAAACCCTCTATTTTAAAGCATTTCTCTAAAAGCTCATCCAAAAGAGCATGATGTTAAAGATTATGGCTGATACCAATTGTATATTTTCTCCTCTTGCCGTTTTTTAAGTTATACAGAAAAAAACAAAGAACAAAAAAAACTATTCTCAGGGTAAATGTCAAAATGAATTTTTTCATAAAATTCCAGACACTTAAAAAATAATATTTACCAGGAACATATATTGAGAAAAAATTTAGTGTTGTTACTAACCGTAAAACTTGACCACAGAATAACTGTTCACTGCATAATTTTCATTAATATTACAATTATTAGTAGAACCTCATGCCAGTTTGTTAAAATAGATTTCTCAATTTGAAAAGTTTATTTAGGATTGAATATAAGGTTACTTTTATTTAAAATTAATAATATAGACAAATCATTTATCACAGAAGTGATTATTTTATCTACACATAACCCCAAATCACCCTGATCTGTTCATTTCATTTGAGTTAATTGTACTTGAGATATAGACATAAGTGAAACATTAGCTTTATTTGAAAAGAACTTTGGAAGTTCAATGAATATGAATTGCAAGAACTCTAGTAACTGCAAAACACAGCCTGTCTTCCTTTAAGTCTTAGAGTAATGTCTACTCATTCTACCTTAATAGTGATAACACAATGGCACTGTGAAATATTTTCAAATTCAAAATAATACATTTTAGCTATTAATCCCCATATCAAAGTCATATTGAATAAGTCGCTCTTCTCATTCTAAGCATGTTGCAGAGTTATAGAGTGTTAAATTGCCATTGAGTTCCAATATCAATTCAGTAGTAGAATAGCAAATTGAATCCAGTGAACTCTATTTTGCCTACTGCTTATGAACTTTACTAATATATGTTTAGAAAATATACATGTATAGTATCATTTTATGAGAGCTTAGCAATTATGGAATAATAATTGACTGTCTTATGTTTGGAAATACTATAATAGATAGCTTTACTTTAATAGCAAAAGTGAACTAGCAAATTAAAAGAAATAGCCCTTCTTTAAGCATTCCCTTATTTCCTCTCAAATTACTCTTTGAGAGGAAAAAGGAAATGTTGGCATTAGCTTACATTCATCTCATAAAATAGTTTGTTTTCATTTATGGAAATGTAGAAAAATTCCTTCTTATAATGGTTTGCTATTATTTCACAACCTTGCAGTGGTTACAGTTGAGAAAGGATGAAAGATTATGCTTAATGTTAAATGAACTCCTATTATGTATCAGACACTTTTCATATGCCATCATAGCCAATGCTCATCACAGCCCCTTGAAGTAAGAACTAACTCATTCACTTTCCAGTGATGAAACAGAAGGATTACCATATTTCAGTGAATCGGAAACTAATCCCATGCATTTTACTATACATATCCTTTCATTGCCACGAGAAATAGAAAATGCTGCCAATATAATGAAGATTTGCCAGGAGACTGTTACTGATTCAAAAATGTTAACATGGTAGGATGAGTGGGAGGATAGAGTGTCTCCTAGCATGGTATTACAGGCTAAGGTACACATCAAAGGCACATAAGCAGGCCCGCAGAAGCCGAATTCCAGGGCTCTCTGGCGCCAAAGCCCTGCTTCTTCTGTTAAGCCTTGTGGCCTCAGCTATCTTCCACAAAACAGAATGCATTTGGCATTTCCCTTTATAAGAACTTTTTTCCTTGATGGCACCACCCAGTCTGCATAACCTTCATACAGAGGAAATCAAAGTGCATGGTAGTGTATTAATCAGAGAAATGGATTGTGCCTGCTTCATCCTGTCAATCACCTGATAAGGGAAAACAAATAGCAATGATTAAATCACAGGCTGCTCAAAGTCTTTGTGCTTTGAGTAAATACATTTGGCTTTCGTGAAAGTCCATTATGCACTGTTTGGCTTTGATTAGCAGGGGGCATTTCATAAAGCATGAAAGAAAGCCGCAGTTAGTGGAAGAAAGGAGAAACCTGTGACCATTTTCTCACTGTTCTGTTAAACAGCTGACTCACCCCAGTCAAAGAGAACAGCAAAGGCTCTGACAATTATGAATGTCCTTGGCAAAAGGATGAATTTATCTGCCTGTAGAGGAGATGTCGCTTGAAAAGGCAGTGTCTGCAGCAAACAGAACACCAGCAGAGCATGACTATAAAGAACAATCCGTGTTTGCTCTTACAGAGGAGAGTTCCACAATTGCAGCTTGATTGTAATCCTCACCTGGGAAATCTGAACTCACCACCTGTTTTCTTTGGATGCTCGTGTGACACACTCCAGTTGCTTTCTACAGAATTTAGAACATTCGTTTACTCCAGTGGATACTCTTGGAGTCTTACTAAATTTAATTCACTTCCATTAAGCAACTGACTCACTAGTTAGATTTATTGGAGCTATGCGGATCGCTCTGTTTTTATATTCACATTTATGATTTGAGATACAAGTGCCATATATATTGCTTCTAGTCCTTGATATGTTTTCATACAAAAGCTATTCTTGTTTGTATCTCATCTAAAGGGGCAAAACGCTTAACATAAGAGGTTGGTTGCTATGAAATCAGTTTTATTTTAAGAATATGGGAGGGCTTCCCTAGTAGTCCAGCGGTTAAGAATCCACCTTGCAATGCTTGGGACACCAGTTCAATCCATGGTCCAGGAAGCTAACACATCAGGCAGGGCGACTGAGCCTGTGTAGCACAACCACTGAGCCTGTGCTCTGGAGCCGGAAAGAAAACAAGAGAAGCGCAGCGAGAGAAGAGCCCAAGATGAGCACAAGAGAAACCATGGCGATGAGAAGCCCATGCACCACAGCTGGAGGATAGCCTCTGCTTGCTGCAATCAGAGAAACCCCCACACAGCAACGAAGACCCAGTGCTTCCAAAAATAGTTAAATATTAAAAAAGAAGCAGAAATTTAAAAGAATATTGGAGAAAAGCCATCTATGTTCAATTCCAAATATCTTATCATTTTTAATGTTCAATCATTCCAAAATGTACTGTAAAAATTAAAAGAATGTTGATAGGCATAACTATAAACCATAAGACTTATGGTCATCAATGGTGCTTTTTTTTTTTAATCTTATTTTAGCATTTAATCTCTACTTAAGTATCCTACTTAGATAAACTGTAATATCAATTGCATTGCAGTGCCAGTAAAGATAATAAAGATAAATAGATCTACCAGACTGTGAGCACTATTACTATTTAAGCAAAACAAGTTAGTCAATAAATAAATAAACAAACTTACATGCTTCCACAACAGGTGAAAATCTGTCAAAAGTCCCTGTGCCTTGTAAGGGTTTAGAGTAATATTCTGCAGCATTTATTAATATATAAAGCAGTCGGTTTCTAAATGCTCTTTTAAGATATTAAAATGCTTTTTTATGATATTAACTTACATTATCAAATTAAATGTTTAAAAGCAAATTTAAATGAGATTCTATTACTATATATTTGTAAAACGGACACAAAAGCAGCAACGAACCAAAAGTATAAATGCTCAACAAATATAAAATTATGTGTCAGTTTTTTCCTGAGTTTGATGCAATCAAGTGTAGCTAACCATTTTAATCTACCAGTGAATAAAAATTGATTGTGGCTAAGCAAGGTCTTTGTCACCTCACACTATTGGGGAATTTTAAGAGTAGTATAACTTTTTACCCAAACTTAAAAACAGTTCTCCTTTAGTTTTTGCTAAGTGAGAGTGCCATCTACTGGTGTTATTTGCCACAACAGTGTAATGCCTAAGAGCTGCAAACGTTGTTTACCTGCACATGTAATGGATGTGACCTCACGAAGCTATTCCTGGACATAGATTCTGTCACTTCAGCTAAGTAATAAACAAGAACCAACACTGTTATGAATTAATTCAGACTTTGAAACACTTTTATTTGTTATAAAGAATATGGATAATAAAGGAGATATGCTTTAACTAGACAAAATCATTTCAAGCCTTTTACTTAATGACTTAAATTATGCTATATAGCCATGATTTGAGTGCTTAATTAATCAACTCTGCACATTGGGTGCATTGAACCCTCTTCATGCTCAAAAATGTTGACAGATTCAACAAAACTCGGGGCATTTAAAATGAACAATAGGAAAAGTAGAAAATGGCTCCTGGCTTGAAGCTTGTAGCTTGAGCAACCATATATATATAACCATATATATATACATATATATATATCTATATAACCATATATAGAAAAGAAGCGGTTAGCCAGCAAAGTGCCTTAGGGAAGTTCAAATACATATTTAAGGTATGGGTATGAATAAAGGTATATCCATGAAGTCGGAAGGAATTTGACAGAAGGTTCAAATTTGAGAATGAAGAATAAAAAATGGGGGAGCAGCTTGAATATGGATGGGAAAAAGAAACAGTACAGGACAAAGATGAGATTTTCTGTTCTGTCTTTGCACAGCAACCTCAAATGTGGCCTTAATTTTGAGTAATACATCCTTAGTTGTTCTAACACTGTAGGAAGCTTCACAGTGAGATGTGGAATCCATAGCAAGCTGGGAAACTTTGTATTCAACATGATAAAATGTCGATAAACTTTCTTGACATGATAAAATGTCTGGTTTTGTCAGTGGCAGCATCATAGGGCAGCTCCCACCAAGCCCAACCTGCTAAACTACCCCCAATACAACACTTTCCATTAGAAAAAACAGAAGCGAGATTGTTGACTGTGCAATCATAATTTTGGCAAGCTTATAAAACTCTGTTACCTTTTGCTCCATATTAATATTGATGCTTTGGGATGTAAATTATACTAGAATGTCTGTTAAAGAATGAAGTACATTATCATTTACTCCAATCTGTGCAAACCTCTCAAGGTTTTAAAACATTTTTTAATTTATATTTTAATTGCAGGAAAATTGCTTTACACTGTTGTATTGGTTTCTGCCTTAGAACAATGTGAATCAGTCATAATTACATATATATATGTCTGTGTATATATATCCCCTCCCTCTTGAGTCTGCCCCTTATTTTTGAGCTGGATGTTGGTTTTCCTAGGAGTTTCCTAGGATGCCCCTAAGGGGAGTGAGCAGCAGGCATCTGTGTAATTATATTAATAGTTTACCCATCCCCACATCTGTGAAATCAGAGTGGAACTACTTCGATACATGTGTACTTGTGAGTGTACATGTATAATTGTGCACACATACATATATAGATACACACATGTAAAGTTGGATTTATGCATACATATTTTCTTTGAGCAAGTGCTCTTGCTGCTAAAAATCTCTGAAAGTTTATCATTTTAAACACTGAGAATAGAACAAAACCAGGATTTGAATAGAAAGAAACAGAAAATGTTGGGAAAAAATAGCTTGATAAGAAATAAAGCAAAGGAAAAATAGAGGATGAGCCTGAGATTTTCCTGTTTGGGCTTTGCACAGCAGTACTTTAAACTCTTCAGTGGTTCAATTTATGTTGACTTTGGTGGGGACTTGGTCCAGGATCCTTACTTGGCCCACCCAGGATGCAATGATCTATCTCTGTAACAGTGCATTTTATCATAGTTCTCCCACTTGTATAACATGATACTGTATATTAACCTCTAATATTATTACAAATTGTGTGTGTCTGAAAATTTTGTATGTCTAAAAAAAAATCAGTAAGTTTTGCTTGGAAAGGACTGAGGTCTTATTTCATTTGAGTTATTTATAATGCCAAACATAATGTGATGCTAATAGTTTGTGGCAAATATAAATAACAACTGCAGTTTCTCTCTTTTTCTTTCCCTCTCTCAAACACTCACATGCACACACACATTAATTCTTTAATATCATAGAAACATGGAAAAATGCATTAACAGGCATTATTCAAAATAAGAAATGTCACAGCAGACAAGATCTGTGAAGGGATGGTTGCTCACCTCGTAAGACATCAGAGTATTTCAAATGACAACTATAAAACATCACTCTGAAATTGTTAGAGGAACAGAAATTAGACAAGTTATGAGAGGGATATGCCCTTGATAGGGCTCACGTGCTCAGCTGACAGGAGTGAACACTATTGAAACCAAATTGCAGTATTAGCTGGCAATACATAGCAAAATTAAATACCACTTATGCCTACTCTGGGGGCTTCCCTGGTGGCTTAGATGGTAAAGAGTCTGCCTGCAGTGCAGGAGACCAGGTTTTGATCCCTGGGTTGGGAAGATCCCCTGGAGAAGGAAATGGCAACCCACTCCAGTATTCTTGCCTGGAAAATCCCATGGATGGAGGAACCTGGCAAGCTAGAGTCCATGAGGCACAAAGAGTCAAACATGACTGAGAGACTTCACTTTCTTTCTTTTTCTTTTTATGCCTACTCTATGCCTGTGCGGTTCTTTTCCCAGGTTGTATATCCTAAAGCAATGATCAACATGCCCCTTTGGGGAAATTATATAAGGATAGTCAGTGCAAACTTGTTTTGGTGGTAGGAGTTGAAGCAGCCTAAGTATATTCCAGAGGGAATGAGAATGTAGAAAGTGGTGGATGGTTACCATGGCATACCCAGAAGGAGGTATATATCCACATGGTGATACATAATTGAAAGAGGATGTAATCTACAAAATAACAGCATTATGCATATTTAAAATACATATACAAAACAATACATTTCTAATGAATATATGCAAACAAAAAGATTTTCAAACCCACTCTGGTATTCTTGCCTGGAAAATTCCATGGACAGAGGAGCCTGACAGACTACAGTTCATGGGGGTGCAAAAAGTCTCAGACACAACTGAGCAACTAACACTTTTACTTTTAGTTCTGAAGTGAGTCTCTTGTATGCAGCATATATACGGGTCACAGACAAATAAAAATTAAGAGACTTGCATGAATGGCAATAATGTATGTGCTTGAGGGGTGTGATAAACTCAGGTCTATGTATCTGATACCTAACTAGCAAAAGAAGAAAGACTGGAATAGTAGCCTTCAGTCAGACACACAAAATAAAACAAGAACAAGCATAAAACCCTAGCATAGATTGTTTCTTGTGCTGGTTGTGGTTGCTCTGTACCCTATTAGAATGAGAAATTGAGTCTTACATGTCCTGATGACTTTCATTATAAATTGACCTTTTCTGTTCACCTCTAAAGACATATCTTTTCTAATGCCAAATTTCTTTTCAGTTCAATGCTCTATCTGCTGTTTCACTTCCTACCACAGGAAGGAGCAGTTTGAAAAAAAAAAGAAAGAAACAAGTCCCCTTACACCAGAAAGAGTGACAAAGCAGCTGTGGCTGAATGAGGCCACATCAAGTTCAGGAACTCAGAGTCAGTCTTCTGTTTCCTACAGTTTGCCCATATATCAGGAGCATAAAGAAAATATTTTATTTGCTCTTACATTATTTTTTTGTAATTTTACCCAGGGAAAAAAGTGTTAAGCAGAGAAGTATTTCAACTTCAGTTGAAAGATATTTCTTAAGTATACTACCAGCAGAGGAAATAAATAGGGAGACAAAAATATAGTACTGTTGTCTCTGTCTCTGTAACTGGAAAACTACATATTTATAGGCATAGAGGCCCAAGTCTTCATCTTTACTCCCTCATCATTTTAATTGAGGCTAACAATCAGGGCTTCCCAGTTCAGTGGTAGATAATCTGTCTGCCATTGCAGGAGATGTGGGTTTGATCCCTGGGTCGGGAAGATCCCCTGGAGAAGAAAATGGCAACCCATTCCTGTATTTTTGCCTGGAGAATCCCATGGAAGGAGGAACCTGGCGGACTAGAGTCCAAGGGATCACAAAGAGTCAGACATGACTTAGCAACTGAACAACAACAAATCCAAAGCAGGACCCTAATTCTCTTCAATTCCCTGGAAGCTGAAGGAGATGAGGGAGATGCAGAAGAAAAGCAGGAAACTAGCAGTTTGATTCATAAGGTTTAAGGAGAGAAGCCATCTGCATAGCAAAAACAGTGCAAGGTGAAGCTGCAAATGCTGATGCAGAAACTTCAGGAGTTCAGTTCAGTTCAGTTCCTTAGTCATGTCTGACCCTTTGCAACCCATGGAGCGCAGCACACCAGGCCTCCCTGTCCATCACCAACTCCCAAGCTTACTCAAACTCTTGTCCATTTAGTCGGTGATGTCATTCAACCGTCTCATCCTCTGTCATCCCCTTTTCCTCCTGCCTTCAATCATTCCCAGCATCAGGGTCTTTTCAAATGAGTCAGTTCTTCCCATCAGGTGGCCAAAGTATTGGAGTTTCAGCTTTAGAATCAGTCCTTCCAAAGAATATTCAAGACTGATTTCCTTTAGGATGGACTGGTTGGAACTCCCTGCAGTCCAAGGGACTCTCAAGAGTCTTTTCCAACACCACCGTTCAAAGGCAACTATTCTTTCACTCTCAGCTTTCTTTATGATCCAACTCTCACATCCATACATGACTACTGGAAAAACCAAAGCTTTAACAAGACGGACCTTTGTTGACAAAATAATGTCTCTACTTGTTAATATGCTGTCTAGGTTGGTCATAACTTTTCTTCCAAGGTGCAAGCATCTTTAAATTTCATGCCTGCAGTTACCATCTGCAGTGATTTTGGAGCCCCCCCCCCCAAAAATAAAGTCTCACTGTTTCCATTATTTCCCTATCTATTTGCCACGAAGTGGTGGGACCAGATACCATGATTTTAGTATTCTGAATGTTGAATTTTAAGCCAACTTTTTCACTCTCCTCTTTCACTTTCAGTATGAAAAGCTAAAAAGATAGGACACTGAAAGATGAAATCCCCATGTCGGTAGGTGACCAATATGATATGGGAGATCAGTGGAGAAATAACTCCAGAAAGAATGAAGAGATGGAGCAAAAGCCAAAACAACATCCAGTTGTGGATGTGACAGGTGAAAGAAGTAAAGTCTGATGCTGTAAAGAGCAATATTGAATAGGAACCTGGAATGTTAGGTCCATCAATCAAGGCAAATTGGAAGTGGTCAAACAGGAGACAGCAAGGGTGAGCATCAACATTTTAGGAATCAGTGAACTAAAATGGACTGATATTGGTGAATTTAACTCAGATGACCATTATATCTACTACTGTGGGCAAGAATCCCTTAGAAGAAATGGAATAGCCATCATAGTCAACAAAAGAGTCTGAAATGCAGTACTTGGATGCAGTCTCAAAAATGACAGAATGATCTCTCATCACAGTAATCCAAGACTATGCCCTGATCAATAATGCTGAAAAGCTGAAGTTGAACAGTTCTATGAAGACCTACAAGACCTTCTAGAACTCAAACCCAAAAAAGGTGTCCTTTTCATCATAGGGGACTGGAATGCAAAAGTAGGAAGTCAAGAAATACCTGAGTAAGAGAGCAAATTTGGCCTTGGAATACAGAATTAAACAGGGCAAAGGCTAATAGAGTTTTGCCCAAAGAATGAACTGGTCATAGAGAACACCATCTTCTAACAACACAGGAGAAGACTCTACACAGGGATGTCAGCAGATGGTCAATATCAAAATAAGATTGATTATGTTCTTTTCAGCCGAAGATGGAGAAGCTCTATACAGTCAGCAAAAACACGACCAAGATCTGACTGTGTCTCAGATCATGAATTCCTTATTGCAAAATTCAGGCTTAAATTGAAGAAAGTAGGGAAAACCATTAGACCATTCATGTATGACCTAAATCAAATCCCTAATGATTATACAGTGGAAGTGAGAAATAGGTTCAAGGGATTAGATCTGATAGACAGAGTGCCTGAGAATTAGGGAAGGAGTTTTGTGACATTATACAGGAGGCAGTGATCAAGATTATCCCCAAGAAAAAGAAATACAAAAAGCAAAATGGTTGTTTGAGGAGGCCTACAAACAGCTATGAAAAGAAGAGATGTGAAAGGCTAAAGAGAAAAATAAAGATATACCCATTTGAATGCAGAGTACTAAAGAATAGCAAGGAGACATAAGAAAGCCTTCCTCAGTGATCAGTGCAGAGAAATAGAGGAAAACAATAGAATGGAAAAGACTAGAGATCTCTTTAAGAAAATTAGAGATACAAGGGAACTATTCATGCAAAGATAGGCACAATAAAGGACAGAAATGGTATGACCTAACTAAAGCAGAAGATAAGAGGTGGTAAGAATACACAGAAGAACTATACAAAAAAGATCTTCATGATTCATATAATCACAATGGTATGATCACTCACCTAGAGCCAGACATCCTGGAATGTGAAATCAAGTGGGCCTTAGGAAATATCACTATGAACAAAGCTAGTGGAGGTGATGGAATTTCAGTTGAGCTATTTCAAATCCTGAAAGATGATGCTGTGAAAGTGCTGCACTCAATATGCCAGCTAATCTGGAAAACTCAGCAGTGGCCACAGGAATGGAAAAGCTCAGTTTTTTTTCCATTCCAAAGAAAGGCAATGACAAAGAATGCTCAAACTACCACACAGTTGCACTCATCTCACATGCCAACAAAGTAATGCTCATAATTCTCCAAGCCAGGCTTCAACAGTATGTAAATCATGATCTTCCCGATGTTCAAGCTGGATTTAGAAAAGGCAGAGGAAATGAGATCAAATTGCTAACATCCACTGGATCATCAAAAAAGCAACAGAGTTCCAGAGATATATCTACTTCTGCTGTATTAACTATGCCAAAGTCTTTTACTGTGTGGAGCACAGCAAACTGTGGAAAATTCTTCAAGAGATATGAATACCAGACCACCTGACCTGCCTCCTGAGAAGTCTGTATGCTGGTCAAGAAGCAACGGTTAGTACTGGACATAACACAACAGACATGGTTCCAAATCAGGAAAGGAGTATGTCACGTCTGTATATTGTCACCCTGCTTATTTAACTTATATGCAGAGTACATCATGCAAAATGCTAGACTGGATGAAGCACAAGCTGGAATCAAGATTGCCTGGGAAAATATCAATAACCTCAAATATGCAGATAATACCACCCTTACGGCAGAAAGTGAAGAAGAACTAACGAACCTCTTGATGAAAGTGAAAGAGGAGAGTGAAAAAAAGCCAACTTAAAACTCAACTACAGAAAACTAAGATCATGGCATCTGGTCCCATCACTTCATGGCAAATAGATGGGGAAAAAATGGGAACAGTGACAGACTTTATTTATTTGGGTTCTAAAGTCACTGCAAATGGTGACTGCAGCCATGAAATTAAAGAAACTTGCACCTTGGAAGGAAAGTTATGACCAACCTAGACAGCATATTAAAAAGCAGAAACATTACTTTGCCAGCAAAGGTCCATCTAGTGAAGGCTATGGTTTTTCCAGTAGTCATGTATGGATGTGAGAGTTGGACTATAAAGAAAGCTGAGCACCGAATAATTGAGGCTTTTGAACGGTGGTGTTGGAAAAGACTCTTGAGAGTCCCTTGGACTGCAAGGAGAGCCAACCAGTCCATCCTAAAGGAGATCAGTCCTGTATATTCATTGGAAGGACTGATGATGAAGCTGAAACTCCAATACTTTGGCCACCTGATTGGAAGAACTGACTTATTTGAAAAGGCCCTGATGCTGGGAATGATTGAAGGTGGGAGGTAAAGAGGGTGACAGAGGATGAGATGCTTGGATGGCATCACCAACTCGACGGGCATGAGGCTGAGTAAACTCCAGGAGTTGGTGATAGTCATGGAGGCTTGGCGTGCTGCAGTCCATGGGGTCGCAAAGAGTCATACATGACTGAGTGATTGGACTGAACTGAACTGATGTTTGTATACATACATTCATTTTATATATTTTTGTATATTTATGTGATCGTTTTATCTATACGTGATAGAATTACTCAATGTTCTCTCTGAATTTTGCTTGTCTTAATTATATTGTTTGATATAAAAGCAGTATATAATAGTAAATTTTAGACAGCATTTGAAATAAAAAAATTTGATGATAGGTTTATTTTCTTGTATAGTACATGATTTTCTCTACCAAAAACATCTGTCTTTGATATTATTTGCTTTTTTAAATGCTGTTAGCTCACTTTAATATGCAGAATTTGTAAAAATTGTTGAAACCATAAAGTTACAGTATAAAAAGCAAATCTTCTTATAAAATAGCATTAATACAGGAAAGGAAATTAATCAGTTTGAAGGAGATGAAAAATATTAATCTTAATAATGTATTTTTAAGTATTATGGTAATTTAGGAATAAACAGATTAATTATAATCTTGGTCACAAAAAATACATTTTATCATTGTAATTGGCTAAGCATAATCTGGGATTTTTCAGTACTTTAAAAATGTCCATTAAACTCCAGAACATAAGCAGAAAGATGCAAACATAGAGTAATTCTTAGGAAAATAAGTCATTAGAAAGCTTGGTCAGATGAAGCAAAGAAATCTAGCTTTCAAATGTTTCCTTTCCCTTGAGCTTATCTCTTAAAAATAAGGGTACATTTTTAACAATATGCCACAGATTAATAAAATGTATTTTATTTTGCACAAATCCTAATCCTGAGAGAACCAAGATGGTAAAGTGTGGATTAAATGTTATTTTGCTTTCTTAAATCCTGTATTAATCACATTGTCTAAAATTAGAGAGAGACTATTATTGGTAAGAAGTTTAAATATGCATCAAAATTATTTTATGCCTTTAAATTGGACAAGATCAAGTGTCATGTTTATTTAAACATTGAATAAGCTGTAATAATTACAAACTGCATGCTAAAAGCTTTGGATTGCATTCAAGCCAAGAATGACTTTGCCTGTTCATAGGATGACAGTTGGCTTTTACTTTTAAACAATCACTCAACCAAGTTTCACATGTGAATGAATTAACAAAGCAAAGATAGTCCAAAGTTTTATAAGTCTACACATAAATGGGGAAATTTACATGAAAAGAATTAAGGCAATTGGAAATGTTATTATTTAAAAGGTCTAAACCAATAATAGAATGTAGATAATCTGAGTTGACAGCATCCAGTTAAAAACAGAATCATCCAAAATAGAATACATTGTTACAGGTATAAAGAATGTTGGATTTTATAAGAAAAATTCATAAAAATATGAGCACATTGATTTAAAAATGATTTTTTCATTTTATTTCTCCAGAGGGTAGAAAATTGGAACACAGACTCTCCCAAGTCACTTGGGAAAACCTCGTGTAGTCATTACACTAATGTCTCAAAGTTTCCCCAGCCCTGTGAAATAATAGACAAAAGATTCAGAATAGAATAGCACATTTCTTGCATTGGAAGTTATCATCCCTAATCATTATATTCTAAGCTTGTTTCTTTTTTGCTTTGTCTTGAAAAATAAGTAAAAACCCATACTATCTTATTCCCTAGTCTATTTTATTCTACCTTTTACCCTATTCTGCCCCTCAATTTTGTGAGACCAGTTTCTTTAATTCTCCTTCAAAGATTATTGCTTTCCAAAGTGTTCATTTTGAAGTTATAGAGTGAGACAAGTTGATGAGTCATAATATTTTGAATTTTATCTGTGGTGTTCAATTTTGATACTCCATCATTTCCCTTCCAGGAAAAAACTGATACCCTAATTCACCCTGACTCTTAGCAATCAGTCTAAATCCCAAGGAAGAATTCAGCCCCAGCTTTCTCAAGGTAAGAAAAGAATTACATTATCTACTTGGACTCTACAATTGTGATGACTGAAAAACCTATCTAGATACTTGATATATTGACTCAGAGTTGATTGGATATATGAATGTGATAAGACATATTGTGTTTTCATTGTGCTGTTTCATATTTGCTGTGCAGTGCTTAGTAGCTCAATTTGAAGCCAAAAAATTTCTGAAAAATGCTAATGAAGTAGAAGAAAGTCTTATTACCAGTTCTTGCCCATCATGCTTAATATTTGTGTGAAAAAGTGTTTTAAAACTGTTATGCTATATCTTTGGTAAAGACTAAAGTGCTACATTTACAAACAAGGAGGTGAATGTTAATCCTATTCTAATACTCAAAGTTTATTTTTTTTTAATTGTTAAGGACTATTTTAAAAGCAATGTTGGAAACCTTGGGTGCTGAAGGAAATGGAATTGATACAGCAGCATGGCTCAAATATTAATGTTAGACTCAATGTCTCATGCGTCTTTTGGTTAATAAGAATATAAAAATTATTCAAGCAATTCAAATTCTTCTTCTGAGTTAATTCATTTACTCCTTTGCTGTGTAAACTCTTTAACAGTCCTAAGGTTCCATTTATTTGGTCTATCAATCTTAATTGTGATCTGAGGAGTTGTTTCATAACTGAGAATTTTTGTTTAATGATATGTAATTTGGATAAAGGTGTCATTTTCTTTTGCTTCATGGTTGATGGGATTTTCACTAATGAAATTGGATTCTCATTTTCTGGGGTTTTTTTGTATAGTCGTGGTTTATGGATTTTTTCCTATTTTCTCTTATTTTGTAATGTGTTATTTTTATTAACTGGCATTAATATTTATATGCAGATGAGGTGAGGGCTACCAAGTTTCATCCTTATTCCTGATAGATTGCCACTCATCGTATAACTACTGAAACTATTATAATAGAATGTTTCATGAAATATGTTTCCAAATCTCTTTCATCTAAAACTTTTTTTTAACTAGTGGGAAACTCTTACTTTATAAGCTTCAAAAAAACAAATAGTATGTTATGCAAATAAAATGTTCTCTATGTAATACTTAATGTTAAATGTATATCTAGAAATGAAATGATAGAGTACCATTTTTTATACCTTAGAATATAATATTTAATAATTGTCTAGATAAAAAGCCTAAACACTAGTCTGTAATTATTTTTACCAACACATCTCTTATATTTATATCTAAACAGGACATCTAAATTGGATTATAAATAATCCAACAAATAATATATAAACTTCCTTAGTTTTTTCAAAATAACATTAAAATTTCAAATTAGTCATAGTATTTTACCTCTCTAACATGTGCCTAATAACTTATGTAGCAAAGAATGAATTTGAGTCAGTATCAACTTATTCATTCATGTTTAAGTGTTTTATTTTTCACATACTGTATTCCAGACTTGGTGTGGGCAGTAGAGATGACTAAATTGTAAAACTTGCTAAATGAGTTTGTATTTTTCTCCTATAGGCTTCTAGTCATCCAATAAATTAAATGTAATCTGTATTTTATAATAGAATTAAAATGCATTATAGCAATATAGGAAAGAGTGCAGGATCAAGAAGATATGGGCTCTGTAAGCAACTCAAAAGAACTTGAGTCACATTTCTTGGAGGTTAAGTCAAGGCTAAACATGACTCTCTGAAAACTCTATTGATGCCTAGATTAATGGCATAGTACTAGCAAGCCTCTAGTGTTCATGCATTCTTTCAACCATCCATGCATTTATTTAAGAAAAATAAATATGTGGCAGGAAAATTCCTAGAAGCTGACAATGAAAAGGCATAACTTCCTATCACCCCCCCCCACCCCCGCCGGCTCATTGGCAACCTAATCTATTAATAGCATCATAGTGTGGTAAAAGTTATGAGAGATGAATGCATAGGACAATTGCTGACAAGGTCTAGCACATATCTGAGCAGGTGTAGCTAAGCTAAGACCTTCACTAATTCATAACAGAAAAATAGGAACTAATCCAAGCAGGTGCAGAGGTGGCAAGAGCATGTATGACATTCCCACAGAAGGGAAGAAGTTTGGAAGACAGAAGTGTTAAGAAATATGGCCAGTTCAGGAAAGTAAAATTATCTTGGCACGCTTTCAGGGTAGGGCGCATAAGATTGAGCAGATCATAATGCCGCCTTCAAAGATGCTTCACTCTACTTACTTTAAGGTCAGCCACCAGGGCTTTCTGCTCCACCTTACCTGAGTTTACCCCAGGAGGCTCTTCTGCCATCCCCTGCAGCTGCTTCCTGTTTGGAGTCACCCTCTGCCTATGTCCCAAAATTTCCCTGACTTTGTCACTCAGAGTGCCTAGTTAGGTTATCAGTGTATTCCCTCTCAATAACAAAGTGTGCAGAGAACTTAGAAAACGATGACCTTAATTGGTTACAGTTCTGTTAAATCATAACACTAGATCAATAAATCTCTTCCTGAAATATCTATGCCCCTCTGAAGATACTGATTCATTTATCCTTCTCAAACCCAAACCAAAAAGGTCATCTTTTTTTTTCTTTTTAAGTACAAGACAAATCAAAGTATTCAATTGTGGCATTTTCAATGTTACCTCCATATATCAACTGTCTTTCCAAAATTATTTAACTCCTTTATATGACTATTAGAGGTGAATTTCAGGCTAGTCAAAATGATAATATGCTTATCATTATTATGTCTCCTTTAATCTGCACTGAAAACTAGTGGAAGATAATATATTTAATGAATAAAGAAACTGAGGCTCCAAAAGGACAAGTGACTTTAATGATGCCCAGCAAATTAATTTATAAAGACAAAAATGAACCCCAGTTCTCACTGATGATAAACACAATTTCTTTTTACTATTATTACATCTTTACTCTTTTTCCAAAAATTATACTGCAAAGATTGTCTTGCAAATAAGAATTATGATTCTTTCTTTATTTGATCATTCTTTTCCTAACAATATCTATTTATTCCTCTTCTAAATTTGATCTGAAAATCAGAAAAACATTTTGACAGCTAATTATTTTAAACTCCTGGCAGAAAAGTTTTTAGGAGCCACGATTCTGGCAAACTTGGTGAGTTAAAAATAAAAGGACTTTTGTTTTTGTCTTCAATCACTTCAACTATGCTTTTCTGAACATTTGATTTTCTTTGTTTAAAAGTGCACTAGACATGTTCTCCCTACCTCTCCACCTCTGAACCCACACTGATATCTTCTCAAGCTGACCTGCAAAGACTAGCTAGTGAAATCTCATAACATCTGTCTGGTTTCCAGTCTGTCTATATATTGGGAAGCTGAGTGGGAGTTCAGATGTAGAAGAAAGAGAAAAACATCAATGCATTTATTCTCCAGCATACACTTGACTTAAGGGTACAGCTGCTCTTAAAGTAGCCTCTCCATAGATTCTCCTTTGAGTAACAGCTCCCTCTCTCCACCTTTCAGGTTTGAGGTAGTAACAGTCCTCTCATTAACCAGACTACTGCAATATCCCTGTGTCTTTTTTTTTTTTTTCTTTCATCTGGGCACACGCTTGTTAATTGTCAGTTTATTAAATTCTCCAAAAATGATGCTAAATTGAATGTATCATCGTTTTTCTCTTAGGGACCTGCCTGATAAAAAATAACATGGCAGATCATCTCACAAGTTTCTAACTGGTTTCATAGGTTAAAGTCATCTCTGTTGCTCAGTTTAACTCCAGATCTGTTATCCTTAGGCATGTTAGGTGGCGAAGAGAGGAAAAGAAAAGCACAGGTACTCTTGTCCAGTGGTGTCACAGTTTATTCTTGGTTGATTTTGTTTCCCTGCTTAATACTGTCAGGTGGGTGCACTTCTTTCTGTGGTTTGGTCTCATCATAGCATAGATTTGAAACGACGGACCACTGTTACAGCTTGGTTACGGTTCAAGATTTTGTTAACCAAACAGCAGTTAGTACACCCTCAAGAGGTGAGGGTGGCCGACCTCAAAGGAGTGGCATCAACCCATCTTGATTTCTCTGTTTTTATACTTTTGATCTCCTCACTCTAGAGCCTGCCCCATGCAAAATAGGGCTCACAGCCACTGCCAATCCAGAAGGGTGCATGTTTTTCCCCACGGAAGGCTCCCACTCTGGTCCTGGGATTTTTCCTTTGTCTTCTTTTTCTCAGGCTTTCCCCTTTCTTTGTCTGCCTCTTAGCTGCTGCTTTTTAACCATTATTTTGGACTCTTTATTCTAATTACCTAACAATACTGACTGGCAGCTGAATAGCAACAGATGCCAACTATATGTTGGCCTTCTGACAGTACAAAGTTGTGAAGTAGAGCTCTAACCTGGGTGCACCTCTAACAACTCATATCAACTCGCTGACTGGTCACTGCAGACCTTCTCACTGTTGTTGGAATCTTCTTGCCCAGCAGGTTTCTCAATCTCTAAAATGTTCAGCTGAAGCTCTCCCTACACCCACCCTTGCTACATATGTGGAGAGAAAAGCTCAAGTCCTGTTTTCATGGCTTAAGAGCAATGATCGGAGAAGGCAATGGCAACCCACTCCAGTATTCTTACCTGGAATATCCCATGGATGGAGGAGCCTGGTAGGCTGCAGTCCATGGGGTTGCTAAGTCAGACACAACTAAGCGACTTCACCTTCACTTTTCACTTTCATGCATTGGAGAAGGAAATGGCAACCCACTCCAGTGTTCTTGCCTGGAAATCCCAGGGATGGGGGAGCCTGGTGGGCTGCCGTCTATGGGGTCGTACAGAGTCAGAAACGACTGAAGCAACTTAGCAGCAGCAGCGGCAAGAGCAATGACTCCCTTTCTTGCCTCAGGCTTTTGTGTAAAAAGCCTGGAAAGGCAGGTAAGCTCACTAGTTAGTATAACTTCAATAAATACTGAATCGGATGTTCTTCTAGATAATTTTCAGGGTTTTCTTTGTGGGGGTGGTGGTTGTGGGATGTTTAAAGTCATTTTATTTCCACATGGATCATACTATTCTTGATATAATATAATAGAAAAAGTGTCCCATATCATGTGGTTATATGTACAAAAGCAGCATCTCAAGTAGTATTTGTTAGATAAAAGATACATAAACTTCTTTCTAATAATGAGGCATGTATAAATGATATATGATATAGCCCATTTAGTGTGGTGATAAATCAATCAAATGAACGAGAACACTGTTTTATAGCAGTGAGAAATGGAGTATCCCTGCCATATACATAAACAAGGATGTCACAGCCATCAGTGATTCTAGCCCTCCAAATGAGAATTTCTGAGCCTTAAGGGTGCCCAGGAAGAAGAACAATACATGCTATCTGGCAGCCATCAGGCTGCAGCTACTCCATACTGTGAGCACTGAGGTACTCAGGATATATATATATTAAGAAAAAAGAAAAAAAAAAAAATGGATACGGGCTCCAGGTGGCTGGGATACATATTGAAAGGAATGACTCTAGTGAGCCCAGACTCTTGCATCGTCTCATACATAGACAAGCACTAAATTTCTTGAGATATTTGGTTTTCTTTAGTTCATAAAGATACTTTTGATGTTCAGACTACCTGCCTTTGTTGCAGAACTTCTGTATAGTCCAGCTACTCCTATGTAACCTGGCTCCTCCTCTCACCTCCTCAGAGCAATTCTGTCAGGGGCTACTTGAGATGCTATCTCCTAGGCAGCATTTTAAATTTAAGTCCTAAAAATTTCCACTGAATGAAATGTAACTCTCAACGTTTAGGTTATGATGTTTTTTAAGTCTTCAGCAACATTTGTAGATCAATATGAGTGGTGGGTGTATGAGAGGCTATGCTTTTCTTTAAGATATATGTGAAATTTTTAATAGTGAATTGCTTTATAAATGTTATATTTTAAAAATACATGTTTTATCACAAAATTTGAAACTTATAGCCACATTAGGCTATAAAGGTCCTCTTCCCTTATAAAGAGGACATTAGGGGTCCTCTTCCTACTGCAATTAGAACAAAATTGAAACCCTTTACTGATCTATCAGTTGCCTAACTTGCCACAGTCTGTCACAGTCTGTCACATGCTGTTCCAACTACACTAGTGATTCTTTCAGGTTTTCGAAAGAGCCAAATTCTTTCTTCCTGAGATAATTTGCTCTATTTTGAATCTTTCTTCTGTAATGCCATTACCTCCAATACTTACCTGGCTGGCCTTTAGTCACCTTTCAGATCTCAGCTTATAAAATAACTCTTTATGGTGGTTTTCCTTGGTGAAGGTGTCCAAAAGACACTCCCACAACTCTCCTTATTCTTTCTCAGAGGATTCTGTTTTCTCCTTTCATAATTCTTATCATTCAGGACTCTATTGCCTGATCTTTCACTGCATTAGACTTCTCTATTGTTTTCAGCATTTTGTCCTTATAGCCCTGGTAGTAAAAGGTGTTCAAAAAGTGCCTGATGGGTGATAAAATCTAGTTTGAAGAAATCTGAAAGAATAAATCAAGCTCTTTGTTTTCAAATAAACAATAGGTTTGGGTTTTAGTAGTAGGTCCCACTCTAATATTCTTTTTTCCATCACGTTCTAGTGAAATGTTATGTTAACCTCTGGCATTTTAATGTTGAGAAAGTTTTATGCAAACACCATCGTTGTGCCTAAAATATTTTGTGTTTGATTAGACTCCAGTGTAGTTGTTAATAAAACTATCACAGCTATTTCACAATGCCTTTACTAATCTCATTAATTATGAGTTAATTCCCATCTTCAGGAAGCAAACACAAATAAAAGAATTCCCAGCAGAATGTTCAGTTGCAGTGTTAGCAAATACCAAGGAAATCAATCAAGACAGCAGTTTACTCAAAGCTTCATTTATAAAGGTATAATCAACCACATTTCTTAATCCCTCTGTCAAGGAGAATAAATGTTCAATTTGTTTTCTGACTACTTACTCAAGGACCAAACACCTGTACTCTGTAGATACAGCATTAATCATTCTACCATCCATCTATGTCTTCTCTCAGTATCTCTGTTTATCTTGCCAGTATCATTCTCAGCTAACCTTTTTAAGACTTTTTCTATGGTTTCTAAGAAAATTTACAATTGATGAAAAATATATATACACACTGAAACACTACACAGATGAGATCACATTCGTTTTCATTAAGGGTGTTTTCAAACTCAGTTTACTTATGTTGGATGTTTACACAATTATAGATCATTTGGTTATTCTATTAGTAAAAGAAGGCATTTAAATATTTTAAAACATAATATCACACCAATTCATTTTAATTTCTACTAGAGACAAACAGAAATGGAATAAAAAATTACAAGAAATCTAAATGAAGCCTCTGATCTTGAAATGGTGAAGGGAAAAAAAAAAGCAGCTATAAAAGTATAAGGAAATAAAGAGCGAGCTATAAAACAATGAGGAAAATGATGAAATGTAGCATGTAAACAGAAAGAGAGAGCTCTGGGAATTAACAGTGAAAACAAACATGTTGGTAGCACAGAATGTGTGAGATAAGGGAAGAAAGAAAAAAGATAAGAATTAGGTAGATGGAAAGACAATGGATAGGATAAAGAAAAAAGAAAATGTGGAAAAAACTATCTGATCAGAAACAAGAAGTAAAATTTGATCAAGAGAAAAAGTAGAGAAAAAATATAAAAGTGTAAGAGAGAAAGAAATACAATGAAGAAAACTAGGAGGAAACCTACAGGGGAACTAATGTAAATGGAAGCTGAAAAAAAATGAAGAAATTATTTACCCAAAGAACAATTACATATATTCATTAAATATGACCATTATACTTTATATGCTGTAAAAAAATGAAGAAATTATTTACCCAAAGAACAATTACATATATTCATTAAATATGACCATTATACTTTATATCCTGTAGGATATATAGCCAAGTCCCTGATTATCACTGCAGTATTGGAACCATAATCACGAATTCCTAAAGGAACCTCACAGGCATTACAATCAGTGAGACATCTGGTAGACTGGATATCCTTCCAGGTATCGTCAGTTGATGCCATTGCAAGAATGGAGCCCAGTGTTCCAGTTCTTATCTTCCCATAGTAAATGGATTGTTTGACATTTTATACCACCTATTCTATATCTATACTTCTCTTTTTCCTCATAAATAAAAATGATTTTAAAGAACAGCAAATATCCAACACTAGTAATTATTTCTCAACTCTCCTTTCAATTAGGGATACCTATGTGAATCCATTGAGAATAATGAGAGGAAATCAGCTGTAGTGCATTCTGGGCTTGTGATAAAATTTTTGCTTTCCTTGTAAAGGATGGTTGATGTGAGCCAGCATTTTCTCTATGTTCTTCTTCCTTTCTTAAACAGGATGTGCTGTTTAGAACTGCAGTAGCCATCTTGGGTCCTTTAGTATTGCTTTTGATGATTGGCTGAAACAACGTCAACAGTCTCTAAATTCTGGATCTTTTTGTGAGAAAAAAGAACTTTTTTTTGGATAAGCTACTACTAGTCAACTACTCTATCAATTGAAGCCAAATGCAGTCTAAACAATGTGATGGAAATCTACAGTGTCATGTAATTTCGTTTAAGTGTTTTAACACTTATGACAAACTAAATATGTCTACAAGATTGATCCTGACTATAAACAACAAGACTGTGACCACATCCTGATTTATTTTGAGGAATGCACCAAGATTTTCAATTCTAAATGAGTGTTTCACATCCAGAGTAGCCGTTTGTAAAGAACTAAATTTATTCTAAAGAATTCTGTTTGGTTGTTTTGTCACTGTTGAATATAGATTTTCTTGTATAGCTGAGTTTTTTGTTATCTATATAAATGTATTTTTCAAGTTTTCCTTCAGCTTTGCATGTTGTCCATACTGTCTCTTTCACTCTGTTTCTGTCAGTTTAGTTGTTCTGTGTCCCTTATGAAATTGGCATTCAGTTCTTATTTTAATCAGATTTAATTTCCCCAAAGAAGGATTCCCTGATGTTCCCCAAGTCCAGAGACAGTAGAGGGCACAGATCCAGGAGGCCAGCAGGGTTATATGGAGAAGATGCAATGTACAGTCTTCAGTAATAAAATGAGCATCTGGCATTTTGCAGACTACTTTATAGGAAACCAAGGCCTCTCAGGAAATGACCATTGATGGAATACTGTTAAAGTGAAATGTTGCATAAGTGTGAGAGAAAGCATAAAGTAATTTTTTAAAAATAATAGCAATAAAAACATAAAGAATAGAAAGTACCATCATAATAAAGAAGAATATGATGAAATAAGAACTTTGAGCACCTTGAAGAAGAATTTGAAGACTTTACATTATACACAAAAAAGATGTAGTCTGGAATAAATGTAAAACTTCTAATTCCAGGGGGCTAGAAAATTTCAAGCTACTTACTAATAGAGATTAAAAATTGTTTCTCTAATGATGAGGGTGTTATAATATATATATTTTTCACTTGTTTAGGTAAATAATAAAATATATGCAGAACTCATTCTCTACTAGAAATTCAATGCTTATCAATATAATATTTTTTTTGTATCCTGGGATATAATATATATCCTCTGGGATTATATCAAGATGGCCTTATACTCCAACTGTCCTGCATGTACATCTAATTCCTATCTCAAATCTTTTCTGTTTATATAGCATGTTTTTTCTCAGCTTTCTTGAGATATAATTGACAAAATATTTCAAGTGTAATGTGATGATATATGAATCAGTTCAGTTCAGTCACTCAGTCGTGTCCGACTCTTTGCGACCCCATGAACTGCAGCACACCTGGCCTCCCTGTCCATCACCAGTTCCCAAAGTTCACCCAAACCCATGTCCATTGAGTTAGTGATGCCATCCAACCATCTCATTCTCTATCATCCCCTTCTCCTCCTGTCCTCAATCTTTCCCAGCATCAGGGTCTTTTCAAATGAGTCAGCTCTTCATCTCAGGTGGCCAAAGTATTGGAGTTTCAGCTTCAACATCAGTCCTTCCAATTTACATTGTGGAAAAACAACCCCCGTCCAGTTTATTAAGAGTCTGGTTTTGATAGTCTCAATTAAACTATAAAACAGAAAAAGAGACACAGATGTACAGAACAGACTTTTGAACTCTGTGGGAGAAGGTGAAGGTGGGATGTTTCAAGAAAACAGCATCAAAACATGTATATTATCTGTGGTGAAACAGATCACCAGCCCAGGTTGGATGCATGAGACAAGTGCTTGGGCCTGGTGCACTGGGAAGACCCAGAAGGATTGGGTAGAGAGGGAAGTGGGAGCGGGGATCGGGATGGGGAATACATGTAAATCCATGGCTGATTCATGTCAATGTATGACAAAAACCACTACGATATTGTAAGCTAATTAGCCTCCAACTAATAAAAATAAATGAAAAAAAAAAAAAACTTCTGAAGTATTGAATGGAGAGAGTAGGCTTTGTCCTTCACCCTTTAGCATACTAAGGGATCTAAAATAGCTGCTACCTCTGCTCATGAGATTCAGTGATCATGATGTCAGCAATGTAGACCAGCATGATCTATGGGATATCATAGTGGCTAGGATCTTGACATGCTACAAAATACTAGAAAGTAGAAGAGTTGACATAGTCCTTAGGCAAGACTGAAAGTACATAAGGTCGCTGCTGCAAGGTGAAATGAATGTTTTTCTCCACTTGAAAACTGGCTTCAATGGAAATCTGTGAAGTAGATCCATCTACCAAACCCAGACCACTACTCTTTTTTTCTTTTAAGTTTTACTGGAACACTGGCATGCTTACTGATTTGTGTACTGTCTGATTCCATGCTATAATAACAGAGCCAAGTGGTTGTGTTGGAGTCTAAATAGCCTGTAAATCCTAAATATTTACTCTATGTCCCTTCACAGAAAAAAAAAAAATTGCTGACTCCTTTTGTTAGTTTCCTAGGACTTCCATACAAATGCCACAAATGTGGTAACTTTAACAAAAGCTATGTATCTTTTCACAATTCTGGAGGCCAGAAGTCTGAGATCACGTGGCTGGTAGGGCCATACTTCCCTAGAAGGCACAGGAAAAGATCTGTTCCTGTCTCTCTCCTAGTTTCTGGTTGCTCTTTGATTTGTGGCAGCATAATTCCAATTTCATATGTTGTTTTTCCCATGTGCAGGCCTTTGTGTGAATTTCCATTTTTACAAGAATTCCAAACAAATTGGAATAGAAGCCCACCATACTCCAGTATGACCTCATCTTAGTCTATTTTAACTGCTACAACCGTATTTCCAAATATAGTCACATTCTGAGGTACTCAGTGATAAGACTTCATATGAATTTGAGCACAGGGACAGTTCATCCCATCATATACCTGGTCCAGAAAAATCATATACTCAATCAATAATGGTATGCCATGTTACAGAAGTCATATTGACTTGTTTCCAAAATTTAACACAATTGGAAAAGCAGCTGCAGTTTATGTCATTCTCTGTTTAAGATTACATTAATCTACACTCATTCCACAAGATCCATTCACCTACAGCAAAGTCCAAGGAGCAGTTTAAATAGAGTTGTGATAAGAATCCCTATTCCTGCTTCTTTGATGGCAGCGCTAACCCCCACAATTCTCTCGGTGACATGGCAATGCTTTTTCTGTGCTCTGCTGATAGGGAGAAACATTTCAGGGGCTTCCATGAATTTTTTTCTACCGTAATAAGTCACTACACTCATAAGAGAATCAAATGTAGGTATTTTCCATATCAGTCTCAACTGGTGTGTGTCTTTAGAGCTGAAGTGTGTCTCTTGTAAACAGCATATATATACTGGTCTTTTTTTTCCTTAAAATCCCTCAGTTACTCCATGTCTTTTGTCTTTTGATTAGAGCAGTTAGCCCATTAGTATTTAAAATAATCATTGATTATTAAAAAAATTTGTAGATTTCTCTATTATAGATTCTGTGTTTGTGGTTATATGAAGTTTTATATATACATATACACACACACGAGGATTATTTTTTTTTCCATTTATTTTTATTAGTTGGAGGCTAATTACTTCACAACATTGCAGTGAGTTTTGTCATACATTTACATGAATCAGTCATGGAGTTACATGTATTCCCCATCCCAATCCCCCGTCCCACCTCCCTCTCCACCCGACTCCTCTGGGTCCTCCCAGTGCACCAGGCCCGAGCACTTGTCTCATGCATCCCACCTGGGCTGGTGATCTGTTTCACCATAGATAATATACATGCTGTTCTTTTGAAACATCCCACCCTCACCTTCTCCCACAGAGTTCAAAAGTCTGTTCTGTACTTCTGTGCCTCTTTTTCTGTTTTGCATATAGGGTTATCATTACCATCTTTCTAAATTCCATATATATGTGTTAGTATGCTGTAATGTTCTTTATCTTTCTGGCTTACTCCACTCTGTATAATGGGCTCCAGTTTCATCCATCTCATTAGAACTGATTCAAATGAATTCTTGTTAATGGCTGAGTAATATTCCATGGTGTATATATACCACAGCTTCCTTATCCATTCATCTGCTGATGGGCATCTAGGTTGCTTCCATGTCCTGGCTATTATAAACAGTGCTGCGATGAACATTGGGGTGCATGTGTCTCTTTCAGATCTGGTTTCCTCAGTGTGTATGCCCAGAAGTGGTATTGCTGGGTCATATGGCAGTTCTATTTCCAGTTTTTTAAGAAATCTCCACACTGTTTTCCATAGCGGCTGTATTAGTTTGCATTCCCACCAACAGTGTAAGAGGGTTCCCTTTTCTCCACACCCTCTCCAGCATTTATTGCTTGTAGACTTTTGGATAGCAGCCATCCTGACTGGCTACACGAGGATTATTTTAAATTAATGATCATTAACTTAAGATAATAACTCATTAATTATTGATATTTTAAATAATGATCACTAATTTAAATTATAGCTAATTGTTAATGATTATTTTAAATAATGATCATTAATTTAAATTATAACTAATTGTTAATGATTATTTTAAATTAATTATCATTAAATTAATAACTAATTATTACTGATTATTTTAAATTAATGATCTATTAAATTCAAATGCATTCTAACAACCCCGAATTTTTACTCCTCCCCATGTTTGATTTTTTTAACTTTATATCTTTTTGTTTCCTATATCCATTAACTACTTTTTATATAGGAGATTTTACTTTTGTCTTTTAACCTTACTACTAGATTTATAAGTAGTTCATTTACCACTGTTACCATACAACTGCCTTTAATAATGAGATTTTTCTTTTTATAATTTTATATATCTAGTCATGATCTTTACCTTTCCATTTAAAGAATACCTTTTAACATTTCTTATAAAGCTGGTTTAGTGGTGTTAAACTCATTTAGATTTTGCCTCTCTTTCAAATCTAAATGATCACCTTGCTGAGTAGAATATTCTTGATTGTGCTTTTTCCTTTCATCCATCTAAATATATCATGCCATGTACTTCATGATTTTAAAGAGACTCTGATATCCCTTTCAGATAAACTGAAACCAGGGTGAGAGACTAGGATTGTCCACTCCGATGATTCAGTAAGGTTTCTGTCTATCAAACCCAGAGTTTGTGTTACATAGATCAAGTGATGCTCTAACAGACTGCCAATCTGTTTCAATCATGGTATGCTGTTAATTAGCACTCGCCAAAGATCATGAGTGCCAAAACATTCTTATTCACAATATAATTGTTTCCCCAGGCATCTTCCATTCTGAGACCTTCATCCTCTCGGATCCTCCTATTAAAAGAAAGTCCATCTCAGTGGTGTCATTTCTGCAATCTGACTCAGCTTGCACGGGACTGCTGCCGTCATTCTTTCAGTGATGCTGCCCTTTCCATTCAATCATGTATTATCAGTGCCTTAGGAAAGGAGGTGTCCTTTTGTCCTCTATTGCTATATAATAAGGGAGCAGATGGTACATGATACATCTATTACTACATTCCTACTCCCCTAAGCTTTTGGATTTTCCCCCTTCAGTATTATGTTAGAGATGTTCTGATATTTCAACTTTACTGAATGTTGGCAACCATTAAGCCCAGATTTCAGTCAACAAAGCAGATGAATTATTAGAGCAGATTTAGCATATTAAATTCAGAGTCTCTGAGATGTATGCCAAATCAACAAATTTGGCCCCATCCGTTTATGCATTTTGTACTCTCTCAAAATACATCCTCAGAGTTTATTCCCACTCATAATCTGCAGGCTACCATAATATGCATCAGCAAAATCTGAGAACTTGTGTTCTAGTAACAGTATTTCTCCCTTTATTATTCCTTAGCCATCGTAATGGTAACTGTTTCCAGCAGTTATTAATCTTTGGGTTATTTCATCATTCTCTTCTTGTTTTCCAACATCATTTATTTCACCAATTTATTATACAAAAGTCCCTGTAGTTGATGTACCTGTTGCTCATATTTCCTGGCAGGACATAGACTACTTGAGTTACAGATGAATATATCCAGATTGGACAAATTGAAATGAAACTAATTTGGAATGTGCTAAAATACTTTTAGTCTTAGTGATATTGTTTTTAATGTTTACCTCTAGAATTGTATATTTTGCTAGGCAAATTAATGCAAGGACAATAGCTTAACCATGAAAATGAAAATTGGTTTTATTCATTCAACTTACCATCATAATTCAGATTGAAAATATTTATTTTCCATTATTAGAAAGTCAAACATTAAACATTTTTAAGTGTCTCATGTTTTGCTTATTTATATTTCTTTGAAATTTCTAGTCATTATTTCTACTCTGCCCTTTGGATTTGAATAGATGAAGCATGCATAAATTACAGGCAGGAACAGATATTGTCTAAAATCTTGTCTTTCTTTCATAGCTCTCAATATTCTAGATTGCTTCCATGGAAACATTTCAGCTTATCAATTAAAAAAAATCTTACCCACTTAACTGAAAATAAATTTGTATTATGTAGTACTAGAAATTTCTGATCACAACTCCCCCAGCTTGCCATCTTCTTGAGGAATATTTATTCAATTATTTACTTTTTAAGTGACAGAAATGCTTTGGAGCTAGATAGTGTGATGTTTTGTGCAATACTGTGAATGTACTAACTGTCAGGAGCTCAGCTGAGCCAGAAAAAGTTGAGGTGCCAGGCATCAGTGTTGGGGATAGAAAGACAGACTGGATATTGCTTCCCCTAGATAATCCTTCAGTATAGTTGAAGATATATATACTACACCAAATCTCACAAGTAAACTCCAAAAAAATCAGTCATCAATAATAAGAAAACAATAGTATTCATAAAAATCTTTCAGCATCTTCCCATCGGCCTTGGAAAAAGCTGGTTTCCTTAGGTGGCTACAAGGGACCTCGTGACTCAGCCTTAGCTCTGCTTCAGTCTCACCACTTTCCAGGCGTGATCTTGTGCTCCAGCCTGGAACTTCTGCCAGTTCTTTCAGTTCATGATATCTCTCCTCCGGGCCTCCTCTGGTAGGCTCACCCCTATTCTTTGGTACCACTTCGTTGGCACCACGCCATTCATCAGTTCTCAGCTCAAGATCAGTTAGTTAATAGGTTCTTTTTGTTTCCTTAAGAAGATTATTTGAATAATTTGAAATTACACTATGCTCTCAAGGATGTAACTCTGATGTTGACTCTAGTTACAAGTTTAGTGTTTATTTTCTCAAGCAAAGGGTAAGCTCTAGGGGAAAGGGGTGCATATTTTACCTGATGGACTGTGTTTGCTGTCTATGTTGAGTGCCTAGCAGAGTCTGAATAATTTTAGGCCAAAAACGTTAAGTACTGCATAAATGAATATTTATTTGGTAGAATGGATGCAGCCACAGTTTTGGATAATAAGAGATGAAAATTATTAGATAATTTAGGACCGAAGAGCTAAATTTGCTTAAAGGACAATGGTGGTCTTAATAGGAAAGTGACATTTATGTTAGAACAAGAGATAAGGGAAAAAATGGCAGAAGAGTTGGCCTTGAAACATTTGCCATGTGGATGGGGAAAACAGAGAAGAGACAATCAAAGTATAGCCTCCCTTTTGAGGACTGATACATTATAAGTGTTTGCACAGAGTCTATTAAACCCTCTATCCATTATGATCTTATGCTTTATAGATTTTCTAGATAGTCCCATACCTTGTATTTCTCTGATTTTTTAAAAATTTTTTTCTGAAATCTAAGGTATTATATTTTATTCTATGGTCATTCTTGACAAAAAATATACAAGCTATCTTTTATTAAATCAACACTTTTCGGTCAGTTTCAATAGAGTAACAGAGTTAGCAGTTCTGCTGCTGCAGTTACTTGTTATAAACAAGGCCATCATTGGCATTTGGTTAGTTGTTTCATCTTTGGTATGAGGAACTTGCCAGAGACCTAGAAGACAATTTGCATTCTTGGCCTCTGTGTACTGCTTGTGTTTCACTTTTTGCAGTCCTTATAACTTCCAAACTCATGTATTTGCAAACAGTCTCAGTCACCCAGACTCCCAGAAAAAGGGAGTACCATTTCACTTTTAAAGTAAGTAGGGAAGCAAATTCATACAGATGTTTTGATATGATTTTTTAGTAATAAAACTATTTAGGTGAGCATTTTTATCTACAGAAGGACCCTGGCAGATACAAAAATTTGCAAATGCTCAGGTCCCTTATACAAAATGGCATAGTAGAGTTGCATGTCTCTGCCAACCCTCCCACACCCCACACTTAAGAGTCCCTTCCTCTATCAGGGATGCAGAATCCATGGATAAGACAGAAACTACTATACAACTTTATGTTTTCTTGACATACACTTTTAAACTAGGGTTGGGATACTTGGTGGTCCAATGGTTAAGAATCCACCTTCCAATGCAGGGGATGCGGGTTCCATCCCTGGTCAGGAACTAAGATCCCACATGTCACAGGGCAACTAAGACCATGAGCCACAACTACTGAGACCACATGAACCTATCTGTATTTATTTACAAAGCAATTTAAAGTTAAGAGAAAATTAATTATAGCCTTTTTCAATGAGAATAATTTTAATGCTCATTTAGTTCATTTTAAGGATGACAAAATCTTAAATAAGCATTTATTTAATTCCATATTATATCCGTTAGAACCATCCTGTTCATTTTTGGAAATAGTTTTATAATTGTGCAAATATTGTTTAAAGTATCCACATTCTTTGGAATATTGCAGATAGCTCTGTTTTATTTTAGATTTGTTTTTGTATACACTAGTAACATCTTATCTAATTCCCATACTGCCTTTTGAGAACTATCCTGTATCTCCATCATTTTTCTTTCTTCTACATTAAAACTACAATTTATGTTGTGCTGTATTTTATAAAACTGCTTCATCTCAGCAGTTTTTTGCTTTCTCCTCAGATTTCACCTTAAGGCCTTTTTGAGCAATAGAATTTATCTTGCCAATCGATAACTTAAAGTTTTCATAAAAAGTACTCTCTTCTCATCTAGGAGTTCATTGCTCTGGTATCATAAAAACAACAATCGAAAAAAACATCCACTTTTTAAAAAATAATGTGGCATTAAAGTCATTTCCTATATCATTTTTTATTTTTCAAAGTCATGATCATAAATTTCAGTCAGTATTCTCAAAGCACTTTAAAAAGTTCAACAAAAAAGGTTTACAAAGCCCAAAATTAATATCCAGAGATACATTATGAACATTTCATTGTTTTATTGTCTTTAGAAAATAATCAGATTATATAAGTGCATCAATACATATCTATTACATCTTCTCTTTTTTATATAAAATTAATTTATAACCATAAGATGTATTAGGAACATACATAAAGTAATACACTGATTTTAATATTTTGATGATATTTAAGATATTTACTTTCTAAAAAATGTCATAGAGTTTCCCCAGAATATGGAATGAATTAATTCAAAATAGCGAGTAATTTTGCTTTGTCAAAGGAGATGGATCATCTAGTATCTATTTGGTTCCAGTTAAAAAGCTTAGAGTTATGTGACCGTCACAGTTTTCCTTATCTAAAATTGTCCTTGTCTTATAATTGTTGTAGGGAAGAAAAAATGAGAAAAAATAATTTCCCCTCCACTTTTTTTGAGTTTTCAGCTGAGACTCCTGTAACAAAAGAGAAATTAACAAAATAAAAACAAACAAAAATTTACTCTCATGTATACCTCATGTGAACCTGAGAAATACCCACAGAAAATTAAGTAACTTCCAGAAGTGGCTTAGAATTCAAACTTAAATGCCATCTTAATAGGCTAAGTGGGGGAGGATGCAAGTCTCTTAGAGGAGAGTAAATGATTTTTAGGGAAGTTGATCAGACTCTAAGAGTAGATGGGAGTTATGATTATTTAAAAAGTCTCTTTGAGTGTGACATTCATTTCTCATCTCCTCTCCTTTAAAGAGTTAATCTTCTCTGGGTGATGAAACTCCTGCGGAGGGATTTATGGCAAATTAGTTCCTTTTGCAAAATCTGTCTTTAAGCAGATAAGGGATATTTGAAGAAGTCCTTTCCCTGTGTTTGCTATGTTTCAAGTGCCTACAGCTCAAAGTAATCAGTGTATGTAAGTGGTATATTTTGTGAGGGCATGTCTTGGCAGACATATTTTGGAGTGGTATACTCTGCTACTCTTCATAGTAATGTGGAAAGCACATGATTCATGAAAAGTTTTAAAAATTCAGATTGCCTAGCATACGTAAATATAATCATGTGTGCCTGTGTGTGTGGTTGCTCAGTTGTGTCCGACTCTGTGACCCCATGGACTGTAGCCCACCAGGCTCCTCTGTCCATGAAATTCTCCAGGCAAAAATACTAAAGTGGGTTGCCATTTCTTACTCCAGGTGATCTTCCCAATCCAGAGATCTAATAATATGTGTCTCCTGTATTGGTAGGCAGATTCTTTACCACTGAGCCACCTGGGAAGTCTAATGTAATCTGTATTTAATATTATATTACAAAATTCATTGAAAAAATCTAGAAAAATAATTATTATTTATATTTAAAATAATGTTTGTACTATTTTTCCATTAGTAATTCTTATAAAACTTCATCTTATGGAATATAAGTTACAGCTGTCTTAATTGAAGTTTAAACTTTGGGAAAAGTCTGATGAGCATTTACTTATTACATATAATAAAATATATAATTTGTGTACAGCCCAAGTCAGCAATGCTTTAGATATCTTTACTTTTCCTCTTCTGTTGTGGTGATATGATCATTATATTAAAGAACTGCAAACCAAATGCAAAATGCCTAAGCTTTCTAAGCAAAGACATGTGCGGACCAGCTTCATTCGTTTTACCTCCTGGTCATAGCTGACACAGACAGTCTCTTGTCTGAACTATCTCCAAGAGATTGCATTTTTCCCATGGAGGACTTGTGTCTTGGTCTGCAGCAAACTAGTAAACCTAACTCAGGTGAACTATAAGTCTGTTCTTGATGATCTTTGGTCTGTGAACTTCAATAGATCATTCACTCATCAAGAACTTAAGTGCTAGAGTTGACTTCATGCTTCATGCACTCCTTCACCCTGTACTATGAGAGAAATAGACTATTTTTTCCCTTATATTTTAAGCTACAAGGTTACTGTTTCTGTTTGTAGTGGTAGCTTGTGTGTGTGTGTGTGCACACACGTGCGCACACTCAGTTGCTCAGTTGATTCCAACTCTTAGCTTAACCTATTTGTGTATGTGTATGTATGTTATGTATAAAATATATGTGTATATTTATACAAATAATCCAATAGTGAGCAACCCATTACTCTATATTATTTCTTAACAAAATAAATAAAAAATTCATTTTAATTCCTGATACCCTGGCATTTTGGGTATCCAAACCAAAAGACACAAAAACAACAATCAAAATAACCCCCCAAAATATATATAGAAAAAGGGAAAATTGTCTCCTGTGTAAAATGACTAAAGTAGAAAATATGTTTTAAAAAAGGAAGCAACTAAATGGAAATTATTTTTAATTATTACTTATATATTGTTCTTAAGGTTATTTTTTTTCTCAGCATATTCTACACAATTTTAATATAGTTTGGAATTTTTATCTTCACATATAATGTCATTTATTAAGATCTTTCATATTTTGGCAGCTAGGTTATATAGCATTTTTAGTGTTTCAGATTATATTCTACATGAATTCATCACAATCTACTGTACAGTTCCTCCACTGTAGTCTTTTGATTGCTTCTAATTTGTCATTATGTTGAACATTTGAAAATTTTTGCACATAATGTTTTATACAAATTATCTCAAAGTAGAGTCTCAGGAAGATCACTAAATTAGCACATGTTAAAGCTATTGTTGTGTATCACAAAGCTATTTTTCAAAATTGTCATACTAGTTTATATCCAAAGTTGTGGCTGGTAGTGCCTGTTTTTCCATATCTAGACTTTTGCTGATTTTGTCATATTTAAAAATGAGAATAGAAAAAAGTCTTTGTGTTCACTTATGTTTATCCTATTCCTGGCAGATAATAAGAGCTAATTAAATATGTGAATTAATGAAAGAAATTTGATTGCTATTTTTTCATTGATCTCGTTGTTGATTTTTCTTAAATTTTTACAGTCATTAGCATTTAATTTTTAAAAAAATATTTATTCTTATGTTTACCCAGTTACATTGTAAAGTAAAGACTATCAGGAAAAAAAGTAAGTTAAGAATTTTTTATTGTCAATAAAGAGAGCACATATTAGAGAAAAAATTCATTGTGTAGTTTTGCCAGGGGAAAAATCAAGGAATTGGTAGATACTAAAAAGAAGGGGCAGAGAAGGCAATGGCACCCCACTCCAGTACTCTTGCCTGGAAAATCACATGGACAGAGGAGCCTGGTGGGCTGCAGTCCGTGGGGTCGCTAAGAGTCAGACATGACTGAACGACTTCACTTTCACTTTTCACTTTCATGCATTAGAGAAGGAGATGGCAACCCACTCCAGTGTTCTTGCCTGGAGAATCCCAGGGATGAGGGCGCCTGGTGGGCTGCCATCTATGGGGTCACACAGAGTTGGACACGACTGAAGTGACTTAGCAGCAGCAGGAACAAAAAGAAGGGAAGAAGACTCAATAAGGATAAAAAAAAAAAAATCTAAATATGGCAGAAGGAGTCCATAGTTCTGTACACAATTGGTTAAAATAAATTTCATTGCCTTTTGATCAGAGGGTGTCTACAGTTAGGTCTAGAAACTGTGTAGCACAAAGATCACATGAAGTACAGGGTTCTTCCTTAGTTATGGCAAGTTACAACTAACTGGGATAAAATACAACATCCAATTTGGAATTAGCATAAGGCAGTGCTAATGTAAGTGAAGGCTTTATATAATAAATTGGATTGTTTCATTGGTTTTTTTGAATAGTAGTTGCTTGATGTATAGCAGGCATTCAATAAATGTTTGTGGCATAACCAAATGAATGGATCATTTCAAAAGTAACCATATTTCAGTTATTTAAGCAAAAAGCTATAAATCTTTTGTGATACTTGCATGGATAGGATTCCAGCTAACCAAGTCTAAGAAAAATCAGGAAATGAAGGTCAGAGGAAAGGTTCAGAAAATACAGCATCTATCTCAAAGTGAGGACAGTCTAGAGACAGTTGCCATTATTCCTGTTGCCACAAAGCTGCAGTTGTTAATTTCCAGCTTAATCCTAGCATTGTTGACTGTAGATTCAGAGGTTTTTTAGAGATGGCTAGCTTGGGGAGTGGAGAAGGCAATGGCACCCCACTCCAGTACTCTTGCCTGGAAAATCCATTGGGCAGAGGAGCCTGGTAGGCTGCGGTCCATGGGGTCGCTAGGAGTCGGACACGATTGAGTGACTTCACTTTCACTTTTCACGTTCATGCACTGGAGAAGGAAATGGCAACCCACTCCAGTGTTCTTGCCTGGAGAATCCCAGGGACGGGGGGAGCCTGGTGGGCTGCCGTCTATGGGGTCGCACACAGTCGGACACGACTGAAGTGACTTAGCAGCAGCAACAGCAGCTTGGGGAGACAGAATTCCACTACCTGAAATCCGGTTATACAAGTGAGAAGGAAGGAGAGGTGCAAACCTGGCCTTCTTGGCTTTCAGACCGACAGGCAGCCAAAATGAATGGCTCTTCCCTTAAGAATACAGAGAATTCAGAGTAATTTCATTCCACTAAAAGAAAATTCATATTAAAAATAAGCTGGATATAGAGAAAACCACAATGAAAATAAAATTGAAATGTTCATTTTAACATGTCCATAAACCATTGACATGTTAACTTGTTAACATTTAAAAAATGTATTAAATACTCATTTTAATAAATTTAATCCCTCCAAAATCAGACTGTGCTGCTTCTCTATAAATTTGAATATATCTATGTAGCTCAGAAAATAAGGTATCACAGTTTATTCCACGATTTATATTTAAATGTAGTAATTTATTGATATTTGTTGATTTTATTTGTTCTAATATTTAATCTACTCCACGGACATCCATTTTGTTACATGTAGTCAATTCAATAAAATTCAACAATTAACTGACTCATCCATTTTACATATATAATAAATTACTTTAGTACATATTTACTTTTGACCCTTAACTTTTCCTTATCCTAGGAAAGTTCCCTTTTCTTTAGAATATTATAGATTTTTGCCTTTGGGTTTTTAGCTCTCTTTTTATCACATTATTTTCCATATATGAACTACTCAGATGTAATAATTTGAGAATTCTTTCTCTTTCCCCATCCAATTTACATAAACCTTTTTATTCCAAATGTATGTATATGTGTGTATACACTTTACACACTTACATATATTTGGGAAAAATATATATTAAATTTTAAATAATAAAATACATCATGGTTTGTATGAAAATTATTTTTATAAAGATATATTTATTTCTAAAGATAAGCAGGATAGCTTTGTATACAGAAGCATTTTAATATTTCTTCTGAAAAAGGATAAAGAAAAAAGACCCCGAACATAATTCTGACAGCCACTTGCACTCTAAAAACCACTTGCATTATCTTATTTTGTAACCAAAATGGATATTTATGAAAATTTAATGCAGATAATGAAGCACAGCATTACACTCTATCAACGAGGACACCAATCATGTGTAAAAATATGAAATGAAAGGACTGTAATTTAATGGACTACACAAAAATTACAGTCTTATCCTTGCACTTAGCCTGGTTTCCCATGGAAACAAGAATAATAAAACTACAGCGTGTTCTCACACTCTAGGTAGCAAATAAAAGTTAAATAACAATTATTATTATTAGGCTATCAGTCAGACTGTCAGTCCCTGTAATGTTAATAACTTTGACCTTAGCAACCAGTTTCAGCAAAGTTTACAATGATCTGGGTCTCAATGCTAAATTAGAATGTAAAACATCAAGAAAATAAAAACAAATCTATCACAGATGTACAAAGAATAAATGACAAAAGGATGTTAGGAACTTAGCCTTTATTCTTCATTTTGCATTATGCATAGATGCCAAATTTTGAAACAAACTGCATGCATGCCCTCTCTTTTGCAGATTATGTGAACCTTTCTAAAGATGCATACTGAAAAGAAATTTAATAAGATACGTTACCCTTCTAACATATTTGTTTCCCATATGAAATAAGCCCAGCAAATTCATTATATCTGCCTGAGTAATACATTCTTCAGTCTTTCTACTGAAGTTCCCTATACCATCTTGTTGACTATCTTGTCACAGCTGAAATCACCTATGACACCATTTTTTTTCCTATTCATTTTTTTGTTTTCTTGGCCCATATCAAAACCATTGCCTGTCACTAATTTTCAACAAAGTCTATGCCATCAAGTAATACCAGTCTGCATCCTTATTGTGAAAAACCTCATTCTCGGTCACTTCTCAATGTCATCGATTTATTTAAAAACAACTTTGTATTTTCTTTCTTAAGCTTTTTCTCATCTCTTCTTATTTGTATGTAACAATTACCATAGGGAAAAATCTAAAATATCAAAAGATTTGAAAGTTTTCATCCTCATCATTCTTTAAATGCTTTTAATATAATTTCATTTATCACCTAACAGTTAAATCTACAAATTACATTTTCATGACAACAAAACCAAGACTCTTGCAAAATCCTTTAATTCAGAAAGTCATGTTTTGCTTAATAGAAGCATGTATATTTTTTTCTTGTCTAAGAAAATAAGTATTATAGATACAAGCCTTGTGTGTCTGTTAAGTTTTTTGCTTTCTAATTTTTGAAAAGTATTCATTTTAACCTTAAGCATGATTATTTCAATTCTTAGTAAAATAGCCAAATTACAGTTCTAAAACTGAAATGTTATATTCTGAAATATATATCTCTGCCCTGTGATAAACTTATATTCATAGAATCTCCATTTTTAAAACAATAAGAAATGTGCTTTTGTTTTAGGTATTTCTGATTTTTGAAATGGGCTTCCCAGGTGGCTCAGTGGTAAAGAATCCATCTGCAATGCAGAAGGCATGGGTTTGACCTCCGGGTCGGGAAGATCCCCTGGAAAAAGAAATGGCAACCCATTCCAGTATGCTTGTCTGGGAAATTCCATGAACAGAGGATCCTGGTGGGCCACAGTCCATGGGTTGCAAAAGAGTTGGACATGACTTAGGGACTAAACAACAACAATTTTTTGAAAAAATTTTGAAATTTTTTGAAAAGAGCAATTTAAAGCATACTTCAGGAGTCGGGTCTGTGGAGAATGGTGTTTCATTAGCTTTGAAATATTAGAGCCTTTGTGTTTGTCCCAGCCCATCTCCAACTCTTTGCTACCCCATGGACTATAGCCTGCCGTGCTCCTCTGTCCATGGGATCTCCCAGCTTAGAATACTGGAGTGGGTTGCCATGCCCTCTTCCAGGGGATCTTCCTGACCCTTGGAAGGAACTGACATCTCATATGTCTCCTGTATTGGCAGGCAGATTCTTTACCCCTGAGTCACCTGGGAAGCCCAGTGAGATGTTTACATATGAGAAATAGAGTAAGAACTCTAGCTTTCTCTTCCCTGATGTGGTCCATGCATTGAATGATTTAATATTAAAGAATCGAGTTACCATTTTCTAATATTCCCATAAAAGTTTGGTTGCTAGTTAGTCGCTCAATCGTATCCGACTCTTGCAACCCCAGGGACTGTAGCCCACCAGGCTGCTCTGTCCATGGGATTTCCCAGGCAAGAATACTGGAGTGGTTGCCATTTGCTTCCAGGGGATCTTCCCAACCCAGGGACTGAACGCAGATCTCCTGCACTGCAGACATATTCTTTGCTGTCTGAGTGTTCAGGGAAGTGTAGATGACAACAACCTAGCTCTTGCTGACTCCCCTTATTGATCACAGTTTGCTCCTTTTTATGGATCTCTTAATGGAGAGAAAGTATACCTCCATAGACTGTCTGAATTCTTGCATTCTTTACCCTTCGATCACTGTATTGATTCATTTTGTTTTTCTCTTTTTAACCCAAACTCCTGCCTCACTTCCAGTACTCTTGCCTGGAAAATCCCGTGGACAGATGAGCCTGGTGGGCTGCCGTCCCTGGGGTCACACAGAGTCGGACACGACTGAAGCGACTTTGCAGCAGCAGCAGCCCGCCTCACTTCATCTCTACAAAGTGTCACAGTAAAACATCTGGTCTGTTTTCAGATTCTTGAAGAATTAAATAGTCTCTTGTTTTTTAGTTGGACATGACTAAAGCGACTTAGCATGCATGCACACATACATCTCACTAGCTTTACAAGTAAAAGCTAAGAGCATCACATGGGTTCTGATATATGTGAAGGCCACAGAGGAGTTTCAGTACATTTCATCAGTATTAGGCAAAACTAGCTTCCTGAATGTTCTGTAACCCTCTCTACATGATGAATAAAGGTTTTCTTTTCTATGCAGGCCTTCCTGATGTCCTTCAGAGCAGTTTCACTTACTAGCTGACATTTTTCACAAATCTAACTTATTCAATTCCATACTATCTCATAGAGAGTTCTTAGCACAGACATTCAATAACATTTGAATAGCATTAAGGCATAAGTCATCTTATGATTAAAGATTTGCATAGCTTATAAATGCTGCAAGCTTCTGTAACAATCTTCTCATTTGTAAAATAAATGTGCGTCTTGGTCAACATATACTCCTAGTTACAGGGATAGAAGCAGCATCAGAAATCAGATCTTCTGAATTTCAGTACAGTGTTTCTTCTATAACATCATAATGCCTTTCTCAGATAATGCATGAGAGATAGGGTGTGTGTGTGTGCGTGTTCAGTCTTGTCCAACTCTTTGCGACTCCACGGACTGTACCCTGCCAGGCTCCTCTGTCCTTGGGATTTTCCAGGCAAGAATACTGGATCAGGTTGCCATTTCCTTCCCCAGGGAATCTTGATAATGCAGGGATGAAACCTGGGTCTCCTGCACTGACAGGTGGATTCTTTACCATTAGTGCCTCCTAGGGGAAAAAGGGTAATAACTCCCAAGATTATTTTTCTTTACGCAACAGGAAGAAAGTGGATAGGGAAATTGAAGTAACTTTTGAAGTTTTACTGTAACTATTATTTTATTTTGTGAGGATAATGAAAAAGGATTCAAATATAAAATTGATTGACTGTATCTTGAGGTATAAGCTATTGTCTTTAAAAAATATAAGAAGCCATCAATTTGATTGTCATATATTTGTGAAATTCAAAGAGTTGCATGAAAAGCCTACATGAGAAATAGTTCCACAACAGAATGATTTAATGTAGACCTAAGATCAATGTATTTATTTTCAGTAAACATGGCTGGCATCTAAAATTTCGCACACAGTAAAAGGAGAGCAGATTAGTTCAGAATCTTGCATCTAATGAACTGACATCAAAACCCATTAGTTTACTTTGCCATGTTCAGCTTTGGTGTGAAAACAAAAGGATGCTTTTCTCTTTCTCATCTTTGATGTGGTTTCCAATGCCTATTTATTTTATTTCATTTTGACATAATGGTTCTCCCTCTTTCTAGCTGCATTTCATCTTGGTAGTGATGGTTTTGCTAATTTAATATTGGAAATGGAAAGCCTAGTGGGCATATGTTTATCTACTATATAAAATATAAAATCACAGTTCAAAGAGAGATATTAAATTCATTGATACACAGAATATATAGTACTCTAAATGATTTACGTATACATGAATCAAATAGGAAAACAACCCACAGAAACACATCATAGCTTTTGGGGGAAATTGCAACTAGATAAATGATGTTAGAGAAGTTGGAATCATGATTGGACTTTCTTAATCAGTTCTTAAGAAACTCTGATTATCTTTAGGTCTGTGACCTTTGTTTGTTGCCTTTTAATCATTACCCAGGGACCTCTTTGAGAATTAAATTACCCTTTAATTCTACCATTAAACTGATTGTTTGCACTTAAATATTTTAAATTAATTCACAATAATTTTTCTAAAAATTTAAAATAATGTGCCTTAAGTATAAAACATATTACAGTATTTGATGTTTTACTATAACATAAACATCATTGATTTTAAGTATACATGAAGTACACCAGTATTTCATGTATCACAAGGAAAGAGTGTAATTTTTATACATACTACTGATTTTATGCATACATATATCTCAGTTTCACAGATGCTAAAATGTAAGTATGTTTAGGATACAGGTAAGATTAATTAAAATAAACAAAAACAAAAAGAACCTGACTTCTTCAGACTGTTCTTCAACGACGATAATTTTTGGAATGTCTGAAACAAGTCTCTAGAAAGTGTAGCAGCTGGCAGCAAAGAGGCATGATCCATCTTGCTTGGTGTTATAGAAGAAGCAAGCCAAGAGTGATGGGTTGTGCTTTAAATTCTTTATAGTATGGGCTTCCCTGATAGCTCAGTTGGTCAGTTGGTAAAGAATTCACCTGCAATGTGGGAGACCCCGTTTTGATTCCTGAGTTGGGAAGATCTGCTGGAGAAGGGATAGGCTACCCACTCCAGTATTCTTGCTTTTTCATTGTGCCTCAGCTGGTAAAGATTGCACCTGCAATATGGGAGACCTAGGATCAATCCCTTGGTTGGGAAGATCTAGAGAAGTGAAAGGCCACACACTCTAATATTCTGGCCTGGAGAATTCCATGGACTATACAGTCCATGGGGTCGCAAAAAGTTGGACAGACTGAGCGATTTTCACTTTCATTTCACTTTTAAATGCTAGACATTCCATGGACAGAAGAGCCCAGTGGGCTACAGTCCATTGAGTTACAAAGAGTCAGACATGACTGAGAATGAGTGACAAACACATTGTTTTGGGCTTCCCAGGTGGCGCTGGTGATAAAGAACCCGCCTGCCAATGCAGGAGACATAAGCAACGTGGGTTCGATTCCTGGATCAGGAAGATCCCCTAGAGGGAGGCATGGCAACCCAATCCAGTATTCTTGCCTGGATAATCCCACAGACAGAGGAGCCTGGCTCGCTACGTCCATAGGATCATAGAGCCAGCCATGACTAAAGTGACTGCACAGCACAGTGTTCCTTTGACAGTCACATCAGCCAAGCAATGAGTCTCACAAATCCTTTTGCTATTGCACGACAAGAAGGAAAGGACTTATGATCATTCGTAAATATGGAAAAAGGAATTGGATCATAGCTGTCAGTAGTCCACGCAAGATTTGGAGAAAAGAGCATGACCCCTACCATCTCTGCGTGGTTATATTACGCTTTCCTGCAATAACAGCCTACCATGGCTCAGTGGCCTGTGCATCAAAGTTGAGTGTCTTGTTCACCTAAACACAATGAAGGTTGTAAGATTTTCCAGGGTACCTCTCCCCAGCATAGTGATTAAAGATTCAGGTTTCTTCTGCCTTTTGATGCTGCGGTTTCCTTCTATGGCCTCTGGGGTGGTTACAGAAAGAAGAGAGGGAGCCAAGAAGCTACACTGGAACATCTGTTACATCCATTCTCGTTGGATAGAATTTCCCACGTGACCATAGACTAACCATAATGCCATCTGGGATATGTAATTACTAAATATCAAAACCTTTCTATAAAACTCTTTCTTCCAATGTTTATCTATTAGGAATATTTTTTAAATTAATTTATTTATTTTAATTGGAGGATAATTACTTTACAATATTGTCATGGTTTTTTCCCATACATCGACATGAATCAGCCACAGGTCCACATGTGTCCCCCATCCTGAACCACCCTCCCACCTCCCTCCCAATCCTATCCCTATGGATTGACCTAGAGCGCTAGTTTTGGTTGCCCTGCCTCATGCATCAAACTTGCACTGGTCATCTATTTTACATGTGGTAATATATTCTCTCAAATCATCCCACCCTCACCTTCTCCCATAGAGCCCAAAAGTCTGTTCTTTACATCTGTGTCTCTTTTGCTGCTTTGCATATAGGGTTATCGTTGCCATCTTTCTAAATTCCATACACACACACACACACACACGCACACACACACACACACAATTTGTTTCTCTTTCTGACTAACTTCACCCTGTATAATCGGCTCCAGTTTCGTCCACCTCATTACGACTGACTCAAATACATTTCTTTTTACAGCTGAGTAATATTCCATGGTGTATATGTACCACAGCTTCCTTATCCATTCATCTGCCAATGGACATCTAGGTTGCTTCCCTGTCCTAGCTATTGTAAACAGTGCTTCAATGAACATTGGTGTACATGTGTCTCCTTCAATTTTGTTTTCTTCGGGGTATATGCCCAGCAGTGGGATTACTGGGTCCTATGGCAGTTGTATTCCCAGATTTTAAAGGAATCTACACACTCTTCTCCATAGTGGCTGTACCAGTTTGCATTCCCACCAACAGTGTAAGAGGGTTCCCTTTTCTTCACATCCTCTCCAATATCTATTGTTTGTAGACTTTTTGATGATGGTCATTCTGACCAGCATGAGATGATACTCATTGTGGTTTTGATTTGCATTTCTCTAATAATGATTGAGGCTGAGCATCTTTTCATGTGCTTCTTAGCCATCTTTACGTCTTCTTCGGAGAATGTATGTTTAGTTCTTTTGCCCACTTTTTAAGTGGGTTGTTCATTTTTCTGGTAATGAGCTGCATGACATGCTGGTATATTTTGGAGATTTTTTTAATATAATACATTGCTCTAATGCTAGTAAGCCAGAGTAAGACGGTCTGTGTATAATTATACAGAAAAAAAGAAAAATCTTCCCTCAGGCCACCAGTAAGGTTACCTTTTTGCTCCCACCCTTTTTTTCATTTTGAATCTAAGTTCAATTTGAACTTACTCAAATTGAACTAATTTGAGTAACTCACATTGAACTTACTCAAACTGAACTAACTCAATCTGAACTTCTATTGCAAGTACCAGCCTTTCAGAATAGCATAGACTTATGTTATTTATGTTTAATTATGTTACCTATGTTTAATTTCTCCTGTCAAGACATGTTCTCTTTAAGATCAGGGACTAGATACTGTTTATTTACACACTCAGTTAAATATGGTATTATATTATTCTTGACTTCAGCCATGTGTGCTGTGGCTAAGTCACGTCTGTCGTGTCCAGCTGTTTGCAGCCCTATAGACTGTAGCCGGCCTGGCTCCTCTGTGCATGGGACTTTCCAGTAGGAACACTGGAGTGGGTTGCCATTTCCTCTTCCAGGGGATCTTCCCAACCCAAGGATCAAATCCATGTGGCCTGCAAGGCCTGCATTGGCAGGTGGGTTCTTTGCCACTGAGCCACCTGGGAAGCCCTAACTTCAGTCATAGTCCACGTTTTTTTAACTTTACTTTTTGAGAAAATTGTTTCAGTTCTCTTGATCATTTTACCACAGATTAAATTATCTCAAATTTAAATAATTGATTTAATTATGATAAACATGAATTATGGAAAATTATGACTTATGGACATCTGACAAATAGAAAACTGCTGACTGACGAAATTGATCAAGATAACATTTAGTTATAATTGAGGAAGTTGTAAGTATCTAGAAATGCAGAGACTTGAGTTCACTATTACTAAAGTTGTATGAACTTGAAAGGCTAAATGCAAGTTTGCCATGTCTCAGTTTTCAATTGTTCATTTGAAAACTCACGAGAATTGTAGTTCTGCTATAGAGTAATGTAGGTATGTTCTCCATGAGCAAGAGTTACATGGCATATAATATCATTAATACTAATGTTATTACACTAGGCACTATTATAACTTAATTTATACTCAGAAATAATATGTTTAAGAATTATGTGTGAACTTAATGTTTCAAATAACCGGAAAAATGGGGTTAATTTTGCTTGGTATTGTCTTTTATGGACAAATGGAACATTCTTTATAAAAATAACAATATACATTTCAGTGTGATATCACCATAAAGGTATTTTATAGAGGTATTTTAATATACATGTCTTTTAATATTTTATGGTCTATCACAGTAAGTTTAACATTAAAGAACATGAAGCTATTTGTCTTTGGATTGTTACCTAACCAGAATTTGTATTACTAGGTCGGCATAGTAATTGTAGTCAAATGCAAGAAACGACATGCCCTTTAAATTAAAGCCACAGAAAAAAAGCAAATTTTTTAATAATTTAATCTAGATTTTAAAGTTTTGCTTTTTTTACTTTTACATAAAGTGCAAAATTAATCTTTAATTACTAATAATCATAAAAAACTCCATGTCGTTTTATGTGCTAGGCAACATTCAGTTACTCTTCAAAGGTTAACTTAACTCACCTTCATAGCAGCTCTATAATATGGGCACTATTAATATCCCTATGTCACAATTGAGGAAACTAAGGCACAGGCAAAACTAATTGCCCATGGCATGCATTATTAAAAATTATATAATTTAGTATTTTAAGAGTGAAAAGCAAAAGTGGCCTGATAAAATATTCAGGTCAGAGAGACTGCTTGCTATTTTGATTGTATAATTCAATAAATAGTAGAAAGTAGTGGACAGGTAATATTCCATTGTGTAGATATATGTATATGTATATATGTATATGTATATATGTATATGTGTGTATATATATGTATATGTGTGTATATATATGTATATGTGTGTATATATATATATATGTATGTGTATATATATATGTATATGTGTGTATATGTATATGTATATGTGTGTATATGTATATGTGTGTATGTATGTATATGTGTGTATGTATGTATATGTATATGTGTGTATATATGTATATTTGTGTATATATGTATATGTGTATATGTGTGTATATGTATATGTATATGTGTGTATATGTATATGTGTGTATGTATGTATATGTGTGTATGTATGTATATGTATATGTGTGTATATATGTATATGTATATGCGTGTATATATGTATATGTATATGTGTGTATATGTGTATATGTGTATATATATGTTTATGTGTATATGTGTGTATATGTATATGTGTGTATATGTATGTGTGTGTGTGTATATATGTATATGTACGTGTGTGTATGTGTATATATCTGTACATATACATACATGTTGGCCTCCCAGGTGGCTCAGCGGTAAAGAATCCACTTGCCAATGCAGGAGTTGCAGGTTCTAGCCCTGACTTAGGAAGATCTCCCAGAGAAGGAAATGGCAACCACTCCAGTATTCTTGCCCGGGAAATCCCATGAATAGAGAGGCCTGGAAAGCTATAGTACATGGTGTCACAGAAAAAGACAGATATGACTTAGTGACTAAAACAGCAGCAGCATATATATACGTGTGTGTGTGTGTGCGTGTGTATTGTACATATATACACCACATCTTCTTTGTCCATTTGTCTCTGAGGGACATCTGGGTCACTTCTATATTTTGGCTATTGCAAAAAGTGCTGCTATTTGCATTGAGTTGCCTGTATCTTTTCAAATTTTCTAGATACATACCCCAGAGTAGAATGACTTGAGGATATGATAGTTCTAGTTTTAGTTTTTCGGGAAACCTCCATACTGTTTTCCATACTGATTACCAACTTGCATTCACACCAAGGGTTCCCACAGGGAATATAGCCAGTATCTTATAATAACTTTTAATGCAGTATAATATGTAAAAATACTGAGTCACTATGTTGTAAGCCTGAAACTAATATAATATTATAAATCAACTATATGTCAATAAAAAAAGAGAGTAGAGGAAAAAAAGTAAAAATGTAAACAAGATAAAGGGGAGTAGGAAAAAATAGAAAAGAGCAAAAGGAGAAATAAGATACCAGAATGTCAAGGATCAGTCACAGTTATGCTGCAAAATAAAGTGTGCATACTTATTCACATTATACATATATATATCAAAATTATTTATCATTTTTGTAGTTGTGTTATAAAGCACATTTTGACTGTATATTGAATAAAAGAAAGCACAATTTAATTGTGAAGACAGAGATAAATGGAAATACGAAGAATGGTGTGTTAGTCCATTGAAACTTCTATAGCAAAATACCTTCGACTAGATAGGTTATTAGTAACAGAAATGTATTTCTCTCTCTTCTGGAAGCTGGAAAGTGCAAGACCAAGGCATCAGTTTTCATAGCCTCCTTGCTGTGTCTTCACACAGTGAAGATGAGTCAGCAAGTAATCTTGGGCATCTTTTGGGCACTAATCTCATAAAAACAGAGCCCTCGTGACCTATTATCCTTCCAGTGTCTCTGCCTCCTAATACTGTCATTCATGTTGGCAGTTAGATTTCAACATATACATTTTGAGAAGACACATTCAGACCATAGCATGTAGAAAAAGATATATCATAAAACTATTAATCAAAACAGGGTTGATGAGATTATCAATATTAGAAACATATAGTTCGGACAAGGTGTATGTGCAGGGATAAAAAGAGACATTGCATAAAGGTCAAAGTTGATTCACCAAAAAGAAAGACCAATTCTGTGTATGTACCCCACAACAGAGTTTCAACAAATGTGATATGAACACCAACATAACTAAAAGGAGAAATGAACACATCCGTAATAACAGTTGAAAAGCTCAACATTTCTCTTACAGTAATCAAAACACAAATAGAAAGGATATCAGTAAAACATAGAAGACTATTACAGTGCTATCAACCAATTTGAATTGACATTTATGGAACACTTCACTAAATGAGGTAAGAGTATATATTTTTTGAGTGCACATGAAATATTTATCAAGGAAAAGATTCTTGTATGGTGTAAAACAAGTTTTAAAAGTTTGAAAGCTTGAAAACATACAATTGATAGTCAGTAACCACAGTGATATTAAACTAGATATCTGTGACAGAAAACTAACTTGAAAATTCACAAATATTTGGAAATAACATATTCTACCAAATACTTTTTACATAACTCCACCCGTCAAGAAAGAAGTCACAAGGGAAGTTAGAAAATATTTTGAATTGTGAAATTGAACACAAAATTCTATCACTCAAAATTCAGACAGGTATGGCAACATATCAAAATGTTTAGGACAAAACTAAAACAGTGCTTAGAGAGAAATGTATAGTGTTAAATGCTTGTACTAGAAAAACTGAAAAATCTTCAATTATCTAAATCTTCAACTTAAGAATCTAGAAATATAAGAGAAAGTTAAACAAATAATAGTGAATAGAGAGGAAATCAAGAAAACTGAAAACATACAACCAATAGGAAAAAAAAAGGTAAAAAGATGATGTTTTTTGAAATGATAATATGGAGAAATTTGTTACAGGACTAATTTTTAAAAGAGAGAAACAGAAGACATACTTTAGTGATATGAGAAATAAAGTTTGTATGTTGCCATGTATCTGAAATATGCAAAAGTATAATGAGAGAATATTATAAACAACTTTGTACCAAAAAAGTCATAACTTAAGATGAAATTGACATTTTCCTTGAAAAGTATAAATTACCAAAATTTATTCAAGAAAAAATAAGTAAGCTGAATAGGCCCTATCTATTAAAAATTTAAGTACATTGTTTTTAAAGAAAATCTAAAAATAAATATGATAGACCAAGATATTTTCATTAACAAATTCTATAAACATTTTAAAAAGAAATAATGCCAATACTACAAAAACAAAAGTACTTACCTAAAGTAGAAGAGGAGAGAATACTTTCAAACCCATTGTAGAATGCTCAATTCAGTTCATTCAGTTCAGTCACTCAGTCGTGTCTGATTCTTTGCAGCCCCATGGACTACAGCATGCCAGGCTTCCCTATCCATCACCAACTCCCAGAGCTTACTCAAACTCATGGCCATCGAGTTGGCGATGCCATCCAACCATCTCATTCTCTGTTGTCCCCTTTTCCTCTCGCCTTCAGTCTTTCCTAGCATCCGGGTTTTTTCCAGTGAGTCAGTTCTTCACGACAGGTGGCCAAAGTATTGGAGTTACAGCTTCAGCATCAGTTCTCCCAATGAATATTCAGGATTGATTTCCTTCAGGATTGACTGGTTGGATCTCCTCGCATTACCTTAATACCATTAACGTATTGACATTGACAGTAAAGACATTATCAGGAAAGAAAAAATACAAACTAATGTCCCTAATAACTAAAAATGCAAAATTCTTCAAATATGTGAGAAATAAAAGAAAGATCATGATCATGTGGGATTTACCCAGGGTAAGTGACGTTGCATCAGCATTTGGACATTAAAAATAAGGATGGCTGCTATCCAAAAGTCTACAAGCAATAAATGCTGGAGAGGGTGTGGAGAAAAGGGAACCCTCTTACACTGTTGGTGGGAATGCAAACTAGTACAGCCACTATGGAAAACAGTGTGGAGATTTCTTAAAAAAACTGGAAATAGAACTGCCATATGACCCAGCAATACCACTTCTGGGCATATACACCAAGGAAACCAGATCTGAAAGAGACACATGCACCCCAATGTTCATCGCAGCACTGTTTATAATAGCCAGGACATGGAAGCAACCTAGATGCCCATCAGCAGATGAATGGATAAGGAAGCTGTGGTACATATACACCATGGAATATTACTCAGCCGTTAAAAAGAATTCATTTGAATCAGTTCTAATGAGATGGATGAAACTGGAGCCTATTATACAGAGTGAAGTAAGCCAGAAAGATAAAGATCATTACAGCATACTGACACATATATATGGAATTTAGAAAGATGGTAATGGTAACCCTATATGCAAAACAGAAAAAGAGACACAGATGTACAGAACAGACTTTTGAACTCTGTGGGAGAAGGTGAGGGTGGGATGTTTCAAAAGAACAGCATGTATATTATCTATGGTGAAACAGATCACCAGCCCAGGTTGGATGCATGAGACAAGTGCTCGGGCCTGGTGCACTGGGAGGACCCTGAGGAGTCGGGTGGAGAGGGAGGTGGGAGGGGGGATCAGGATGGGGAATACGTGTAACTCTATGGCTGATTCATGTCAATGCATGACAAAACCCACTGAAATGTTGTGAAGTAATTAGCCTCCAACTAATAAAAAAATTAAAAAAAGAAAAAAGACATGCAAGGTGGATAAATAAAGGAAGATGGTCCCCTAAAAAAAAAAAATCAATCAAGGTAATTTATCATACCATACAAAAGGAGAAAAGTCATATGATCATCTCTATAGACAGAAAAAGTTTTTGAGAAAATTCAACTTACATTCATGATTAAAAGCTCTCAGCATATAAAAAAATCTTTCTTAACCTGATAAAATGTCATCTACAAAATATTTATAACTAACATCATGACAAAATGATGAAAGACAATACTTGCACTAAGATCAGGAACAAGGTAGAGATGTCCACTTTCACCAGTCTTTTTAAGCATCGTCTGAGATCTTATTGTAGTAAGGCAGGAACGAGAATTAAAATTCACAGGTTGGAAAGGAAAAAGAAAATGTTCTCTATCTGCATGTGACATTGTTGTCTATATTTTTTTAAAAGAATCGCAAAAATTATGAAACCAATGAACCAGATCTAAGGTTGAGTTTAGTGTGTGTAGATATACCTGCACATATATATATATATTGTATTCTATATATCCTATATTGTATATATATGTATATATATGTATTGTACATACATGTACATATATATGTATATGTATGTATTATATCCTATATTGTATGTATCCTATATTGTAACACTGAAGAATTGGAAAGTAAAATTAAAATACTATGTGTAATAGTATCAATAGTAAAATATTTAGGTGTAAAACTAACATATTATTAGAAAAAATTCGACTGAAAATTACAAATCATTGATGAGAGAACTCAAAGAAAAATAGATTAAGAAATATATTCAAGGTCTGAAAGATACAGCATTGTTAAGATATCAGTTTTTTCCAAATTCATCTATAGTTTCAATGCAAACTCAATTAAAGTCCTCACTTGAGTCCTTGACTGCAACTCCCTTCAGAGACTGGAGTGAATTGGCTTGAGCATCAAGCTCACATTGATGAAGCTGCCAGTTAAAGGTGTTATAATTACGGATGGTCAGGCCTGGAAAGTTGCACAGGTTTTTAACCAGGAGCCAGACTGCTCATGTTTCATAAAAATTTTGTATTTTTTTAATCAGATTTTATAATATTTATAAGGAAATAAATAACTTCTCATTATTTTGTATAACTGACCCTAAACATACATATGAGAATTACCTGCACTTTGGAAGGAACTCATTGAAAAATTGAAATCTGGACATGTAACATCTCTTTAGGGTCATTCTTAGATAACTTTTTTGACTTACCACATGACTATTATCTATTCTGGGCTTCCCTGTTGGCTCAGATGGTAAAGAATCCATCTGCAATGTGGGAGACCTGAGTTCTATCCCTAGGCTGGGAAGACCCCCTGGAGGAGGGCAAGGCAACCCACTCCAGTATTCTTGCCTAGAGAATCCCCACGGACAGAGGAGCCTGGTGGGTGACAGTCTATGGGGTTGCAAAGAGTCAGACACGACTGAGCGACTAAGCACCCACATCATCTATTTAGGTTCTGCACCTTCATAAGTTAACTTTAGAACTTTATATTTTATTAGGGTTTAATAAGGGGAAAAAGAACACTTTATGCACCTGAAATATCAGGTACTTTAATATAGGGAATTAGAAGTGTACACATTCTTTAGAATGACATGGAAACTGACACTGACAATCTCAGCTTGCTGTACCAGCAACACAGTGATTCCAGAAAGTTGACCTGGAAGCCATTGAGAACATTTTGCCTGCTCTCCTTGAACACATCTGCCCTCAAAAGCCTCCAAGGGATGCGACTTTGCCTAATTTTCTACCTTTTATATCTCACATGAAGGCCTCTCCTAGAATGTGGAGAGGAATAAAAGCATAGGAGTATGAAAATTTACAATAGCTATTGTGAGGTATGCAGAAGAGATCAATACTAAGTGACAAGAATTGTGAAAAGAAGGTGTGATGCTTTATTGGAGAACTGGACAATGGAGTGAATAAAATAAGATTGCCCCAAATTCTGTGATCTTACTTTCCATGATCTTCAGGGGTAGATTCTATGCCTGTGTGATTAAGAAGCTTTGCTTTATGCAAGACCTGAATAGTAAGAGATCCAGGAAAAGCTTAAGCAAGTAAAGGAGTTAATATGTTCAGTTAATTACCAGTGTGAGAAGAAGGAAACAACTCAAGGCAACAGTTCAACAGGTGGTTAATCAACACTGTCATCTTTCTACCTGGAGAATAGTATGAGGGTTAATAAATTCATAAATACAAGGAAAGTTAGTAGAGAAAATCAACTGAAAGTCACTGTTACTTAATAAGAAAAGAATGACATATTTTAGATATTGTTTTGAAGATTCATATAGTACTCTACACAAAGCATTGGTCCAGAACAACATGTTTTTCAAAGACAGTTTTGGATTAGAAATCGAATTGATTAGTAGAAGTAAAAGAGGGATGCCAAACAAGATATTCCACTTACTTAAACAGATTTATGTGACCCACATTTAAATATGGACTTCTTTTTCTTCTTTTGTTTTATATTTTGTGCTAGACTTTTTGCCTTTTATCTTATTTCTCTAAAAATCTGTTCTGTGATATAGTTCTCCATTCGTCAGGTCTATGTGGGTAACACAAGTCAATTAAATTTCAACAGAACATGTAATTACTGTTGGGAGTCCCTCCACAAGATTTTCTATTTCTCTTTAGGGATTTAGAACTGAACAATGAGTAATTTTGGTTTAATTAAAATTCAAGTATCAAATCCCTCAAGGCTAATTTTATAGAAACCTGCCAATCAGTCAGCTGACAGACTCATAAAACTCTTGCTCACTCTGTGACTGTCTTCTCCCCAGTGTTATAACCCCCCAATGAATGACTTTGCTGATATTTCATCCCAAATAGCTTGTAACTAGGAAATCTTATAATGAAGAAGTGACATACTATTCCATATTCACGAGTTATGTGCAGCAAGCTGTATAGTCTCAGGTTGCACTACTCTCTCTCTCTTAGAAAGATGACTGTGGGGTGGTTTTCTTTTTCTTTCAATATTTTAATATATAATGATCTATGTTTATGTATAATTTGAATTAAACTTGAAAATAAAGCCACCTTACTTTAATCTAGAGGGTGATGTCAGAATGAGTCCACACTGTGTACAGTGGGATGGAGTTGGGGGAGTGGGGAGAAGGTGAGGGTTAAGAGGAAGGCAAGTTACTTGACTAGAGGCAGAAGGATTTGGTTTTGTAATAAAAACAAAAAATAGTGCAAATACATTGCATCAGAGTTTATTCGGGTTGTGACTATTCTATTGGAATGTCTTGACTATAGGTGAAAATTTCCCTCCCCAGTAAAATGTGCACATGAGACAAAGAAGGTCACAGATTGAAGCAGACTTCTAAAAACAGAGGTATTATATTCTGGGAAGTCATTGGTGACCAGGAGAAAAACGCTGGTCTGAGAAGTTCAAGTATTGGCTGCCAGAATTTGAGGAAGAATAAAAAAAACCTTTCAGAAAATCTACCATGGCATTGGTCTTTAAATCTGAATGTTTGATTCTGATGACCTATAACAAATAGACCACCAGTTATTCCTTTGGCAAAGATGAGTTTATTCAGGATGATCAGAGGATTGCAATTTGGGATTTGCAACCATGGCAAGCCATGTGTGGGGGCAAAGGAGAAGGCTTTTATAGGAAGGAAAAGAAAGTTGTGGGAGGGAAGGTAAACAAATAGCCCAAGACTTTTCATTGGCTGAGTCCTTGCCAGGAAAGGCATCTTTCTTTTCCTGTTGAGATTGGTGATTGTGCAGGGCAGGTGAGCTCCCCCTCCTGGTCTTCCATTCTATTTACTTGAGATTTCTGTTTATTATTATTATTATTATTAATGCATTTCTTTCTTTTTTGCTACATTTTGGGTTGTAGGAATTCAGAAGAGATACATCCAAAAGCTCCTTTGTCTCATATACACACTGCGGGGGTGGTTTAGTCATGCTGGACTGGTGGGTTGGTCTTTTGCAGCCACATGGAAGTTTATTTAGTCTTTTGCAACCCTGTGGGCTGCAACCTGCCAGGCTCCTCTGTCCATGCGATTTCCCCGGCAAGAATACTGGAGTAGTTACCATTTCCTTCTCCAGGGGATCTTCCTGACCCAGGGATTAATCTGCATCTCCGGCATTGTGGGTGGTCTCCTACAATGAAGAAGGATTCTTCACTGCTGAACTACCAGGAAAGCACTTGGTATAAAACCATGTGTAAGACAGATAGCTAGTGAAAAGCAAATGTATAACTCAGGGATTCCAACCTGGTGCTCTATGATGACCAAGAGGGATGGGATGCAGGGTGACTGGGAGGGAGGCTCAAGAGGGAGGAGATACAGATGGATAGATAGATAGATAGATAGATAGATAGATAGATAGATAGATAGATAGATAGATGATAGACAGACAGACAGATAATTTTGGCTGATTTGCATTGTTACACAGAAGAAATTGAACACAGCATTGTAAAACAATTATTCTCCAGTTAAAAAAAAAACCCAAAAAGGAAAATACAATCCTTCCTTGTCTCTATTAGTACTTGAATTTCAGACTAACTTACAAGAGAAAACCCACAGTTTTATAAAACAATAGAAAAAATATTTGCTGTTCTTAAAATAATCTATTTAAGTTTGCAAACTTAAAAGTTTAATATAACCCTGAGAGTTGTTTGGCATCTAGATAGATTATAAATTTACCTGCTGATTATTGGGGAACTTCTAGTCATTTGATTAGAGTAAATGAGTTTTAGCCTATTAAGTTTCTTTCATCATGAAGTTGAATATAATTTGATTGTTCACACAGAAGTATGTTTTTTTCCAAGCAATAATTATCAAATCTTTTTAATTAGCAATTATTTAAATAAATACTCCTTTTAAAAGACCATCTTGATCCAAGAACTGATTACGGTGCTATTATTCAAAGGATGAAGAGCTATTTAACAATATACTATTCATCAATGTCTCTGCATCAAGATAGACAGCAAAAAGTTTATTAGGACTTTGAATTAAAATTCATAGAATATACATGTTCTTACATTGCATATTAGGAACAGAAATGATTATAAAATAGAGTGCTTGTTTTCTTTTTCTACCATCCTTTCGCATTCTACATTTTTTAATTAAAATCTGACTCTGCACTTGAAGAACATTTTGGAATTTGCTAGATGCTTTCACATTTAGAAACTTGCTTGATAGTCATACTTATTCCATGAGATAGTAAAGTAAATACCATGCTAAAGACTTTGTAAATGAAGAAATCAAGACAGAAATATTAAACTCTTCTCAAAGATCATCACTATACTACAAGCAAATGCACCCTCTTTTATATAAACCCCTTCCCCACTGTCTGCCATGAAAATTTGTAGCATGATTAATGCATCTGTGTTATACTACTGTTTAACTTTTACATATTGTTGTCAAAAGAGATAAAGAGGGAACAGAAGAGAATTAGAATGGAAGAGAACAATAATGACAACACTAAGAATGAAAGAAAGAAAAAGGGAAAATTTTTCAAATTAGATAGCTCTAAAATTCATCATTCCTCAGTGACTGCAAATGTTTGTTATTTGTAATTCAAAGTCCAGTTAGACATTTTCTTGTATTTGTTTCCTGGACCAGTTGCTTTGTGAGTTTAATCATAACTGTTGGTTTTTTTTTTTAAGTTGTAGCAAGAGTAACATTTTGTGGAGCAAAAATTGCTGAGCATCAGTGTTCTTTTTATTGGAGCATATTGCTGAGAACTGAGTAAATTAGAATTTACTCCACAATAATGACTAAAATAGATAGATACACTTTGATCTAGAGGGAGTAGGAGATATACAGCTTTATCCCTATGTGCTCTTTGAAAATTCCATTATTCTTTTTAGTATTCACACAAAGAGTAATTTGTAAAAGTTCCATGTTCTGCAGTCCTGTTGTCAAGTTGCCAAAGCTCACTGATTTCTTTAGGGATGACTTCAACTGCTCTGCTGCTCAGGACACACCCAGAGGGCAGCTCCTTGGGCAGTAGTTTGGGGAAGCATATTTGTCTGAGGATCAATTTCCTGTCACCTTACATGCTATCTCTATAAATTATTAAAGCAGTTGTAAGAATGTCGAGAATACAGTGATTTGATTTTTCAAGATGCAATATTTCCTGTGCTTTATTTGACTGCAATAAAAGGAAGATTTTGTCCTAACTCCATGATCCATTAAAGCTTGTATTATTTGGTCACTATTTCTTGAGTCATCATCTTTTATAAGTACCCACCAGTCTGATAGGACTTTCTTCTAAAAGGGAGATGTGATATCTGACATAGTGTTTAGGAGCTTAGTGCTTCAAAAAAAAGTGAATACTTATTTTTACAGCAATTTGATTTTACAGAGAAGAATAAACAACAGAGAAATTAAATGACTCTCCAACATCCTCCAGGTAACTTAGTGGCAGAGTGGAGAGGTATTGGGAGTTTTTAACTTATCTCTGCTTCTTATTGTGACATAGAATCTTATTGATAATTTTGCATTTATTGATATTCCTTTTTTTAAAACTCTCTCTATATATCTGTATCTATATAGATATATAGACAGATAACACATTCACTACTTTGTGCAGGATTCTATGAATGTCTTTCTTTTTTAATGGTTAATACAGCAAATTTTATGTATATTTTACCAGAATAAAAAATTAGTTTGGCCCTAAATAGCTTTATCTACTGCCACAAATTCCCTCCCTTCTCACCAACATGTACCTTGCATTCTGCTCTCCTATTGAAATGCTTGATCTGTGAAGGTACAGCATACTTTCAGTCTTTCCTATCTTACGATCATCTTTGATGTAGAGTGTGGTCTTAAATCTTTATCTCATAACTACTTTGTTTTGTCTTGGAACTACAAGATTCTGAGCCAGGATTATAATTTGTTCCTAAATAGCTACATTTTATCATTAGAAAATAATTCACTTTTATTAGCCTTTATCCTACAATCTATTTTTATTAAAATGGCATCAACAGATTTTTCTTAATAATTCTGATATACTATATTCTGTACCCTCACATTCAATTTTCCTGTATACATTCATGTTTTCTGTATATCTCCTAAAAATTATGTAATATAATTTTTAAAGCATGTATTGTTAGTATCATTTTGAGGAAGTGATTTTAATATTTACATTTATTTACTTGGAGATATAATTGAACTCTTTTTTTCAACTTATTTTGTGTTTTCTACTTGGTATACTTTTCTTTTTCTCCTTTCTCCTATACAATTTATTAAGTTTTCTTCATTACTTTAAATTGTTCTAGTGTTTTGAAATTTGTACTTAATCTTTCTATTATTTACATAGCTAAACAAACCTTTAAGATTGTAATAGACATGCATGATTGTCACAGTTCAATGATCGCAGTAGTAGTGTTAGTTCTCAGTCATGTCCTACTCTTCAGAACCCCATGGACTGTAGCCCACCAGGCTCCTCTGTCCGTGGGATTCTCTAGGCAAGGATACTGGCGTGGATTGCCATTCCCTCCTCCAGAGGATCTTCCCAACCCAGGGATGAAACCCGGGTCTCCTACGTTAATGGCAGATTATTTACTGTCTGAGTCACAGGAAAATCCTTGATGTTATCTCTCAAAAGCATTGATTCTATTCCTCCCTATCCCCATAGTATTCTCCTTGTTTAGTTTTATCTTATTTTTAAAGATTCATGTGCTACGTCTCTTCAGTCATGTCTGATTTTTTGTGACCTATGGACCATAAGGGTCGTTTGCCCATGCGGATTCTCCAGGCAGGAATACTGGAGTGGGTTGGCATGCCCTCTTCCAGTGGATCTTCCCAACCCAGGGATTGAACCTGCATCTCCTCTGTCTCCTGCATTCGGAGACAGTTTTTTTTACTAGTGCAACCTGGGAAGCCCCTTAAGTGCAGATGATCAGGAAATAAATGTTATTGTTGTGAATTTATAATCAATGTTTATATACTTTTAGTTTGATAGACTTTATCAGAATTTTTAAATACATAACAAATCAGAAGAATAGTCAAATGAACCCCTGTGTAACTCACCAGGCTGTAGTAACCACCAGATTTCAAGCATTATTTTTCATGTGTTCTTCACAGAAGGCTTTTTGCTGCAGCATTTTAAAGCAACTGCTACACGCCAGTCAGGATGGCTGCTATCCAAAAGTCTACAAGCAATAAATGCTGGAGAGGGTGTGGAGAAAAGGGAACCCTCTTACACTGTTGGTGGGAATGCAAACTAGTACAGCTGCTATGGAGAACAGTGTGGAGATTTCTTAAAAAACTGGAAATAGAACTGCCATATGACCCAGCAATCCCACTTCTGGGCATACACACCAAGGAAACCAGATCTGAAAGAGACACATGCACCCCAATGTTCATCGCAGCACTGTTTATAATAGCCAGGACATGGAAGCAACCTAGATGCCCATCAGCAGATGAATGGATAAGGAAGCTGTGGTACATATACACCATGGAATATTACTCAGCCGTTAAAAAGAATTCATTTGAATCAGTTCTAATGAGATGGATGAAACTGGAGCCCATTATACAGAGTGAAGTAAGCCAGAAAGATAAAGAACATTACAGCATACTAACACATATATATGGAATTTAGAAAGATGGTAATGATAACCCTATATGCAAAACAGAAAAAGAGACACAGAAGTACAGAACAGACTTTTGAACTCTGTGGGAGAAGGTGAGGGTGGGATGTTTCAAAAGAACAGCATGGAGAGGAGCCAAGATGGCGGAGGAGTAGGACGGAGAGACCACTTTCTCTCCTAGAAATTCATCAAAAAAATAACTGAACGCAGAGCAAACTTCACAAAACAACTTCTGATCGCTAGCTGAGGTCATCAGGCGCCCAGAAAAGCAGCCCATTGTCTTCGAAAGGAGGTAGGACAAAATATAAAAGATAAAAAGCGAAACAAAAGAGCTAAGGACGGAGATCCGTCCCGGGAAGGGACTTAATAGAGGACGTTCCCAGACACCGGGAAACCCTCGCTCTGGCGGGCCTGGGGGAAGTGTTGGAATCTCAAGAGTTTGAATCTGACTGGGAGGGATACAATAAATAAAACCCACAGATTAAGAGCCTAAAAGCAACTCCCAGCAGAAAAGTACCCCAGACGCCCGCATCCGCCACCAGCAAGTGGGGACGGAACGGAGAGGAGCGGGCGGCATTACTTGGGGCTGGATCCGGGCCTGAGCACCCTGAGGACAATCAGAGGGAGCTTTTGTGAGTTGCCAACTTGAACTGTGGGACAGCAAAAGAGACAGAAAATTAACCGGCCCGAACACACTGCCGGCCGTTCGCAGAACAAAGGGACCGAGATTCTGGGCGGCCGAAGCCCGCCGGGAGGGTCGTGGCGAGACGGAGGGCGCGGGCGCCCGACCGGCGCGGGCGGGAACTGCGGCTGGGGACACGGAGGGCAGAGGGCGCGCGCTCCCGACTGGCGCCGGCGGGGACTGAGACTGGGACCGCGCGGGGCAGAGGACGCGCCGCACCCGGGGAGAGAGCGCCCGTCAAGCGCCTGGCTGCCTGGGCCGCTCGGGCGGCGTGGGGACGGAGCGCGGGCCCGGCTTTGTGTGCCGCGCTTTTGTGAATCGCCCGAGGGCTGGAGCCGCGCGCAGCGTGGCGCGCGCTTCAGACGGAGCAGCCCGGAGCCTGAGCAGCGCAGATCGAGAAAAGAGCGCAAGCCTCTCCCGGGAGCGCCGGTCCCTCCCCGCACAGCCCCTCGCCGCAGCGCGACGGAACTAGCTACCTGAATAAGAATCCACCTCCGCCCAGTGTGTCAGGGCGGAAATTAGGCGCGGAAGAGAGACCGGCAACAGAACCCAAATAAACAAAGGGACCGGTGTAACAGATTAAAATCCCTGAAGAAACCACGGACTGACTACACCGGAAGGGCCTGTAGATATCGAGAAGTGTAAGCTGGAACGAGGAGCTATCTGAAGCTGAGCCGAACCCACACTGACCGCAACAGCTCCAGGGAAACTCCTAGATATATTTTTTCTTTTTCTTTTCTTTTTTTTTTTTTTTTTTCTTTTTTTCTTTTTTTTTTTAAGTAAGGAAAAAAAAAAATTTTTTTTTTCTTTCTTTTTTCTTGGTTCTCTTTTATTTTCCTTTAAAAATTCCTTATTACTCCCCCATTACTCCTTAACTTTCATTTTCATAGATTTTTACGATTTTTTTTAATTACGCAAAACAATTTTTTTTCTCATTCTCTTTTCTTTTTTTTTTTTCTTCTTTTTTTCTTTTCTTTTTTCTTCTCTTCTATTTTCTTTTTCTTTTTCTCTTATTTCTTTTAAAGCCCTCTAGCACTCCTTTTACTACGCCTTAATTTTCATTTTCAATCCACTATAACCTTACAGAAGAAAGAGAAAGGGAAGAAAAAAAAAAAAAAAAGAAGAGAAGCCCTATTTTTATACCAAACTTCATATATATTTCTAAAATTTCTTTTGTGTGTTTTGGTTTTTGTTTTTAATATAGTATTTTTAAGAGTCTAACCTCTACTCTAGATTTTTAATTTTTGTTTTTCAGTATATGATATAAATTGTGAACATTTAAGAATCCAATATTCAGCTCCCATTTTTATTCACGAGTGTGTTGATTATTCTCTCCCAATCTTGACTCTGTTTTCTACCTCAGAACACCTCTATTTCCTCCTTCCCCCTTCTCTTCCCAATCCAATTCTGTGAATCTTTGTGGGTGTCTGGGCTACGGAGAACACTCTGGGAACAGACAACTTCGTAGATCTGTCTCTCTCCTCTTGAGTCCCCCTCTTTCTCCTCCTGCCCATCTCTATCTCCCTCCTCCCTCTCCTCTTCTCCATGTAACTCGGTGAACCTCTCTGGGTATCCCTAACGGGGGAGAAACTTTCCACCATTAACATAGAAGTTTTATTATCAGTGCTGTATAGTTGGAGAAGTCCTGAGACTATAGGAAGAATAAAACTGAAATCCAGAAGCAGGAGACTTAAGCCCAAAACCTGAGAACACCAGAAAACTCCTGACTACATGAATCTTTAAGTAATAAGTGACCCTACAAAAGCCTCCATACATGCAACGAAACCAACCACCACCCAAGAGCCAATAAGTTCTAGAGCACGACATACCACGCAAATTCTCCAGCAACGCAGGAACATTACCCTGAACGTCAACATACAGACTGCCCAAGGTCACACCTAACACATAGACCCATCTCAAAACTCATTACTGGGCACTCCATTGCTATCCAAAGAGAAGAAATCAAGATCCGCACACCAGAATACTGACGCAAGCTTCGCTAATCAGGAAACCTTGACAAGCCAATCGTCTAACCCCACCCACTGGGTAAAACCTCCACAATAAAAAGGAACCACAGACCTCCAGAATACAGAAAGCCCACTCCAGACACAGCAATCTAAACAAGATGAAAAGGCAGAGAAATACCCAACAGGTAAAGGAACATGAAAAGGGCCCACCAAGTCAAACAAAAGAGGAGGAGATAGGGAATCTACCTGAAAAAGAATTTAGAATAATGATAATAAAAATGATCCAAAATCTTGAAAGCAAAATGGAGGTACAGATAAATAGCCTGGAGACAAAGATTGAAAAGATGCAAGAAATGTTTAATAAAGATCTAGAAGAAATAAAAAAGAGTCAATTGAAAATGAATAATGCAATGAATGAGATCAAAAACACTCTGGAGGGAACCAAGAGTAGAATAACGGAGACAGAAGATAGAATAAGTGAGGTAGAAGATAAAATGGTGGAAATAAATGAAGCAGAGAGGAAAAAAGAAAAAAGGATCAAAAGAAATGAGGACAACCTCAGGGACCTCTGGGACAATGTGAAACGCCCCAACATTCGAATCATAGGAGTTCCAGAAGAAGAAGACAAAAAGAAAGGCCATGAGAAAATACTCGAGGAGATAATAGCTGAAAACTTCCCTAAAATGGGGAAGGAAATAGCCACCCAAGTCCAAGAAACCCAGAGAGTCCCAAACAGGATAAACCCAAGGCGAAACACCCCAAGACACATATTAATCAAATTAACAAAGATCAAACACAAAGAACAAATACTAAAAGCAGCAAGGGAGAAACAACAAATAACACACAAAGGGATTCCTATAAGGATAACAGCTGATCTATCAATAGAAACCCTCCAGGCCAGAAGGGAATGGCAGGACATACTGAAAGTAATGAAAGAGAATAACCTACAACCTAGATTACTGTACCCAGCAAGGATCTCATTCAGATATGAAGGAGAATTCAAAAGCTTTACAGACAAGCAAAAGCTGAGAGAATTCAGCACCACCAAACCAGCTCTTCAACAAATGCTAAAGGATCTTCTCTAGACAGGAAATGCAGAAAGGTTGTATAAACGTGAACCCAAAACAACAAAGTAAATGACAATGGGACCACACCTATCAATAATTACCTTAAATGTAAATGGGTTGAATGCCCCAACCAAAAGACAAAGATTGGCTGAATGGATACAAAAACAAGACCCCTATATATGCTGTCTACAAGAGACCCACCTCAAAACAAGGGACACATACAGACTCAAAGTGAAGGGCTGGAAAAAAATATTTCACGCAAACGGAGACCAAAAGAAAGCAGGAGTCGCAATACTCATATCAGATAAAATAGACTTTCAAATAAAGGATGTGAAAAGAGACAAAGAAGGTCACTACATAATGATCAAAGGATCAATCCAAGAAGAAGATATAACAATTATAAATATATATGCACCCAACATAGGAGCACCGCAATATGTACGGCAAACACTAACGAGTATGAAAGAGGAAATTAATAGTAACACAATAATAGTGGGAGACTTTAATACCCCACTCACAACCATGGATAGATCAACTAAACAGAAAATCAACAAGGAAACACAAACCTTAAATGATACAATGGACCAGCTAGACCTAATTGATATCTATAGGACATTTCACCCCAAAACAATCAACTTCACCTTTTTCTCAAGTGCACACGGAACCTTCTCCAGAATAGATCACATCCTGGGCCATAAATCTGGTCTTGGAAAATTCAAAAAAATTGAAATCATTCCAGTCATCTTTTCTGACCACAGTGCAGTAAGATTAGATCTCAATTACAGGAAAAAAATTGTTAAAAATTCCAACATATGGAGGCTAAATAACACGCTTCTGAATAACCAACAAATCATAGAAGAAATCAAAAAAGAAATCAAAGTATGTATAGAAATAAATGAAAATGAAAACACAACAACCCAAAACCTATGGGACACTGTAAAAGCAGTGCTAAGGGGAAGGTTCATAGCATTACAGGCACACATCAAGAAACAAGAAAAAAGCCAAATAAATAACCTAACTCTACACCTAAAACAATTAGAGAAGGAAGAAATGAAGAACCCCAGGGTTAGCAGAAGGAAAGAAATCTTAAAAATTAGGGCAGAAATAAATGCAAAAGAAACTAAAGAGACCATAGCAAAAATCAACAAAGCTAAAAGCTGGTTTTTTGAAAAAATAAACAAAATTGACAAACCATTAGCAAGACTCATTAAGAAACAAAGAGAGAAGAACCAAATTAACAAAATAAGAAATGAAAAGGGTGAGATCACAACAGACAACACTGAAATACAAAGGATCATAAGAGACTACTACCAGCAGCTCTATGCCAATAAAATGGACAACTTGGATGAAATGGACAAATTCTTAGAAAAGTATAACTTTCCAAAACTGAACCAGGAAGAAATAGAAGATCTTAACAGAGCCATCACAAGCAAGGAAATCGAAACTGTAATCAGAAATCTTCCAGCAAACAAAAGCCCAGGACCAGATGGCTTCACAGCTGAATTCTACCAAAAATTTAGAGAAGAGCTAACACCTATCTTACTCAAACTCTTCCAGAAAATTGCAGAAGAAGGTAAACTTCCAAACTCATTCTATGAGGCCACCATCACCCTAATTCCAAAACCAGACAAAGATGCCACAAAAAAAGAAAACTACAGGCCAATATCACTGATGAACATAGATGCAAAAATCCTTAACAAAATTCTAGCAAACAGAATCCAACAACATATTAAAAAAATCATACACCATGACCAAGTGGGCTTTATCCTAGGAATGCAAGGATTCTTTAATATCCGCAAATCGATCAACGTAATACACCACATTAACAAATTGAAAGATAAAAAACATATGATTATCTCAATAGATGCAGAGAAAGCCTTTGACAAAATTCAACACTCATTTATGATTAAAACTCTCCAGAAAGCAGGAATAGAAGGAACATACCTCAACATAATAAAAGCTATATATGACAAACCCACAGCAAGCATCACCCTCAATGGTGAAAAATTGAAAGCATTTCCTCTGAAATCAGGAACAAGACAAGGATGCCCACTCTCACCACTACTATTCAACATAGTGTTGGAAGTTTTGGCCACAGCAATCAGAGCAGAAAAAGACATAAAAGGAATCCAGATAGGAAAAGAAGAAGTGAAACTCTCGCTGTTTGCAGATGACATGATCCTCTACATAGAAAACCCTAAAGACTCTACCAGAAAATTACTAGAGCTAATTAATGAATATAGTAAAGTTGCAGGATATAAAATTAACACACAGAAATCCCTTGCATTCCTATACACTAACAATGAAAAAACAGAAAGAGAAATTAAGGAAACAATACCATTCACCATTGCAACAAAAAGAATAAAATACTTAGGAGTATATCTACCTAAAGAAACAAAAGACCTATACATAGAAAACTATAAAACACTGATGAAAGAAATCAAAGAGGACACAAACAGTTGGAGAAACATACCGTGTTCATGGATTGGAAGAATCAATATTGTCAAAATGGCTATTCTACCCAAAGCAATCTATAGATTCAATGCAATCCCTATCAAGCTACCAACGGTATTTTTCACAGAATTAGAACAAATAATTTCACAATTTGTATGGAAATACAAAAAACCTCGAATAGCCAAAGTAATCTTGAGAAAGAAGAATGGAACTGGAGGAATCAACCTGCCTGACTTCAGACTCTACTACAAAGCCACAGTCATCAAGACAGTATGGTACTGGCACAAAGACAGAAATATAGATCAATGGAACAGAATAGAAAGCCCAGAGATAAATCCACGAACCTATGGACAGCTTATCTTTGACAAAGGAGGCAAGGATATACAATGGAAAAAAGACAATCTCTTTAACAAGTGGTGCTGGGAAAACTGGTTAACCACTTGTAAAAGAATGAAACTAGAACACTTCCTAACACCATACACAAAAATAAACTCAAAATGGATTAAAGATCTAAATGTAAGACCAGAAACTATAAAACTCCTAGAGGAGAACATAGGCAAAACACTCTCCGACATAAATCACAGCAAGATCTTCTATGACCCACCTCCCAGAATATTGGAAATAAAAGCAAAAATAAACAAATGGGACTTAATGAAAATTAAAAGCTTTTGCACAACAAAGGAAACTATAAGTAAGGTGAAAAGACAGCCCTCAGATTGGGAGAAAATAATAACAAATGAGGAAACAGACAAAGGATTAATCTCAAAAATATACAAGCAACTCCTGAAGCTCAATTCCAGAAAAATAAACGACCCAATCAAAAAATGGGCCAAAGAACTAAACAGACATTTCTCCAAAGAAGACATACAGATGGCTAACAAACACATGAAAAGATGCTCAACATCACTCATCATCAGAGAAATGCAAATCAAAACCACAATGAGGTACCATTACACGCCAGTCAGGATGGCTGCTATCCAAAAGTCTACAAGCAATAAATGCTGGAGAGGGTGTGGAGAAAAGGGAACCCTCTTACACTGTTGGTGGGAATGCAAACTAGTACAGCCACTATGGAAAACAGTGTGGAGATTTCTTAAAAAACTGGAAATAGAACTGCCATATGACCCAGCAATACCACTTCTGGGCATACACACTGAGGAATCCAGATCTGAAAGAGACACGTGCACCCCAATGTTCATCGCAGCACTGTTTATAATAGCCAGGACATGGAAGCAACCTAGATGCCCATCAGCAGATGAATGGATAAGGAAGCTGTGGTACATATACACCATGGAATATTACTCAGCCGTTAAAAAGAATTCATTTGAATCAGTTCTAATGAGATGGATGAAACTGGAGCCCATTATACAGAGTGAAGTAAGTCAGAAAGATAAAGAACATTACAGTATACTAACACATATATACGGAATTTAGATAGATGGTGGCGATAACCCTATATGCAAAACAGAAAAAGAGACACAGAAATACAGAACAGACTTTTGAACTCTGGGGGAGAACGTGAGGGTGGGATGTTTTGAAAGAACAGCATGTATATTATCTATGGTGAAACGGACCACCAGCCCAGGTGGGATACATGAGTCAGGTGCTCGGGCCTGGTGCACTGGGAGGACCCTGAGGAGTCGGGTGGGGAGGGAGGTGGGAGGGGGGATCGGGATGGGGAATACATGTAACTATATGGCTGATTCATGTCAATGTATGACAAAACCCACTGAAATGTTGTAAAGTGATTGGCCTCCAACTAATAAAATAATATTAAAAAAAAAAAAAAAAAAAAAAAAAAAAAAAGAACAGCATGTATATTATCTATGGTGAAACAGATCACCAGCCCAGGTGAGACGCACGAGACGAGTGCTCAGGCCTGGTGCACTGGGAAGACCCAGAGGAATCAGGTGGAGAGGGAGGTGGGAGGGGGGATCGGGATGGAGAATACGTGTAACTCTATGGCTGATTCGTGTCAATGTATGACAAAACCCACTGAAATGTTGTGAAGTAATTGGCCTCCAACTAATAAAATAAAATTAAAAAAAAAAAAATAAAGCAACTGCTAGCATTCACATCCCATAAACACTCAATTTAGATAATAAACAGTAGGTTGTTTTAAACATAATACAAATATTGGTTCATATTAATGCCCCAGGAGTTAAAATTCTGTTATTATTTTTGCCAAAATATTTCATTTCATTTTTAGAATATATGATCACACATTGTAAGTTTGTATTTAGGCTAATAGACATTTATCTTTTCTTTCTTTTTGCTTTTTTAAAATCTTTTTATTTTGTATTGGATATACCTGATTAACAATGTTGTGATATGTTCACATGGATAGAGGAGTGGCTCAGCTATACATACACATGTATCCATTAATATACCAAATTTAGCTTTAATATGCTGCCTCTAGGTGGATCAGTGTGTATATTTTATATGTTCTTTGACCTCAGATGATTGTTTTTAAAATCTTGGTTACCCAGGACTTTCTTTAACTCCTGAAAGTCATCATGAGCACAAATATGACCTGTTTTATCACCCTGTTTAGAGTAGCCTGTCAGACATATATCCCAAGTTCTTTAAATCTGTTTTACATGTTTAGATACTCCTTTCGTTATTTTCATCTCTGTATTTTTCCCTCCAATATTCTTTCAATTCTGTCCTTTCTTCAGCTCTGAAAAAAAAAAATCTCTTCCAGTTGATAAGTTCTTCAGTTCTTTATAAGTTTTTTATTTAATCTGTCCAGTGAGTATTTAAATTGTGTGACCATATGTAATTATATCAAGAAGTTTTATTTTTCATCCAAATTTGGATCCTCTTCCATTTCTCTTTTGTTATTTTGTTATTAATAATGGCATCTAGTCTTTCTTTTGCCTTTTTATTTATTCAAATATGTTTGTGTCTCAAATTATTTTTTATCTCAAATTTATAAGGTGCTAATTCTTTTGTTTATTATGAACTGCTAAATTTCCCTCATGGTGGTTAATTTCAGTTTATGTTTTATAATTTTGTACGGTGAACTTACCTCCTATAAGATTTGATTTTCCTGTAAAAGTCTGATGTTTGTTGTAAAACTGACCATTCAAAAATTGGGGCATTCGATTTTGTTCAAGGCTGCAGGATTTTGTCCAATGCTTTCACTCTGTTTTCTTAATTTATTGTGAAAGTTTCTGAGTCGTATCCGACTCTTGGAGACCCGACAGACTGTATAGTCCATGGAATTCTCCAGGCCAGAATACTGGAGTGGGTAGCTTTTCCCTTCTCCAGGGGATCTTTCCAACCCAGGGATCGAACCCAGGTCTCCAGCATTGCAGGTGGATTTTTTACCAGCTGAGCCACAAGGGAAACCGAAGAACACTGGAGTGGGTAGCCTATCCCTTCTCCAGCGGATCTTCCCGACTCAGGAATCGAACTGCGATATCCTACATTGGAGGCGGATTCTTTACTAACTGAGTTATGAGGGAAGCCTATAATTTACAGAGCCACTAAATATGGGCATTTATCAAATTTCTGATCTTATAAACAACATTTCACATAACTTTTTTTCTTAGTCACAGCTTTTCTTAACCATATCACAGCCAAGAAGAGAACATTATTCTATCCCCCTTTTGTGACTGGGCTTCTCATTAATATGTCTACTTTATACAGAAGGCTCAGTAGCATATCCTGGTTGTATCAATGTCTGACCCTAGCCTTTAGGCCCATACCCTTTCTACTGTTCTCATTAGCTTCCAAGTTATTAGCTCCCACTTAGTGCACTGGTGTCGAGTTACATCTTTATCTGTGATGAATTTCAGACCGTTTTTTCTATTTACCTGATAAATGTCATTAACATGGTCCTTGGGATGATGATTATCAAAAACAACACAAACAAAAATGTAGCAAACGTTGCCAAGATTTTGGAGAAATTGGAAACCTGTACACTCTTGTTGGGAATATAAATGGGAGTAATCACTATAAAAAAAAATGCAGAAGTTCCTCATGAAATTAAAAATAGTCATATGATCAAGCAATCCCATTTCTGCATATATATCCAAATGAATTGAAAACAGAATCTTAAAAATTTATCGGCCCTCCAACTTTCATTGCAGTGTTATTCACAACAGTCAAGATATGGATAAAACCTAAATACTCATTGATGGATATATAGATAAAGGTGAAATGATAAATACATATAATAAAATAACATTTTGCCTAAAATAGAAGGAAATCCTGCTATACCCAGTAACATGGATGAACTTGAAGGACACTATGCTGAATGACATAAGCCAGGCATAGAAGAATAAATATTGCATGATCCCACTTACAACAGGTATCTAATGTAGTCACACTCATAGAAGTAAAGAGGATAGTAATCGTTCCTCCCAGGGTCTGGGAGGAACAGGAAATTGAGAGGTGTTCAATGATATAAAGTTTAAGTTATGAAAGATAGGTAAATTCTAAAGATATGTTGTACAACATACATACATAGTTAATGAAACTGTATTGTACACCCAGTGTGATATCATTGAGTCAGTTTATAGATGCAAATAATTCTGCCTCACACTCTCTGTCTCACACACACACACATATATGACTCTAGATTACTTTAATCTTATATTATTGACAAAGCAATAAGCATCATTATCTCATATTAATATTTATTGTCCCTAATATGAAAAGATGAATATTATAGCATTATTTTCACATCCCTTTCCATTCCCGCACTGATTAAGGAGAATTATCTTTTTTGCCTTTTCTATTTATGAGCTTTTAATGTGCAAAATCAAGATAATATTTGAGGAGACAAATTGAAGTCTCTAAGTCTCATTGGATAGATTTATTTGAAAAGCACATATTTACTGGCAAGAAAACAAATGATAAGATTCAGAAGTCTTAGGTGAATAGATTGAAAAATGTAAATCCAGTCCAGGCTGATATAGATGGAAATTTTAAAGGACATTGTAGAGGAAATGAGAAATTAGGGGTCATGCTAATAATGTGTGTAGCATATAATATGAAGAAGAATTTTAGAAGTTCCTTCTGTATTAAAAACACATTTTTGGCATTTTGAATGTCTTCTATAAAGATTTAAAGTCCTTTTCAATTAGAGTTTGGTCTATTGCACTTGTTGTTAATTTATAAGTGATAAGATTAGACCACAAATGGCTTGACATTATATAAGTTGCAGCACTTTCAAACTTGTCTAGGCAAGGATGACTATCATAGGAGCATAAATTTTGCAAAATTAGCTCATTTGTTACTGAACTATGAAACTACCATAAAGGTCAGCTGTAAAATTTTAAATATTTTCCTCTTTACAAGTCTCACCATCAATATAGTCTTGTCAATTTTGTGACAATGGCATGTGACCATTTTCCATATAGCATATAATTACAGAATATGATGTCTTCAATTCAGTGTGTGTTTTTACACTGTATTTATTAAACACCATCATTCTGAATTTCTACATGGTTTTAATTTCTAAATTTTCAGCTTTAACATTGCACTACTTATTTTACCTGCTATCATTAGTAATTAAGATATGGGTCAATATTTTTGTGTAAGTAGTGGTAATTGAAAGAAATATGATGGGTACTGAATTGGAGTTACTAAATTATACTTTATTAGTTTACTACATTTTTCTCACCTTCATGGCAAGAAGAAAGTTCAGGGTGATGGCTTAGCAAGTGCATCATATAGTAACTTTGCAACAGTAATAGAAGTAAAAAAAAATTAGACACATATAATGTTGCTGTTCTAGTAACTCATTAATTTTTATTTTATAAAACTAGGTTTTATTATAATTTATGGGAAAATGCATTAGCTGTTAACTTATCAAAATAAAATATTTTTATGGGAAGACTTTTAAGTAGCTCACAAGACACGTCTTGGTCTAGAGCTAAAGGGGAAAGGTGGAATCAAGTTCTTATAGCCAGAAAGACATTCTCAGGCCTCTGCTGATGATACCACTGTCATTGCACAACTCCATGTCTCCAGCCCCACCAGGGCCACCTCAAATAAGTCTTAAGCAGACCTACGCTTTTGACTGCAACACTGGTGACTGACATTTGTTGGTAGAAGTTTGAAAATAAAAAACCTACACAAATTACTATACATAAAATAGATAAGCATTAAGAACTTGCTGAATAGCACAGGAAACTGTATTCAGTATCTTATAGTAAGCCATAATGGAAAATAATCATATACAGCCAAAGTTATAGTTCTTCCAGTAGTCATGTATAGACGGGAGAGTTGGACCATAAGAAAGGCTGAGTGCCGAAGAATTGATGCTTTCAAAATGTGGGGGAAAAATCTGAAGAAGACTCTTGAGAGTCCCTTGAACTGCAAGGAGATCAAATCAGTCAATCCTAAAGGAAATCTATCCTGAATATTCATTGGTAGGACTTATGCTGAAGCTCCAATACTTTGGCCTCCTGGTGTGAAGAGCTGACTGATTGGAAAAGACCCTGACATTGGGAAAGATGGAAGGCAGAAGAAGGAGGAGACAGCAGAGGATGAGATGGTTCGATAGCATTCCCGACTCATTGGATATGAATTTGACTAAACCCTGGGCTAGAGTAAAAGGTAGCGAAGCCTGGAGTGATGCAATCCATGGGGTGGCAGAGTCTGACGTGACTTAGCAACTGAATGGTAATGACAAGTACATAAATGTGTATAAAATTGAATGTGTGTGTACATATATATATATAATATAAATACAAAACAGAATCATTTTGCTTTACATCTAAAACTAGCGCAATATTGTAAATCAACTAGACTTCAATTTTTTAAGAAAAGGATTTGCAGCTCAACTTGCCTGAGGTGGCTGAATGGAGCAAGAGGAATATTTTAGTTGCAAGTGTATTTTCAGCAAAAGTGGGACAAAGTTACGTGTTTCCCTTTGGACAGGTATGCACCAGGGCAGCATGGAGGGGTAAAACTGACCCAGAAGAAAGACTGACTCCTAGAAAATATATCTGAGAAATCCACAAAATTACCTTAAGAGGAAAAGATTTAGATTTAGAATCCACCATGAGAAGATAAGGCCAGTTTATAACTGTAACAGTTTAGTGAGTCTTCCCTACACCTTACATCTTTTCCTTCTCCGCATTTCTACTCCTCAAGAATCCAAGCCTTCAGGGAATAAGCAGGAGAGAAAGAAGAGATGGCAAGGACATCAGCATACTTCCCTCCATACTGAAGCATTCACACAGAGGAGGGCCTGAATTGGTTAACAAAGTGGAAAAGTTTTAAATGTCTAAAATTTGTGCTAAGGTTTAAAATTTGTTGTTTCAAACTAAAGGGGACTCTCGAGTTACACAGTGACCAAACACCTGCCCAGTGTTATCCACTGGTCAGGAAGAAATAAGCTAAGATGGCAAGTTTTAAAGGTTAACAGTGAGGATGTCTAAAGTGTGTTTCTCTGTAAACACTTACCTCATCCAGCTTGTGTAATAAGCTAGTTACTCTGCCAGTGTTAATTTAATATTTATTTCAGCATATATATACGGGTCACCATCATGTATTTGTGTGTACCAGTTACTGTAGAATAGGCATTCATTTCATTATTTTGATATCTAAATATATTTGTGATTGTAAGAAGCATACAGTTTGTAGGTAAGTCAACACCCACAGCACTTAAATCCCTAGAGAAGGAAATGGCAACCCACTCCAGCATTCTTGCCTGGATAATCCCCATGGACAGAGGAGCCTGGCAGGCTCCAGTCTATAGGGTCTCACAGGGTCGGGCACAACTGAGTGTGAGCGTGAGCAAACATATACGGTGAGGAAAAGGAAGGCAGGAGGTATATGAAATGTGTATGAAGAAGGTTATATAAAAAAAATTGTCACGAATGGGATTGAAAAATAAAGTAGGTTAAAAAAAAAGAAAAATAACGTAGGTTAGAGTGTAAGCAATAAAACTTAGTTTATATGATTGTTATAATAACTGTAGACATCAATTGGAAACAAGTCAATGGAGAGTTTTTTTCTTATACATGTAATGAGGGAGATTTCATAGGAGAGAAAAAAGTTGTTCTTGATATTGAAGAATGAAATTATAGTTGTACTGAAATATATGAGGAACAAAACCATTCTGGAGAATCCAGTTTTCTTTTTATTTAAAAAATTAATTTATTTTTAAGTTAAACTTATTATTTTTAGTTGTTTTAAATTGAATTAATATTAATTTATAACACTGTATGTTTCATGTGTACTACATTTGTTGTTTTAATTCTGTATTCCCTACATTCTCACCACTAAACATATATTCCCTTTATCCACTGCAGTTTTGATATTCTGATGCCTCTTGTACTGGACAGTTCAGTTCAGTCGCTCAGTCACGTCCAACTGTTTGTGACCCCATGGATTGCAGCATGCCATGCCTCCCTGTCCATTGCCAACTCCCGGAGTTTACTCAAACTCATGTGCATTGAGTCAGTGATGCCATCCAACCATCTTATCCTCTGTCATCCCCTTCTCCTCCTGCTTTCAATCTTTCCCAGCATCAGGGTCTTTTCTAATGAGTCAGTTCTTCACATCAGGTGGCCAAAGTATTGGAGTTTCAGCTTCAGCTTCAGCATTAGTCCTTCCAATGAGTATTAAGTACTGATTTCCTTTAGGATGGACTGGTTAGATCTCCTTGCAGTCCAAGGGATTCTCAAGAGTCTTCTCCAACACCACAGTTTAAAAGCATCAATTCTTTGACACTCAGCTTTCTTTATAGTCCAACTCTCACGTCCATACATGACCACTGGAAAAACCATAGCCTTGACTAGACAGACATTTTTTGGCAAAGTAATGTCTCTGCTTTTTAATATGCTATCTAGGTTGCTCCTAACTTTTCTTCCAAGGAGCAAGCGTCTTATAACTTCATGGTTGCAGTCACCATCTGCATCTGCATCTGTACTGGACATTGAGATAAAAATGAGGCTCCACTTTAGTCACCCCATATTATACTACACTATTCTATGAATTTGGTAAAATTATTATCTGTGAGTTTCAGTTTTCTTCTATATAATGTTGATACATTGGCCTTCCTTTCTGGCAGTATTTTCTGAGTGTCAAATAAAGTGAGATAATATATCAAAAAATGTTTTATGAACCATGAAGCAATATAAATGTAAGGCACAATTATTTTTTAAACCATAATACAGATTATTCAAAGTTCCTACAGAGATTTTCAGAGCACTCCAACCAGTGGAAAAGTACTAAGTCATGGTAAATGATTAAATATGATAAATAGTATCACATTTATCATATAATTTAGATTTTCTACAATGCCTCTTTAGAATTATTATATTAGACAAAAACATAGAGCTTTGCTATTCCTTTAGTGGAAAATATCAAATTCACATTATGATGAAACAGTAACTTGAAGACACAGTAGATTTACTGCTTGCATGTAATAAATTGGACATTGACATAGGCACTTTTATGTTACTTCAAACGCAATCACTTATGTCAGAAATATTCCAGTATATTGAATTAAAAAACCTTAATTTCTAAATTCAAGGTAGGCTATGTATGATAAAGAATAAATTAAGAATAACTATATTTTGGCAGTATGACAGACAAAATGTCATCATAACGTTTGCTACGTGGATCAAAGAGAAAGCATGGGACACCGCAGCTTTGTGTTTATTTCGTCGCTCTTCCTGTGGCCAATGTAAGCCTATTAGCAGTGCTTTGTGTAAGGTGCATTGCTGGAATCGGCATGTGCTAGGACCACAGTGATCCAAGGCTGTCTGCTGCAGACAGGCAGAGAAGAAAGAGCAGAAAGAAAAGAAATTTAAACCATTGTGGATCTGAGTAAGTTTCATTGCTGTGAAAATGCAGCCAAGAATGAAGACTAAAGAAAGAAACAGAAAATCAAAATAGCCACAACAAAAGCAAAGAAGAGCTTACCAAAAAAAGAAAGACCATAGCAAATGGAAGTGGTGGACTAGGAAATTAATTTCAGAACTGTGGTTTTGCATAACTGTTCATTATACGTGGTTCCAATATGAATGAGATTATTAGCTTGGATATTTAAATGTCTTGTAGATAATCAGATTTCTGGCTTGAATTTGGTAATGCTGCTCACATTTGTAGTATGTTCAGTGTTTCCCAATGAGGGTAATTTTAACTAGCAGGAGAGGGTCATCAACTATTGATCAGATCAAGTTGGTCAGTTTTGAAAAGATCTTCTCTTAAGTTTGAAAAATAGAAGAATTAACTAAAAATAGATTATATTTAGATACCAATGTCAAATGAAGTATGAGATATATGTCAAAATTATAAATTTGTGGGTAACAGAAGTAACAGTTAGACCAGGCTTCTGAACAGCAAGCAAGACAGAAATATCATTTTCTTAACAAATATTGAATTAGGAATATGGTACAGAAGAAATTAATTCATAACAAAAACATTTATAAAAATAATCTGGAGAATTAACTAACAATAGTAAAAACAGAATATGATTATATATTCTGTATATTGTATAGTATATTCTTTCTTGATATTCACACAACTTTGAGAGCAGGTATTAATTTCCCCTGCTTTAAAGATGATGAAAAAGAGGTCGAAGAGAATATTTACTTTCCTCAAAGTCAAACACAGTAACAGAGAGTTATCCAGGGTTTAAAACTTCTACCAATAGTTTTCTTTTCCTAAATCCTGTCTTTTTTTCCCCTATAACTATGCTTTGTCAAAAGACGGCATAGTTTTCCACATATATAGCACTTGGAAATCTGTCATCACTGATCTGTCAAACTCACACTCACTCAATGCCAATATTACCTACAGTAAGATCACTTTAGAATAAAACATTTTAAAAAATAATTGTACTGTGTTATGTTCAGAAGAGTTTAGAGAGTCCAATACAAAATTGAAAATAACCATTCTAATTAGCATTTCTATATCTGCAAAATAGTCATGCTTTCAGGTAACTCTGTTAGCTTTCCAATTTGCTGAAGTGTGCAATTAAGAAAATGATATTAGATTATAGTGTATAAGTGGGTAAGCCAATTAGTGATTTCAAAGCATAGTTACTAAATAAGAACATTAAGAAGACACTGTCAATTTTATCCTCCTTAGGTCAGAATTGTGTCTCTATAAATTATTTTATTTTTGAAGTTGTATCTCTTAAGCATGCACATTTTGTGTTAATTTCCACTTTTTCATCACTTTTCAAGCCCGTGGATTACAGTCCTTATATTATAAGTCACCAGCTGTCAAGCTTTTTATGGCTTTTTCCCTTCATTATTAGGACCAAAATTCTTAGCATGGTATATTAAATAACAAATTTTTCATGCTATACAATTTCTTCACACTTACTTCATATTACCTTTCTGTTTAACCAAATAATGTAGCCAAAATAAAGCATAATTGTTCTTTACACACTTTATGTGTTCTTCACTTGGAATATCCCTGGCTCCCATATCTGCCTTTCATAGTTTTACCAACTATTAAGAGAAAACTGGAATACCAGGTTTTGTATGACACTGTTTTTAATTGAACCAAGGATAAAAGTAATTGCTCCTTATTTTTCTGGAAGTATTTTTCTTATTTTTCATTAAAGTTATTTTGCTTTTTCTTAAGTTTTCTGTCTATACTGTTTGCTCCAATTTGAGTTTTTCTTCATTAAGAGCTATATCTTTTCTGTTTCTAATATAAAACTAATACTATCCCAAACAATAATTTTTTATTAGTAGGAATATTTGAAATAACTTCTGGAAGAAATAGACAAGGTAGCACCTGGGTGTTTCAAATGTCAGATGGGATAATCCAGAGACTATTTGTCGAGCAGAGAGTCAATTACCTTATCTGCTCGATCCTCATAATTAAAAGGTAGTAGAGGCTCTAATTATTTAAAATATCTGTGATACAGCAAATATTTTATCCTTATTTGTATTTTTCTTAAGAATGATGAAAAGCAGGTATTTTAGAACCCACTTTAAAGGTGAAAAAGCTGAATTTCAAAAAATATGTAATTGTTTTCCAAATCACAGGAGTTTTATAGCTGGGATTTGAGATAGAATAGCTAAAAACCAGAAAGGCTATTGAGTAAGTCAATAACACCATTCAACAATAATATCTAATTGAGATATTAATAGAATAATCCACCTTGCAACAGCAAGGTAACATATTCTTTTCAAGACCCATGGAATAAATACCAAGGTAGCCTATATTCTTTGCCATAAAATAAACCTTCACAAAATTTTAAGAAAATTAAAATCATACATAATATAGCCTAACCACAGTATCAAAAGGATTTTCAGATAATAGGAAATATGATGGTGGCTTGAACCTATATCAGTAATTCTTCATAATTTGAGTACATATCACCATCTGTTCCTGAAGAGGTTTCTATAAATGCTTCCTCTTTTCTGCTAATAAATATTATAATATTTAATTTATTATGTAAATTATATAATATTTTCTGTACATAAAAATTATTACAACTATATTTAAATAGATATATGATGGTAAAATTTCTCTATTCATCTTCTTTGTAGTGTGGTTTCACAAAGTCAAATCAACATTGTGCTCAATCACTCAGTCGTGTCCAGCTCTTTTGTGATGCCCTGGACCATCACAAAAGACCAATTCCTCTGTCTATGGAATTTTCCAGGCAAAAATCCTGGAATGAGTGGCCATTTAAGTCAGCAATGATTATGAGAAAAAATCATTCATCCATGGGCACTTGAAGAGCAGTTGAGGAGAATGTGTGGAAAAGAGCGAATCTATTGAAAAATATGTTCAGATTAGGAAATATCTGTAGGTATGTATTGATCAACTCTAGGAAAATTTTAAAATAATTTAAAAAATGCCTTTACAAATAGTAAATATACTGTTCCTTGAATCTGAAAAACTAATTCTTTTGGCAACTCAAAAAATAAAAACAGTGGTTAAATAGACTGTGTAATATAATTGCATGAACGACTTCCTTTCAATCCATTAGAAAATAATTTCCTTAAAAAATGTAGTCTGAGTACTTGAAATGATTGCTAACATTGTTTATTGGAATAAATGCATTGTTAAAGTTAAAACGTACCTCAGGATTCTGAATGCCCCACCCCCTCCAAATTTCTGATCAAATAAACTAAATGGAAATTACTCTTTAGCCAACACTAATCATCTCACAATGAAAATTACCCCCATGAACACCAGAGTTTTGTTCTTCATGTTCTAGCTTCTGCTCTCAGAGCCAGGTTACAGTTCAGTCACTACACCTGAGATAGGGCTTCAACCTATTTTCTAATCTTCCACCTCACCAACTTTCCCAGAGGCAAATAATTTTCTCTTGCCCTCGAGAATGATGCCAAGCTCAGAGCATCTGACTTTCAATAGCATGAGTGACAAAAACCTCTGGTCTCCAAGGTTAAATTTTATCAGATCCGAAAGCAGGGCTGATATCTCTCAGACTCAGGATGAAGGTTTCCCTCTTCTCCTATGTCCTAGATGTATTACATTTTGTCTTCATGTACACCTTCTCACTACCTAACAAATGGAAAAATCAGGCTGAGTTCAGCCCTGACCCTCATGAGTGAGCTACCCAGGAAGCTCAGATCAAAGAATATGTGCCCAAGATTCTCACCTGCCTGTCACCGCCCCTCAAGTACAAGTCACTTCAGTCGTGTCTGACTCTTGGTGACCCTATGGACTGTAGTCTACTTGGCTTCTTTGTCCATGGGGTTCTCCAGGCAAGAACACTGGAGTGGGTTGCCATGCCCTTCTCCAGGGGATCTTCCCAACTCAGGAATCAAACCCATGTCTCCTACATTGGCAGATGGGTTCTTTATCACTGCATTATTTCAGCAGTGACTGTCAGGGGAAATTTCTGTTTGTGGTTTTCTGGAGTACCTTTCACCCATAAACAGTTGTTTCTGTTCCAAGAGATAACAGCTTCCAAATGCTTTGAGCTTTTCCTGTTGCCAATTACCTCTGGGCTTGGCAGATGTGTTCTAACATCTGCTTTCACATCATCGCTGCTGTCTCTTGTGTCCAACAGCTCCTCGGCCCCTTGGAACTGAGGATTATACTTTCTATAGTACCAGTCTAGCACCTTTCAGGATTATATCTAGAAGGCTGATTTTCACTGCTTCATTTTACCTAAATTTGGGATATGTGATCTCTAATTTTTGCTTGAATTAAAGTAAATTTTAGGTGGAAACGGTGAACGTGTCCTTCTCTGCCAATCTCCACCCAGTCTCAAGTGTCCTGAAAAATTGACATTTAGCTTCAATTTCCTCTTTGCTACCAACCCTCTTCTTCATACTGCAGATGCTCATCTGTGTCATCCTCTCCTAGTGAACAGCCCAGAGGATCCTGTAGTTCCCCCACGCTGTCACAGAAGCAAACTAACACAATAACTAGGCTGACAGACTTACAGAAAATATTTTTCATGAGAAATATAATTGAACTATTAGGGAGCAACTGGGGCTATGACTTTTTAAACTCGCCTGGCTTTGTTCTGGTGTGTTTGTTCACCATTGAGCTCAGTCAAAGCCTTAGTAATTGCCGTGGTAGTCTTTTAAATGTAAAAGGGAAATGTCAGCAGTTCACACATTTCAAGACAAATTTAAAAATCCTTCCCTAATTAGAGAACAGAATTTTATTATTCTCTTTAGAATCACAGAAGAAGATGAATTGTGAGGAAGAAAGTTAACTAGCTGTGGGAGAGGATGAGGCAGCCTTGTTTTACAAGGAGCGATGCTTTCATTTCTCTCCTGGTATACCTTATTTAGGAGACATCATTAATACATGTTGGGTGGAGGTTTTACAAAAGACAATTTGAGAAAGAAACACTATTTCTTGAAGAAAAATCACCCTGTTTGTTATCTAGTGTTTTATTATTTACCTGCCAGAAGTCAACACGAAATATTTTCTTTGTTCTTATACCCAAAGACATTATTTTTTCTTTATGCCACGTTTTGCAATACCATGGAATTGTCTATGTTTTTCAGATTTCTTCTGAGCATGTCAAATTGCTTAATTTTACTTCTAATGAGTCTCATAATTTAATATTTACCTTTGGGGAAAGTATGCTTTGATTTCAAAATTAAAGATTCTGTGATAGGAAATATGATCCTGCACAATTTTCCAGATTATATCAACCCCAAGTGCTTCATTTTAATTATTACCTATGGCAATTGCATTGACTTTTCCCTGTCTTCTGGAATGGTATTTGGGATTCAGTATTTGGTTCAACTGTTTATCAATTCTTTGTGAAGCTCATTTACTGTCACGTAGCCTTGGTCCTCCCTGGGTTGGGAAGATCCCCTGGAGAAGGAAATGGGAACCTACCCCAATATTCTTGCCTGGAAAATCCCATGAAAAGAGGAGCTTGATGGGCTACAATCCATGGGGTCACAAATGAGTTGGGCACGGCTTAGTGACTAAACAACACCAACAAGCCTTGGTCCTAACATAATATCACTACCAGCTGAGAGTATAGCCCTGTCTTCTTCGGAGCTCTTTAACTCATTTTTTAAAACATTTTATAATGTTGAAAGATTGGCTTAAAACCCTCATTATTTTCATATAGGAAACATACTTCCCTGAGAATCATTGGTAAGGACATATTCAAATTCTGTTTTATTTATTTGTCACATTTTTATAACATCTGTCTCTACTTGTGCTTGATCCTGAGCTCCTCAAGACTCAGCCCATATATTTTTACATCTTCAGGTGTAGAGTATAGTACCAGGACTCATTGAGCAATAGATACTGAGAAATATAAACAGGAATGAATATAATATTGTAGGTCGGTTATACTTTAATTTTAATAAACAAATGAAAAATAACCAGTAGAATGAATGAATCAGAATGTGGTTAAAACCTTCATCTCATCCATTCATTCAGTAAATACCTATGGAGCATTTTCTAATTGGCAGGCAAAGGCTGGTCATACAAGTGTTAAGAAAGCAGGCATATCTGTGCTGGTTGTACTTTAATTTCTATTTGCCTAAGAATGCTGTGTATGTTATAACTTAAAGGTCAAACAACATTTCATTTTGCAAATGCAATTAAAATGGAGCTGTTAACTAAATTCCTAAAGTCCATTTTCACTCTTGGAACTACAGCAGAAGAGACAGGGACATTTGTGAAAGTGATCATGAAACACGTAATAGTGCAATGGTAAATTTGTGAGATTGAGTTCTAGACTCTGCTACGCATTACCTGTAGCATGTGTGCGTGCTAAGTTGCTTAAGTTGTGTCTGACTCTGTGAGACCCAGTGGACTGTAGTCCACCAGGCTTCTTTGTCCATGGGATTCTCCAGGCAAGAATACTAGAGTGGGTTACCATGCCCTCCTCCAGGGGATCTTCCTGATCCAGGGATCGAACCCGCGTTGCCTATATCTTCTGCATTGCAGGTGGATTTTTTATCGTTGAACCACGGGGGAAGCCCCATTATCTGTAGAACCTAGGACAAATCAGCCAGTCTATATTCTATTTTGTTCTATAAAAATAAGAAAATAGAGTAATTGCAAACATATCCAAATTGCTACCATGAAGCTTCAATAAGTTAATGTGTATGACTAACTTGAAAAAAATGCCTGACACATGGTAAGCTCTTGATAAATGTTTGCTATCATTACTGTTAACAGGATCTTTGTCATTCAATAAAAGCATTCTAAATCACCATATAATTTGACATTTTATTCATAGAGAAAAATATGGATGCCCTGCCTACAAATGCCCACTTTATAGCCTCTGCCACTACTCTTACGGAGCATGTGTCTTGGTATCTTAAATTCCTGATACTTTCTTGGAAAAATTACACACAACTCTAACAATATCACATATTGTTTTTGTCAGGGAGGGGGTTACCTAATTTTATATATGGATTTTCTTTTATATTTTGGCTAAAGATCCTCAAGGCTTTCCATAAGGATATGCAGATGCAATTATTTCAGTCACCAAACTCCCAACTAACAGAAGTAAAAAAACACCAAAGGTAACCTTGCAGAAAAAGGAAGGGCAAAATATATCAAAAAGACGTCCAAAGACTTTATGAGGTATTTTATAGACTAATGTATGGCTTCTCCTCTACCCCCTGTCTAGTGCAGTTATTTCTCCATTCAAGTGGAGTTACCACTTCAGTTGAATGTGAACCTGGATGTTGGCACATAATTATGCACATACACACAAATATCTCTTTACTGTGCATATGTTTTATATCATCATTCACTGTAAGAAACTTACTACTGTATATATATACATGCATTATTCTCCTTGAAATACATAGGTTTGTCTGCTGATCATACCAGCTCCAAAACCATGCACAATAGTCAAATATAGTCAAATGCAACTGATCAAATTCAGTAGAAGAGTTGTTAATGTGAAGATATAAGTCCAGCGGTCAGAGGCTGTCTATGCACACATACAGATGTTGAATCTTAGGGCTGATTTCCTTATGGCTTCAGGCACCAAAATCTCTTTCTATTCGTTATGGACACAGCTTTGGTCCCCACAAAACATCTTCCTTGACTGCTAAAATTAATGGTAGCCTAGTTCTGCCTTAGCTCTTTTAAAATACTGAATTCCCAGACACTCCATGACAATCCAAAAATTGAAATAAGGGGAAATGGAGAGGACATAGGAGTTTTTAAGTTATACCCTTTTATATTTCTATTAATATGTAGTTATAAACAAATGTGAGCTAACAATGATAATGTCTGAATGCCTATTAAAGTTTCCTCTAGAGTGCAAATAAAATTGAATCTCCAAATTACAGTGGAAATCACTACTGGTCAGTTTACTAGTTTGCAAAAAGGTTTATTCCCACAAAGTGAGGTTTACTAATTCTCAGTGATTCTAAATCAGATGTCAGCCTCCATGCCTTTTCCTTTAAAATGTAATTGTTCTTTCATTTATGGCTGTCATCTGAGATACAGTAAAAAGAAATGTCAACAGCAAAGATAAAATTAGAAGACTGTGTGTCCCTAGGATGGTATTTAGCAAAATTCTGCTCTGTAGATTGCAAGCTTTCTTGCCTCTGAATTCAATTCAAGGTCATAAGGATATTCAGATTTAAATAAACTTGAAATTATAAACTGAACCTCCAATAACTAGCAGATTCATGATTTTTTGCCTCACTTCTTTCAAACTCCAAATCTTATTCTCTGTTGTCCAAAAATCTGGGTTCAACGTAATCATGTATAATATGTGGGAATTTGCAGATTCAGCCTGAAAGCAGAATTATAACTTTCCTACAGACTTTCCAGACATCCTGGAATGTGAAGTCAAGTGGGCCTTAGGAACCATCACTACGAACAAAGTTAGTGGAGGTGATGAAATTCCACTTCAGCTATTTCAAAACCTAAAAGATGACGCTGTTAAAGAGCTGTGCTCAATATTCCAGTAAATTTGGAAAAAGCAGTGGCCACAGGATGGAAAAGGTCAGTTTTCATTCCAACCCCAAAGAAAGGCAATGCCAAAGAATACTCAAACTACTGCAGAATTGCACTCATCTTACACGCTAGCCAAGTAATGCTCAAAATTCTCCAAACCATTCTTTAGCAGTATGTGAACAGTGAACTTCCAGATGTTCAAGCTGGATTTACAAAAGGCAGAGGAACCAGAGATCAAATTGCCAACATCCACTGGATCATCAAAAAAGCAAGAGAGTTCCAGAAAAACATCTACTTCTGCGTCATTGACTATACCAAAGCCTTTGACTGTGTGGATCACAACAAACTCTGGAAAATTCTTAAAGAAATGGAAATACCAGACCACCTGACCTGCCTCCTGAGAAATCTGTATGCGGGTCAAGAAGCAACAGTTAGAACTTGACATGGAAGAACAGACTGTTTCCCAATCAGGAAAGGAGGACATCGAGGCTGTATATTGTAACCCTGCTTATTTAACTTATATGCAGAGTGCATCATGAGAAATGCTGGACTGAATGAAGCACAAACTAGAATCAAGATTTCTGGGAGAAATATCAATAACCTCAGATATGCAGATGACACCAACCTTATGGTAGAAAGTGAAGAAGAACTAAAGAGCCTCTTGATGAAAGTGAAAGAAGAGAGAGAAAAAGCTGGCTTAAAACTCAACATTCAGAAAACTAAGATCATGGCATCCAGTCCCATCACTCATGACAAATAGATGGGGAAACAATGGAAACAGTGACAGACTTCATTTTGGGGGACTCCAAAATCACTGCAGATGGTGACTGCAGCCATGAATTAAAAGACGCTTGCTCCTTGGAATAAAAGCTATAACCAACCTAGATAGCATATTAAAAAACAGAGACATTACTTTGCCAACAAAGGTCTGTCTAGTCAAAGCTTTGGTTTTCCAGTAGTTATGTATGGATGTGAGATTTGGACTATAAAGAAAGCTGAGCGCAGAATAATTGATGCTTTTGAACTGTGGTGTTGGAGAAGACTCTTGAGAATCCCTTGGACTACAAGGAGATCAACCAGTCCATCCTAAAGGAAATCAGCCCAGAATATTCATTGGAGGAACTGATACTGAAGCTGAAACTCCAATAGTTCGGCCACCTAATGCGAAGAAGTGACTCTGGGAATTGGGGATGGTCGAGGAAGCCTGGAGTGCTACAATCCATGGGGTCACAAAGAGTCGGACACGACTGAGCAACTGAACTGAACTGATACACTTTTATGATATTATCTAGTTATTTCTTGATAAGAGCATATATGATTGATGCTGCCTTTTAGGAAAAATGACTAATTTGGAGATATGCTTTTATACTTTTTCACATAGCAGGATTTTACATTAAAATATTAAAGAAAAGTGGCAGGTTTTTAAATATTTTGTCCAAAGATATTCAGGTTCAGATTTTTCACACATGTTGTTTCACACCCTGAATTTTTAGAATCTCTTCTACAAAGACAAATACACTTGTCTTTAACACTGTCTCTCATTTGTATTTTTTTCTAATCACTTAGGTTCTGTTATATGAATTCATGCCTATAGTTGCAGCAGAGAAAAGTAAAGTTTATATGTACAATATAGAGAATTTGAGAATCTATTAAAATAGTTATAAGTAGCTAATAAATTAATAGTTTACCAAATAATTTTATGAATTTATTAAATAATTGAAACTATTTTACATTAATTAAATAATTAAATGAATTTATGTATATGTACCATGGAGAGCCAATTCATCTTGCTTTAATATGCATTTGTGTACTTCCATCTGTGTGTATATTTGTGATGTCCTCAAGACAGAACAGGAAGCAAGTTGTATGGGGGAGCCATATCATGTAGCATCTCACGTTAACTTTATGCATCTCTTTCTAACTCCACATTCAGTGATGTCACATTCCTTTCTTGGAAATGGCTATGGATTGAGTATTTACATCACGTGTGTATGTGTGTGTGTGTGTGTGTGTGTGCGTGCTCAGTCACTCAGTCATGTTTGACTCTTTGTGATCTCATGGACTGTAGTCTACCAGGCTCTTCTGTCCATGGAGTTTTCCAGGCAGGTATATTGGAGTGGGTTGCCATTTCCTCCTCCAGGGGATCTTCCCCACACAGGGATTGAATCAAGTCTCCTTCATTGGCAGGCAAATTCTTTACTGCTGAGCCATGTAGGAAGACCAGAAACTGGCAAACAGCTTTAGATCAACTTCAGGAAAACATATTTGAACATTTTCCAGCAGAGCATTGGTGATACTAAATACCAAATCTCAGTTTTTATTTTCGAATAGGTTGTCTTTTTAATCCCTTAAATGGAACTCTATTTTTTCCACACTTTGATGAAATCTGACAAATACTGTTCTTTTGTTTTATGTCTTTATTATTGAATATAAGGAATATGTTGTACTGGAAAACAGCAAAATATTAGAAATGATTTGTCCTGGGAATCAGGCCCGCCTACCTTTGAGAATGGTCCCTATACATGTGTGAGTTTGAACAACTGTCACATTTCTCAACCTAATCAGTATGATGACAGTGTAGTGACAAAATGTGTTTGTGTGTCTGTAGGTTATGATATTTTACTTGCTTTGTGGCATGGGGATGAAAAATATAGATGTATGCAGAGCATTGTTGTGGGACCTGATAGAGTAAACACTTCTGAAAGAGAGAGTCCTCCGTGGAACTTTCACATTCCTGCATACCTTGTTGGGTATGCCAAGAATGTAAGACCCTGACCATTCATTCTCTGGGTCTTATTCCAGAGTGGTATTTACATTGATCAACTTACCTGCAGCACGCAAAGCAGCTTGCTAGCATACTATATATTATAAAGTGGCAGATTCCTGAGGTTCAGTGTTCCTCTCCTGCAGCACTAACCACTGCACATGCTGGCATCTGCTTGGGCCCAAGTTGTGTCACCCTTGTGGGACTTGGGACAAAGAAAGCTGACACATTGATGTTCCTGCTACTTCCTTTGCCATGGGCAATAGAGTGCTTGTCTCTGTCCTCAGAGCCTCACAGCTTTTGCCAGGCTCCGTGAAATGGTGAGAGGAACACTGATTAGCTTGCAAGTAAGAAATAAATCTAATCACTCAACAAACACTAGGGAAAAAGAATGATTAAAATTGAAACATCAGCCTTAAATTAAAAATAAAATTAAGCATTTATTAAGTCTACCAACTCTGGTGCTAGGTAACTCAGTTATCACTTGAATGACATTCTAGAGGTTTTCATTACTGAAATTAAGAAAATGTATTTATGACAGAGGGCTTCCCATGTGACCCTAGTGATAAAGAACCCGCCTGCCAGGGCAGGAGATGCAGGAGACTCAGGTTCGATCCCTGCTTTGGAAAGATACCCTGGGGAAGGAAATTGCAACCCCTCCCGGTGTTCTTTCCTGGAGAATGTCATGGACAGAGGGAGCCTGGTGGGCTACAGTCCATAGGGTCACAGAGAATTGGGCACGACTGAAGTGGCTTAGCATGCACATATGCATCTATGGCAGAGATGAAGTCTAAGTTGGTAACCCAGGAGGCCTCTGAATTTTCCTCCTCCCACAGTAAGAACAAATGTACAACTGTACATGGAGAAATCAAGAACCAGTCTGAGTAACTTCTACACATGGGGCAACAGAGAAAATACCCACATCAGATCATGTAAGAAAGACTATGAAACACTGTCTCCATCAACCCCATCTTTCACACAGCACTGGACGATTGGAAGGGAACATTCAACTCCTTGATTCTTCCTGAGGAGCAAAGGATTTGGACTGTATATCTAGCATCTGAAGCTTTAAGACTCCCAACTAAGGAAACCATCACCAAAATGAAAAGGCAACCTATGGAAGTGAAGAATGAAGACTTGCATATGTCTATATAATAGTAGTTCTGTATCCAAAATATATAAGGAATTCATATAACTCAATAACAACAGCAAAAATAACCTGATAAACAAATGGGCTAAAGACCTGAGTATTCATTTTTCCAAAGAAGACATACAAATGGCAATAGGTACATGGAAAGCTCAACATCACTAATCAGGGAAATGCAAATCAAAACGACAAAGAGGTATGATCACACATTTGTCAGAATGTCTATTGCCAAAAATACAAGAGATAACAAATGCTAACGAGAACGTGGAGAAAAGGGAACCATAATGCACTATAACTGGGAGCATAAACTGGCACAATCCCTAAGGAAAACATGGAAGTTCCTCAAAAAACTAAAAATATAACTAGAGTATACAACTGGGTATATATCCAAAGGAAAGTTAACTCCTATCTCAAAGAGATTCTGTACTCCCACATACACTGCAGTATTATTTATAATAGCCATGTTATGGAAACAGCCTAAATGACCATTAGTGGAAAAATGGAAAAAGATGTGACATAGATATACAATGGAATAATATTCAACTTTAAAAAGAAGGAAATTCTGCCATTTGTACAATATGGATGAATCTGGAGGGCATTATGTATGCTATGTGAAATAAGTCAGGCAAAGAAAGAAAAATACTACATGGTATCATTTATATGTAGAATCATAAAAGAAAAAAAAAGCCAACTTATGATAAAACAGTAGAAGCATGGTTCCAGGGGCTGGTGTAGAGGCATGGGGGTATAAGGAGAGATTGATAAAAGAATACAAATTTTTAGCTATAAGATGAACAACATTTGAATGTCTAATGTCTAATATGCTAACTATAGTTAAAATTACATACTATATTGTATAATAGAAATTTGCTAAGACCGTAGAAAACTGTTTTCTTATGTGAAAAAAAGTAAATGTATGAGGTAATGCATGTGTTAATTTACTGAATGATTAGAGTCCTTATACAGTGTATATGTACATAAAATTGTCATGTTGTACACTTTATATTGGGTCTCCCTTGGTGGTTCAGTGGAAAAGAATTCAGCAGCCAAGATGGGAGATGCAGGTTCGATCCCAGGGTTGGGAAGATCCCCTGGAGGAGGATACGGCAACTCACTCCAGTAAATTTGCTGGAAAATCCCTTGAACAGAGGTGCCTGGTGGGCTACAGTCTGTGGGGTTGCAAAAGAGTCAGACATGACTGAGCAACTCAACAACAGCACAACTTTATATGACAATTTTGTCAAATATACCTCAATAAGGCTGAAAAATACAAAGAAAATGTATTTGTTAACTTCTATATAACTTTGTTTTTTTAAGTTTCACTTATAAGCTTAAATATACACTGTTTTCTTATTCTTTATCATCTTTTATCTTATCCTCCCTGCTTCAAATTTATCCCTTCAAACTTGGACTTTATTGAATTTATTCATATTTTTCATTACACTTAGAATGTCTTTGGGCAGTGTTTTAGAATATCTTGGGTTTGTTGGGTCAGTTCTTATTCCTCGGTCTTGTCTTATCATAGCAAGCAATTGAAAGGACAAATCAAGACAGTTCAAAAAAAAAAAAAAGACAGCTCAGGCAGGCAGGATTTATTAAGCAAGTAGTACACTCTTGACACTTGAGAGTGGACCAGTTCCAATACGAGTGGTCTCAGCCTGTCTCAGATTCCCTCTTCATACCTTGTGTTACTTCTTTGGTGGTTCCTGGGGTTTGATTGGTTGTGCCCCATGTAAATGAGGCATGAGCCCAAGACCAATTAGGGAAGGGGGTGAGAGGGGGATGTCATGCAAATGAAACATGAACTTGGGTTCAATTAGGGAGAAGAGTGTGAGTATGTTCTCCAGTCGTTGTTTTGGACTGCCTTTTTGGCCCCTATCTCCCTATTCTTGGAGAAGGCAATGGCACCCCACTCCAGTACTCTTGCCTGGAAAATTCCATGGACAGAGGAGCCTGGTAGGCTGCAGTCCATGGTGTCGCTAAGTCAGACACTACTAAGCGACTTCACTTTCACTTTTCACTTTCATGCATTGGAGAAGGAAATGGCAACCCACTCCAGTGTTCTTGCCTGGAGAATCCCAGGGACGGGGGAGCCTGGTGAGCTGCCATCTATGGGGTCACACAGAGTTGGACATGACTGAAGGGACTCAGCAGCAGCAGCAGCAGCAGCTCCCTATTCTTAACTATCTAGCAGGTTTCTTTTAACATTTTAGAGTTCTTGGATCCATACCAGATTTAGTATGTTAAGATGAAGTCCTGGATATCTGTATTTTAACAAGCATCCAGATGGTTTTTATAATCAGACATTTAGGAAAGAACTTCTTAATGTTAGAAACATTTGACCATTTGTCTGTAGGCATTTGGGCTTCCCTGGTAGCTCAGCTGGTAAAGAATCCACCTGCAATGCAGGAGAAACCTATTCAATTCCTGGGTCCAGAAGATCCCCTGGAGAAGGGATAGGCTACGCACTCCAGTATTCTTGGACTTCCCTGGTGGCTCAGCTGGTAAAGAATCTGCCTGCAGTGTGGGAGACCTGGGTTCGATCCCTGGCTTGGGAAGATTCCCCTAGAGAAGGGAACAGCTACCCACTCCAACATTCTGGCCTGGAGAATTCCATAAGCCTTAAAGTTCTTTTATACCCCAATGAATTATACTCAAGCATAAGAATTTCAGTTTTTGATTTGTATCAAATGGTAACCCCAAGATAGGATGGTATACCTAGAAAGTGAATAAACATTTATATAAGAAATATTTCTTAAGTATTTATTGTGTACATACACTATGCTCAGAATTGTAGGTAACATACTAAAAACTATTCTCATTTCTCTCGATTTAAATGTATTTCTGACTTAAAATGGTTTAGTGTGATTGAATATTTCATGAGTTTTATTAATAGATTTGGTGAGCATGTAAGATGCTTTAGGAGTTAGAAGGTTTAAAAAATGTGCATGTCATATTACTCATTAATTTTATTTGTATTTTATTAACTTTGTTGTGTTTAGGGAAGTTATTGTGCTGTTTCTAAGACCATGTGCTTTGGAGTTAGGCAACTTGGTGTTGGATTCTGCTCTGCCACTGACCTTTGTAAATCTAGGGAGAATCTTTCAAGTCTCAATTTCTTCATCTTTAAAATGAAGATACTTATATTCATTATGATAATGAGAAATTAATGAAGTACTGTTTGTAAAATGTTTAGTAGAGCATCTGTCATATGTTATGGGCTAAAAATGTGTTTCATTAATTTATTTCAAAAGTTTGTTGAGCTTTTCCTACATACTGGGCAAAATTCATGACCTTTTGAAACTTAAATTTTGATGGGCATGATTTTTATTACATTGTTCTCATATTTAAAATGGATTTCTGTAAAGTACCCAGTTCACAAATTTAAAAATTTCAAAACTGTAAGAAGTAAATCCCTCACTTTTTTTAATACTCAGTACTTCACTCTATTCAAAAACAAAAGAACTCTAGCAAAGAATAATAGTCATAGATGTGTTTTTTGTTTTTTGTTTTGAGTAATGGCTAATCTTTTTGTTAAGATGCAATTCCCTGAAAATAATGTCTGTTTTTAATGACTGGCACAAGTTTCAGAACATATAAGCATTTTCATATGTAAGGTTTTCTTTATGAAAGGCCACAGTCAGGCCCCACTTTTCAGTCAAGTACTTTTGTACTGAGCATCTGTGAGGTTCTTACCACTGTGCCAGGCACTGGTCACATGGTGAATAAGATGAACAAGCCGAGGATGTCAAAGTTTTCCCAAGGATGCCAGATCACAGTAGTCCTGATTGCCTCTTATTCCCCTAGCACTATATCTCTCTATTATATATTCTAGCACCGAAGTGTATACTTCAGAGTGTCTTCTCTTCTGTGTATCTTACCAAAACAGAATAAAAATGGACTAGTTTACTTGAATTAGATATAAGGTACATTATAAATAAAGGACTTCCAGTAAAGTCTTTTAAAGAGCAGGATTTCCTATTCATTGTCAGAAAATAGTCCATGCTACTAGTTGACAAAAAAAGACAAACTGGAGGATTCTCAGCTCAGATTATTTTAAAATTATCAATCATATATATACTATACATAGAGTGTTCCATATTTATTCAAAAATATTTAAAAATTGCATAATTGCTTATACTGGCATTTTGCAAGGCTTGTCTATCTTTTTATAAAGATTTCTTTGAAAAATATATGTGCTCTCTTGATCTAATTCTTGTTTTTCTTTAAACTCATACTATTACAATACTCACCTTTATTTTAATATACCTTACTATCTGTCTGCAGTTTTTAACAAATTGTTTTTTATAGCAGCTAAATATAAAAATTGTTTACAGCTATGGTAAATGTAGTGTGTCTGTGTATACATGTATTTTTATTTATATCCCTACATATATATGGGCTTCCCTGGTGGCTCAGATGGTAAAGAATCTGCCTGTATTGCAGGAGACCCAAATTTGATACCTGGATTGGGAAGATCCCCTGGAGAAGGGTATGGCAACTGATTACAGTATTCTTTTTGTTGTTGTTGTTTCCATTTATTTTTATTAGTTGGAGGCTAATTACTTTACAATATTATAATGGTTTTTGCCATACATTGACATGAATCAGCCATGGATTTACATGTGTTCCCCATCCCAATCCCCCCTCCCACCTCCCTCCCCATCCCATCCCTCTGGGTCATCCCAGTGCACCAGCCCCGAGCACCTGTCTCACGCATCCAGTATGCTTGCCTGGAGCATTCCATGGACAGTGGAGCCTGGCAGGCTACAGCCCATGGAATTGCAAAGGGTTGGATTCGACTTCTATATATACGTATACACACACACACACACACATATATATATACACACACATATATATATATACTTTTATATATATACACACTATTTTTAAAATCCAGCATATGAATTAAGCTTTGAAAATATTCAATGAATAAATTATCAGTGGTCTATTTTTACTAACATATTTTCTGTCCTAAAAGTATACTTTCATAAATCTAAGTTATATATATATAAAATAACACTAAATTTTATTTTACTATAAATTTCAATACACATTTTTCTGAAATAAAATATCTGTATTTTAAGTGAATTAAATATAAAATGCCCACGGAGCATAAAGAAGAAAATTAAAATTGCCTATAATTTTTTTCCAAATATAAGCTCCATTAAGATTTTCTTTCATTTATTTTTTCTCTCTCTCACTCTTTAATATGTGTATGAATCTATGTGAGTACTTGTGCATGTGTGTGTATTTATGTGTATGCATGTATACATACATGTGTGCAAGTGCATGTACAAGTATGATATACATCATATGTGTATATATGTTTGTGTGAGTTGTGACAATATGCATGCTCAGTATATATGTTCCAAGTATTTATACATTAAGTTTTTATTTGACAGTATTATATAAAATTTTTAATGTCAAAGAGTAGGATTAATTAATATTATTTTTAATGACTACATAAAGTTTCATAATATAAAGGCACTATTTACTAATCCTTGTCTGTTGAAAATTTGTTAGCCATTTTGGCATTATAAAAAAAAATGAAAGTTATGTGAGACCACTTAGGTAAAGAAATTTGTTTTATTTTTTTTTCTCCTCTTACACTTTGTCCTCTCTTTTCCTCTCCTATCTGTAAATATACTAATTAGATTTAAATTCCTAAACCCTTATTTTGATACTACTCATGCTCTTTGCAAGGTGATAATAAAGGTCCTTCACTGAGTTCTTCCAGCTCCTGGACCACGGTTGATTATTGATTGTACCTCTGAGCATCACTGTAAATACTGGAAGAGATTCTGTTAACCAGGTGGGGAGGCAGCCAAGCTACAGAGAAAGCTCTGACAGTTAGAGATCACTTAGGGTTTTAGGGCTTCTCTGGTGACTCAGCTGGTAAAGAATCTTCCTGCAATGCAAGAGACCAGGGTTCAGTCCCTGCTGGGGAAGATCCCCTGAAGAAGGAAATGGCAACCCACTCCAGTATTCTTGCTTGGAGAATTCTATGGACAAAGGAGCCCAGCAAGTTACAGTCCATGGAGTTGCAAAGAGTTGTGACAACTGAGTGACTAACATGTTACAGTATATGCCTTGATTGCTTTTTAGGGCTTTGAAAATAGATGATTTTCTCATGGTAAAAGAGCTGACCTAAACTGTTGCTTTTCACATAAAAGAAAAAATGAAAATCAGCTTCAGCACTTCATGAGAAAGGAGTACACAGTAATGACAACACATGCCTTTAAACATTTGCTCTTTTAAGAGATGATGTAAAAATATTTTCAAGGACAGAATGCTTATTTTATTTTGAAGTTCCAAAATCAGTTAACAAAGAGTGGAGAGCTATATCATCTGTGAATGCAGATAATTAATGCTTTATAAATACAGTAAAAATATTGAAGTTATTCTGTTGTACTAGGAAAGTAATAAAGTGTGATGTAATTGTAAATATCAGTGTGTGTGTGCGTGTGTGTGTGTGTGTGTGTGTAAAATAACCAATATTTAAACTTTCAGTGAAATTGCACAGAAAGATAGATAGATAAAAAGGTAGGTGATAGATTGAAGCTCAAAAGAGATTTTACTGAGGATTTGTCTAACTTAATTATGAAGTATGTAAAAATCATTAAGAGGCTTCCCTGGTGGCTCAGTGGTATAGAATCCACCTGCCAATGCAGGTAGGTTTGATCCCTTGATCGGGAAGGTTTGATCAGACGTAGGTTTGATCCCTTGATCGGGAAGATCCTCTGGAGAAAGAAATGGTAACCAACTCCAGTATTCTTTTGCCTGGGAAATTCTATGGACAGAGGAGCCTGGAGGGCCACAATCCATGGGGTCGCAAAGAGTCGGACACAGCATAGAGACTAAACAACAAAAAAATCATTAAATCATGAAATGCATAGGATTTTACCACTGGGAAAAAAATCCTTTTAAATCAAACAAACCAGCTCTTTTAGCTCACCAAATTTGAAACTGAGGTTTAAAAAATAAATAGAATTTATATGAAGCAAATAGTTATAAAGGAGTAAAAACTTTCATTGTATAAATGAAAGAAAATTAAAGTAACTTTTGGAACAACCCTATGAATAGAAGCTTATTAAGAATTTTTGGTAATTTAGACTTTAGAAAACTGCAAATCAGGAGGAATCCTTTTTTTTTTTTAAAGGCTATGTAAAGATGTACAGTAAATAAATGAATATAATGCACCAGAGTTTACCTGCATTTCTAATGCAGTAAGTGAAGTTTTATATGATGATTTCAGAGGGAAATCATGTATGTTATCATAAGTAGGGTTAGAATATAAATTAGGAACAATTTAGCTGGTGAGAAAAGCTAATGGAAAGGTCAAAGTACTCTCAAACCATGAAAATTTCAATTTTCTTGACATTTCTCTAAAGACATAAAGTTCACAATCTCTAAAGGAGCTTTTAGGTTTTACCTCAGAGACTTAGAAGACACTCTTTTTTTCCCACAGTCAATGACCAGGTAATAAGACAAGTGAATAGAGAAGCAGAAGTCCTAAGAAACAGAGCAGACACAACAAAATTCCCTGGTGCTGCCTAATTTGGAAGGTCTACTGATTTAATCACATCTAAAAATTTGAAAGCTATAACATGCATAAAAACATTGCGGCCTGAAGGAGATACACTGAATGTCAGAATATTAGATTATGTGGGCATACTGAATAATAGAAAGCTAACTAAATTTTCAGGCTGAAGTTACAGAAGGCCAATTCCAGTCATTTTTATTACCTGTTGAGTGAGTTATTTAATTTCTGTTTTAGTTTTCATATTCAGTAAACTAAAATAACTGTGTATTCATTTCAGTATTCTTAGGGATAATAAACTGATAACATACATGAACATTCTTGGTGATTGATTATTTCGTGTTTTTACTTTTGAAAAGCATAGCCCCAAACACAAATTCTATTTTATGTGATTTGGATAAATAACAGAAAATGAGATATATAATTAAAAAGAATAAATATATCACTTCCATAGTTGTCTATAGAGTTTCCCTGGTGGCTAAGTGGTATAAAGAATCTGCCGGCAATGTAGGAGACATAGGTTCCAACCCTGGGTCGGCAAGATGCCCTGGAGGAGGAAATGGCTATCCACTCCAGTATTCCTGTCTGAGAAATCCCATGGACAGAGAAGCCTGGCGGGCTACAGTCCATGGGGTCACAAAAGAATTGGACTTGGTCTAGCAACTAAACAACAAAAATACTTACATGTGAAAAGCGAAGACAAGAATAGAGTTTTTTCCTAAATACAAGCATAATCAAACATTAAATTCTGAATATCTGAATATTTGAAACAAAAGCAGTCTTATTCAGTGAAATAATATCTCGAGTACACTCTTTCATATTTGTTAAAGTTTGACTAGGTAAATGAACACATCCTGTGTTCTATTTTGTAGAGTAATGTCTTCATTTTGCATTCAATATACCCTATCAGTCCATGGCAAACCCTAAAACACCGGTATTAAGAGAAGAAACTAGCCTTGCACTCCAACTTCATATTACTACAAGAAAGGAAGTGTAGCTGACATTCATATCAGGTTATATTTTTATTGAATTACATTAAAAGTTGGGGAAATTCTTTTTTTGCTTGCAAAGGACATATGGAAGTGCAACGTTTGAGTCAAAAAATGACATTTGTGGTGATCATCTTTGGAATTGCCTGCTTCCTTCTAATTAATTCAGCTGTTAAATTCTAGCTCAGCCTCCTCCCAGTCATAATTATTGTCCTTATTTTACTTGCAACTCACCGATACTAGGGGCTTCCAAGGTGGCGCTAGTGGTAAAGAACCTACCTGCTGAAGCAGCAGATGTTTAAGAGACACAGGTTTGATCCCTGAGTTGGGAAAATCCCTGTGAGGAGGGCATGGAAACCCACTCCAGTATTCTTGCCTGAAAAATTCTATGAACAGAGGAGCTTGGTGGCCTACAGTCCATGGTGTCACAAAGAGTCGGACACAACTGAAATGACTTAGCACACATGCCTAGATACTAAACAACTTTAAGTATGTATTTGGCTCATGAGGGAAAAGGAAACAATAGTTTCACTTGTTAGTAAGTTTTGTCATTGTTATTTTTTAAATAGATCTCAAGCTTATATCACAGTAGAGAAGTTCTGCCGCAATTTCTTACTATAAGTTTTGTATTGTTGTTTAATCAATAAGTCCTATCTGACTCTTTGTGACCCCATGGACTGCAGCATGCCAGGTTTCCCTATGCTTCACTATCTTCTGGAGTTTGCTCAAACTCATGTCCATTGAGTCAGTGATGCTATCCAACCACCTCATCCCCTTATTTATTCCATCTATCATATTTTTTTCATTTATTTTTATTAGTTGGATATTTTAAGCATCTTTACTTTGGATTCTAATTTAAAAAGCAGGAAAGGTATAAATGTTCCACTTATAAATCAAATTTGCATACAATATATTTAGCAAAATGGAAAGCATGACTTTTTGGAAGCTACAAATGCTGTCAAAATATATCAGACTTGAGAGGGGAAACAGTGAAAGGCACCCTCAGGTTCTAAGTCTCTAAGTGCAGGATCATATTTGCCCTGTGTGTTTGCAGAAAAGATATACAGGTAGCATGCTACCTCTTTCAATGCTAGAGAAACTCAGATGAAGCGGGTGCTGGAAATTTGGAGGAGCTCATCTATGGTGTTTGGAAGAATTCATCTGCAGAAACTCTATCCTGGACTCACTGACAAGTGCTCCTAGACATCATTTATCTTAAGTTAAGTGTTAGTCAGTCAGTGGTGTCCAACTCTGCAACCTAGTAGACTGTAGGCTGCCAAGCTCCTCTGTCCATGGGGTTCTCCAGGCAAGAATACTGGAGTGGGTAGTCATTCCCTTCTTGGGGATCTTCCTGATCCAGGGGTCAAAGCTGGGCTTCTTACGTTGCAGGCAGATTCTTGATGGGAAATTCTCTTGGACAAAATTACACCAAACAGCCCCTACAGGTTTCTTACGGTCCTTTCCTCTGGGACTCTGATGCAAGTAATAAAGGCTGTAAAACTGAATGAATATCAGGTAATATAATCTAGGAAATAGAATATAAATATTGAAAGCATTTGAACTATTTCTGGGTCTTTCTTTAATGCAAGCATGACAGACACATCACTTTGAGCACTATCTTGTATGTAATAGCTTTAATAATGTTTTAGTATTGTATTTACTTGCTCCTTATTGTGTTGGAATCACCAATTTAAAAGTATGCCACATGAATATACCCTGTTTTGTTTTAACTGCAGGAAGGGGGAAATTGTTTTCAACCTAGCAGGCAAATACAGTACAAAGGCCTAAAATGTTTATCACAAGGATATCTTTAACATTTAGAATGCCACTCTGCCATCTAGAGGAGAACAGAGAGACTGACACCTAATTAGAAGAAAAAAAACTGAAATGTTATTATTGTTCAAGCATAGTTAAAGATACTGGGAGTTGCTTGTATATTTTTGAGATTAATCCTTTGTCTGTTTCCTCATTTGTTATTATTTTCTCCCAATCTGAGGGCTGTCTTTTCACCTTACTTACAGTTTCCTTTGGCCTCCAACTAATAAAATAATATTTAAAAAAAAAATAAAATAAATAAATAAATAAATAAAGTGGTATAAAGTGGTAAAAAAAAAATAAAATAAAATAAAATTAAAAAAAAAAAAAGATACTGGGAGGAAGAGCCCAGTAGGCTGCAGTCCATGGGGTCGCGAAGAGTCGGACACGACTTAGCGACTTCACTGTCACTTTTCACTTGCATGCATTGGAGAAGGAAATGGCAACCGACTCCAGTGTTCTTGCCTGGAGAATCCCAGGGACAACAGAGCCTGGTGGGCTGCCGCCTATGGGGTTGCACAGAGTCGGACACGACTGAAGTGACTTAGCAGCAGCAGCAGCAACAAAGATACTGCATATAACTAATATGCTGTGCTTAATCACTCAGTCTTGTCAGACTCTGCGACTCCATGGACTGTAGCCGGCCAGGCTCCTCTGTCCATGGGAATTCTCCAGGCAAGAACACTGGAGTGGGTTGCCAGGCCCACCTCCACGGGATCTTCTTCCCAACCCAGGGATCGAGTCCAGATCTTCCACATTGCAAGTGGACTCTTTACCATCTGAGCCACCAGGGAAGCCCATGAATATTGGAGTGGGTAGCCTATTGCTTCTCAAGAAACCTATCACTTCTTCCCAACCCAGGAATCGAACCAGTCTCTCTTGCATTGTTAGCGGAGTCTCCTCCACATTGCAAGTGGACTCTTTACCAGCTGAGCTACCAGGGAAGCCCATATAACTAATATACTCTAATATATATAATAATAATATATTCATTTCAGGTGGACACCATAATGATTTGATATATGTATGCATTGCAAAATGGCCACCACAATAAGTCTATTTACCACCTTTCACCATATGAAATTATAATTTTTTTCTTGTAATGAGAACTTTTAATATTTACTTTCTTAGCAACTTGAAAATTCCCAAGTGGACTCTTTACCAGCTGACTTTTTACCAGCTGAGCTAACCAGGGAAGCCCATGTAACTAATATACTCTAAAATATATAATAGCAATATATTCATTTCAGGTGTACACCATATGATTTGATATATGTATGCATTGCAAAATGGTCACCACAATAAGTCTATTTACCACCTTTCACCATATGAAGTTACAATTTTTTTTTTGTAATGAGAACTTTTAATATTTACTTTCTTAGCAACTTTCAAATTCCCAATACAGTATTATTGACTGTTGTCCTATGCCGTACATTACATCCAATGGGTTATTTACTTTATAACTGGAAATTTATACCTCTTGATTCTCTTTACCTCTTTCATCCACCCACCAATCTCCCTCCCCTCTGGCAACCACCAAATGTTCTCTGTAGCAGCAAGTTTTGTTTTGTTTTTTAGATTCCACATACAAGTGAAATCATAAGATATTTGTCTTTATCTGCTTCACTTATATCACTTTGCATAATATCCTCAAAGCCCATCCATATTGTTGCACATGGCAGAATTTTTTTTTTTAAGGCTGAGTATTCTGTTGTTCATCTTATCATCCATGCATTCATCGATGGACACAAGTTGTCTCCATATCTTGACTATTGTAAGTAACATGGCAGTGAAACTAGGGTTGCATATATCTTTTTGGGTTAAGTGTTTTCATTTTCTTTGGATAAGTACCTAGAAGTAGAATTGCCAGGTTATACGGTAATTTTATTTTCAAATTTTTCAGGAACCTCCATACTATTTTCCATAGAATGTTAGTAACTCAGTCATGTCCAGTTCTTTGCAACCCCAAGGACTTTAGCCCATCAAACTTCTCTGTTCAAGGAATTCTCTAGGCAAGAATACTAGAGTGGATAGCCATTCTCTTCTCCTGGGATGGAACCCGGGCCTCCTGCATTATAGTCAGATTCTTTACAATCTAAGCCACTAGGGAAGTCTATTTTCCATAGTGACTGCACCGATTTACATGCCCACCGACAGTGCTCAGGAATTCTCTTTTCTCTCCGTCTTCACCAACACTATTTGTTGTCTTTTTGATGATAGCCATTCTGACAGTGGTGAGGTGATATTTCCTTGTGGTTTTGATTCCCATCTCCTTGAGGATTAGTGATGAACATCATCTCATGGACCCGTTGGCCATCTGCGGGTCTTTGGAACAATGTCTATTCAGAACCTCATCTCATTTTTTAGTCTGATTGTTTGTTCTTTTGTTATTGAGTCATATGAGTTCTTTACATATTTTACATATTAATTCCTAATTAGATATATGATTTGCAAATATCTTCTTTTCAGTCAATTGCTTTTCATTGCATTATTGGTTTTCTTTACTGTGTGGAATCTTTTTAGGTTGATATAGTCTTATTTATTTTTACTTTTGCTATCCTTGCCTTTGCAGTCAGATCAGAATTCCTCATGTAGAGAATGTAAACTTATGATAAGTAAATAGTGTGCTAGTGAGACAGGCGGTGAGATATCCCACTAAGTTTGTTAATGTAGGCAATAGAAGCAAGAATGATAAAAATACAGCATTTACAAAAATAAATGGACACACACGTGTGCACATTCCAAGCAGTGAAAAAGATGCCTGTATATTTTTTCAGCTTTATTGAGATATAATTGGCATGTAACATAGTGTAAGTTTAAGGTGTGTACCAATGATTTAAGTATATATTACAAAATGATTACCACTGTAAGGTCACTTAATACATCCCTCATCTTATATGGTTACCATTTTTGTGGTGAGAACTTTGAAGATCTACTGTCTTAGCAATCTTCAAATATATAATATAATACAATATTTTTAACTATAGTCACTATGGTGTGCATTAATTTTCAGAACTTATTCACCTTCTAACTAGAAGTTTGTGTCCTTTAACCCCCTTAATGCATTTCCTTTTCCTGAAGCCAGCCCAACAACCATCAATTAACTCTATTTCTAAGAGTTGATTTTTTATTTAGATTCCACATGTAAGCAAGTATTTGTCAAAATGTTTATATACTGATCCTTCCTTCTTTTTGTTATAGAGACAATAAATAATCTTCAAGCAAATTGTATCTGAAAATCATTCTGTCTGTCTCTCTCTCTCTGTCTCACACACACACCCAAAATTCTTTGGCTGCAAGTCTGTTCATTGGAATACAGAGTCAAAAAAGTATTGATGCCTTTTTCTTTCCAAGTAGCTGACCTTTATATTCAGTGCCATAAATGTATTAGAACAAGACCTCCACTCTACCCACCTTCTTACATGCACAACAAGAGGAAAGGGCACTGTGCATTCTCAGATCACTTTCTTGGAAAGCTTGATTCTTTCCAAACATTTTGGATCTATAATTGTTTATTTTTATAAAGTTTAAGCATTTTTGGACTATCATTATGCCTGTTACTAATATAATCATGCATATATTAACTGTGTAATGACATGTAGATTTTGCTATGTCTCTAACTCTTCTTGCCACTGTTGTTGCTGTTGCATTGTCATTGTTCAGCATAGAACACTCCAATGCAACAATTATATACAATGTGTGATTTCAGGCAATAAGATAAAGGAAGGTACATGAAAAGGCACTTAACACTATATTGAGTGGATTCATGAAAGAGAACAAGAAAACATTAAGTAGCTTATACTAAACTCTTGTTAACATTTTAAAAAGATCCACATGCAAATTGGCATTGTTATATTGGTCACCTTATGAACAGAAGCTAATCCAGAGGAAGTCAATTTGTCTCAAAGCAAATGTGAAACACATAGTTTGTTGAAATGGCCTGTTCATTTTACAGTAAAATAAACCACAATTCAATTGAGGTGAAATCTAAGCATTTAAAATAACAATTATCCATGAATAAAGTCAAATACATACTTGCTTAAGAAAATTCAAGTAATAGGTCTACTGGGTTATCACATAAATGCCTCTTGGAAACTAACAACAAAATGCAGTATATTCATGTCCTGTGATGATTCCCAGGTGAAGAAAAATGTGCTTTTAATATTGCTATCTCAGGACAGTTTTGTTGTACCCTCTAAATTATCAAGGCTATATAATTAACATGATCTAACTCTTTTATGCTTTTAAAATGTGAAGTAGAACACACACACACAACTATTAAAAGCAGATGAACAGCTCAATGAACTGGTATAAATTTTAATGAGGTAAATATTACAAAGTCAAGAAAAATAATTAGGCCAGAAATGCTAGAAGACCCTCACAGGCTCAGATTCAGTCTCAAATCATCCTTCCCTTCAAGAGAAGGCACTATCCTGACTCTTAGAGTAACTATTTCCTTTCGTATTTTTAGCATTTTAGCATCTGCTTGGGTGCCCCAACCCAAATTTCAGTTCTGCTCATTTTAATTTAATATGAATTTAAATGTTTATTAATCTACAACTTCCCTTTCTAATTTTTCATTTCCTTGAAAACCTGTGGCATTTAACCTTCAGTGTCTCCCACTGTCTGTATTTTGTTGATCGCAAACTCACGTGCAGTTCAGTATGTTTCCCATCATCTGTATTTTTTGCAAGTCGGCTCCTAGATGAAGAGCTTTCATTAGAATCATATTCAATCTTCTTGGCAAGTCCATAGGTAATGATGTGTTTTTTCATCAAGATATATAGAACTTTCCTCTTTTGTGATTATATCAGCTATTGATTTTCAATATCCTCGGTAAGTTTCTGCAGAATGGATGGCAAAATGGCTATAATCAATAGATATATAGAGAGAAATGTATACATCCATGCATTATCAATCTTTTCTAGATAAAAGACTAAAATCTTTTTTGCTTCCTCAAAACCACTAGGCATTATCTTACCCTATTAAGATGTTATATGGTATTCAATTCTGTAAACATATGCAAGTTTAAATGTAATTTTCTCCATTATGATGATTGCTGTAGTTTCCAATTTGTGACTATGATGACTACAGCTACTAGAAACAACTGAATAAATGTCATGACGTGAGCAGATTTACACATACCTATATTTGGGCTAGGCGTATACCTAGGAATAGAATTTATAGATCATTAGGTTATTCATATGTTCATCTTTAACAAATATTGGCAAAGATGGTCAAAACTGTTGTTAACACTGTTTTTTTCCCACAATAATTATGCAAATATTCTAGCCTCTACTTTTTTTCTTGGCCAGTATTTGATATTTTCATCTTTTAAAAATGTAATCATTACAGTAGATATTATATTGTCTCGTGAAATTCCTGTTCAAATTTTTGTTTTATTCTTATTGACTTAATGATCCTAAGAGTGCTTTATAGTAGTTTTACAGATTTTGTATAATAAGATTTTGTTGCATCCCTTGTTTTGAATGTATTGTCCCATATTTTAGAGATACAAAATTTCTTAAGTATTGTCCCATATTTCAGAGATACAAAATTTCTTAAATGTAGCAAAAGGTATTTACCAAGCTCTATTTTTTAAAATTTAAATGCTTTCTGAGTTCTGTATAGTTTCATATCTTTCTATAAGATCATAAAAGCATACTCCTATGTATTACTTTTGAAACATATACACAATGGAATATTACTTGACCATAAAAAAGAATGAGAAGCACCAGAAAGAGAAGTTCTCATACTTCATAGTGTCAGGAGAGAATGCCAGAGTTCCAGGGCTTAAACTTTTCATATTTTCAGAGAGCCAGCACTCTATATTTATTTGGGAGCCTAAGAGTCAAACAAAATTATTTCCACTTGCCTCTTAACATTGATAAACCTTTCCCTCCTTTGAATTATTACTCATGTCTACAATTTCAAGGTTTCTTGGTTTTAGTTTGAAGCATCCTTTATTGAAAGTATCCATCAATTCTGTGGTACTGTGTAAGAAAATGTGATGCATAATAATGATAAACAGGTTTTAGACTAAAATGGATCTAGATTTTATTGAGCTGTCTCTTACAATGTGGGTCACCATGTTGACTTTCAGATTCTTGGGTTCCAAAAATGCAGAATGAGGACAACACTTACTTGTAAAATTGTTTTATAACTTATGTTTACAGTTCATGTATACGGCATATTCTTCATCGTAATGAAAGTCTTCAATAACATTAAGAGGAAGATACCTGTTTTATTTATTATGAAATAGTTATAATAGTTTTCCTCTCTTCCTCATGCATGGAAAAGATTTAATTAAACAAACAATAACAGTGTGATAAACTGTATGATGCTTTACAGATGTTATGTGGGTTAAACTAATATTGCTGTTCTTTTATTAACTTGAAGACTTGAACAATTACATTTGATCTATTTTATTTGTTTTATAAAATACTGCAGCTACACTGCTTCTCTGAAAAAGGTATTTTCTACATTTATAGAAAAGCTATAGTAGAAAATAATCAACCATGGACTTTGCCTCAGTTTCCTTACATGGTGCTTCTGCTATACTTGCTTTTCTGTCTGGGTTAATGCTTGTGCAGTTTCAAATTTTTCTTCCTAAATCCAGGTAAAGGTAACTCTCACTGTATCTTTATTACAGTATATATTTAATAGTATATTTAGTGCCTTTTTCAAGTATTCACAAAATTAGTATCCCTTTTCTTTTTCTCTTATAACTTTAAATATTGCATTTTAAAATCTTTGGAAATAACTGGTCCACAAAACATTTAAGTACTCCTTTACAGAATTAGAATTGCTCTTAAATTTATAGGCAAAGCCATGATTTTTTTAAAAGTCACTTGACTGTATTATCTGCATTAGGGTAAAAATATGTAATGTTAAAGGCTTAAACTTCAGTAATACCAGGAAAACCATCATTCATTTAAAGGTATTTAATCAAAGGTTAAAAATAGAAAATGTTGAATAAAAGGAAATTTTGCATTATTTTGTTTTTGAATAAGGAATAAATTATATCTTTTCTTCTTTATTTTATCATTTAAAAATTATTTTTAATAGTTTTAGAAATTAAATTTTGTGTTTAAAATCATGATAGCTAATTTTGTTGATATTAGACAAACACCGATGCAATTAATTTTGCTTCAGATTCCTTTATGGAATAAATCAATTTCTGAAAAAAAAATCAGGATTTCAGAAATTCCCCAAATAATCTGAGAGTTAATGTTATCAAAATCCTGCTATATGACATGGCTGCAACAGTTTAAATTCCTTTCACAGATCTAAGTTATTTTCTTGATGGAACTATGGCCTTAGTAACATTTAACTGAAATTTTCTGAAATAGAGTAAAGTGATATCCTTTTATGGCTTCCACAGGTGTTTGATTATTTGCTTTCTGATTAAACGCTAGCATTCAGTTTTAGAAATCAGATCTATCTTTGATCTATGACCAGTGATTCACAAAACAGTGCCCATCTTTTGACGAAACAGAATATTTGGCCACAGCCACTTTGTTGTGATCATTAATCACTTTTGTTAAAGGATCATTACACCAGCCCTGTCAAATTATACAGTTACAGTATTGCTTTTCTTAGGAAGTGTGTGCAATTAATATTTTTCACATTATTCATCTCTAACCCCACCACATATTCAGGAAACTTTTAGTATCCCCTTTTATATTAATTTATTTGTACAATTTAATTTCTTTAATAAATTATTTATAAATTTTAAAATAGGTATCATATTTTAAGATCTGTTAGAAGTGCTTTTCAAGTATAAATTAGAATTATATCTTTTGGAGAAATATTTGTTAATATTTTTTAATTTCTTTATCAAATTATATAAAGTCTCACACATACACATACACAGCAATAAATCTCCATTTTGCTTGATATACAGTAAATCATTTATGTGAAGATGCCTGTCTTTTAAAATCAAGAGTCAAGGTTCTTCTCATATTTCATTTATTATTGTTCTCCTTTTGCCTTCTATTTTTCTTGCTTTCCTAATAAGCACATATCACAGCTAGTTTCATGCTTTAGTTTTCTTCTCTTCTCACTATTCTTCTTGAAAATGTATACATTTCTTCTAAATTTAGAGTAGTTTATTGACTTCAGTTTCTCCATTTCTTAATTTTATGGTCATTACCTACTTGGTATATTTTACTTTAATTTGATATTTTTGTTTGTCATTTTGAAAGCATATTCTCTGAACTCAATTTTTTACTCTTTTATTTGTGGCTTTTCTCTTTGAACACTGTAAGCAGTATGTACCATAGATCAGAAGGAGATAAGAAATCATTTACATGCAAAACTACTTTCAGAATGCTGAAATAATTCTTCCTTGCAACCATGAAGTCATTTAACGTGTCTAATAATTTTCCTATATTCTCTCCTTTGACAAATTCAACTTCTTATTTGAAGTTCAGATGTATTCTACCAGGGACATCACAGGCCACTCTTCAAATACTTGCCTTATAGACAAGAGGAGAAGGGAGATGTTTGTGTTTACTATGATTTCATTTTGATAGTTTGCTAATCCAGTTTGCCACAATATGTGAAGTCTGAGTTAGCCATAAAGGAGCAGCTGCTAACTAGGCAAGGAGCCCGTGCTTTCTCAAGCAGCTGCTCCCGGCATAAACTCCAGTAGCTGTAGATTCTGAGACATGCTTAGGGGACATCTGCTCCCCTCTACAGACCATGTTTGAGAGCCCAAGAGTGTCTTCAGCTGCTGCCAGTTTGGGAGCTTCGTAGGGCTCATGCCAACTCAAAATTCTATTGGGATCAGCTGTTGGCCAACCACGGTGGAGTGGGGAACTAGACACCACCACTCAAACTTTTGTTCTGTCTCTGTATTTTGGTATTAGCTCAAAGATAGTTGTTTCATGTCCTCCCTTTTCTAAAGGACACAACTGCCATTTTTATAAAGCCCACTATTACAATGTCTACATTTTATTCAGGGTGCACTTCAGGGCAAGTAGTGGCTGGAAGTTAGTTCTGTGCCCACGTTCATCATTTTCTGAACACCTCAGCTTGTTTCTACCAGCAACCCCATTCCTTCATCTTGATTCCAGCTTTTGCTAATTAAACTTACGGACTTTCTTTTGCTCTCTTTGATAATCTGATTTTCTTCTTTCCAAGGACTGTCTTTGAAAACAAAACAAAACATAAACACATAAAGCATTCTTTGAGTTGATTATTTTGCCAATTCATTCCCATTTGTGTTTTATATAGAAGTTTCTAGAAGTCTCATGTGTGTTGTTGGCATACTTTCCTCTTTTGATTTAGGATTTTTATCATTTTCTATGTTTATTTAAAATATCAATATTTTAATCCAATTTCAAAATAACAAAGTCCAAGAAAAATTATTCATTAATATCTTTCCAAATAAAAATAAGTCTTAATATGTTCATACTATCGTCCAGGCTATATCTCTGAATAATAAATTTTGACATATTTGCACATATTCAAAGTGATTAGATGCAATGTTTTATGTTAAGTATGCGTAACTATTTTGCTACTATCTTTTTTTCTGCCTTCTCTTAACATTATCACTCACTGCTGAGCATACTCACTACAGGTAGGCAGGATTAGTATTTTGGTGACTATCTCTGCTCAATTTATTCCATGTTCATACATATATATGTGTATGCATACAAATGTGCACTTTAGAGCAATCTCGAGGGTATCATGCTAAGCCAAATAAGTCAGACAGAGAAAAAAATACCATATGTGTAAAATATAATGTGTAAAATTTAAAAAACAAAATAGAAAACAAGTTCATAGATTTAGATAACAGATTGGTGGTTGTCAGAGGTGGAAGGTGAGAGTGGTAGGAGAAATGTGTGAAGGAGATCAAAAGATGAAAAACTTAACAGGAAGTAAAAGTTTCATTAGTTTAGGGAAAAAATTAAAGTGTTTATTCAAATTGTTTTTTATATGAGAACTATAAGTTGTTAACGCTTAACATCTTATAGTTAAGCATGTTAAATGTTAAAGCTTAAGACCTTTCAGTGACTTGTTCTTGTTGTTGGTCTGTTATTTGATCATAATGTGCTCAGATGCTCAGTTGTATCTGACTGTTTGTGACCCTGTGGACTGTAGCACTCCAGGCTTCTCTGTCCATGGGATTTCCCAGGCAATAATACTGGTGTGAGTTGCCATTTCTTCCAGGAGAATCTTCCTGACCCAGGGATGGAACCCATGTCTCTTACGTCTCCTGCATTGGCAGGTGTATTCTTTATATAGAATCTCTATAGGCACCACTAATGCCACCTGGGAAGCCCATTTGATCATAATAGTACTGACATAATTGCTGTTTCAAATGAGCTGCAACACCACAACGAGTCAAACCCTGCTGTCACAGAGTAAAAGGAACATATAAATGGGCAAAAAGATAAACCAAAGTTTGTTTACATCATTTGAAACAAATGAAGTAACCAAGAATTAGGAACAAATGGTTAGTAAATTTAAGTATACTGATATAATGGAGCTATTAAAAAGAAAAAGATGGGTTTTGTATGTATTGACACAGGAAGAAATTGCATCATATGTAAAATATGATCCCTTATAGTGTTGAACAACAATAAAAACAAACCAATTTGTATTGCATTCACTAATTTTGAAAAAAATGTATTCATATGAACACATGGATAGATGTCTGAAAATGTAAGTAAAAACTCCACTGGTAAGTGCTGTTGCACCGGTTGCACGTCAGTGCAGAGAACCCTTCGTTGTGGACTCTATATCCTTCTGAAATAGTTTTTTGTGTTGCTGTGTAATATTTTAAAGAGAATCTAGGAAAAGGTGTAGTATATGATGGAGGAAGAGGAAAGATATGAGAAAGACAAGAAGAGAAGAAAAAAATAGAACTAGTCATTAAATAGTTTGAAAGTCTGAAACTGTACGGTAGAATCAGAAAAAAATCAGAGGTCCTGCTTACTTACCCAATTTACTATTCTTCATTCATCTTTTTAAGTGGGATGATTTCATCACCAGCTTACTTCAACATCTACCAAATATTTTATTTTATTTTCCTTTCTTTTATAGTTTCCTTCTTAATAATATATATATATTGAGTTTTTATATTAAACAGTGTCTACTTATTTATGAAATATGACCTGCATAGCCATTATATATTATGGGTTGCTAGCTTATATCTATTTGAGTTCATAATATTTTGCAAATTTTGCTGATTTTTTTTCTGATGCTTGTAGTTCATACAGTTACTATTATCTAAAAATGTCATGATTTCCAGATGGCTAAAATTTCCAGGTGGTAAAATACACAAAGAACACTCAGAAAGATGTGTTTAGTTGCTCAGCTGTGTCTGACTCTTTGTGACCCCATGACCTGCAGCACACCAGGCTTCTCCGCCCATGGGGATTCTCCAGGCAAGAATACTGGAGTGGGTTACCGTTTCATTCTCCAAAGGGTCTTCCCAACTCAGGGATCGAACCCAGGTCTCCCGCATTGCTGGCAGGTTCTTTACTATCTGAGCCACCAGAGAAGCCCACTCAGAAAGATGGAACACTACAAAAGCAAATCAAGTTATATGGACTTATGTCCAGAGTTGCGTTTTATGCCATAGGGTAAGAATAAATTTGCTGCATGACTCATGGAACTTAAACCAGGACTCTGACAACCTAGAGGAGTGGGATGGAGAAGGAAATGGCAACCGACTCCAGTATTCTTGCCTGGATAATCCCATGGACAGAGGAGCCTGGCGAGCTACAGTTCATGGGGTTGCAAAGAGTCAGACACGACTGAGGAACTAACACACATATAGACACATACATACACAGTGGGGTGGGATGGGATGGGAGGTGGGAGGGAGGTTCAAGGCGAGGGGACATATATATACTTACAGCTGATTCATGTTGATGTATGGCAAAAACAACCACAATATTGTAAGCAATTATCCTTAAATTAAAATAACCCTAACCATAAAAATGAATAAATACAATTTCCTCTACACTAAAACCAAAGGGAGAAAAATTATTGGAATTATTCTAACCATTCCCTCCCTCCCCCAGCTTCTCTCTCTCTCTCACTCTATGTAAGGATGTGCATAGCTCTTATAAGTTTATTTTAATGAATTTTAAATCACTACTCTGTCCTGGATAAAGAAACTCATCTAATATAGTGGTTTCTAGAATGAGTCATTCTTTGTCTTGATTCACTTCATGTGACAAGTGTATTGAATAGGCCGTGAAAAATGACAACTTGGTGAGTTGCCCTAATTGAATCAGTAATGTGACTAATCTCTTATCCCTTACATGATCCTGTTTACCTCAAACCATTATACCTACAATAAGCTTTAGGGATGTACTACTGAAAGTTAATGTCCTTTTGAATAACTTAAATTTAACTTTATGTTTGGAAATCTATTAAAATACAATTTCAATTTCACATACACAGTCATAAAATTAAATTAACTCTGTGCATGAAAGTGAAAGTGTTAGTCACTCAGTCGTGTCCACCTCTTTGCAACCCCATGGACAGTAGCCAGCCAGGCTCCTCTGTCCATGAAACTTTCCAGGCAATAAAACTGGAGTGGGCTGCCATTCCCTTCTCCAGAGGATCTTCTTGATCCAGGGATCAAACCCAGGTCTCCAGCATTATGGGCAGATTCTTTGTATGAGCCACTAAGGAAGTGGTAGAAAACTTTATCTGAACTGGCTTACACAAGATGCAAATTTACTAAAACAAAAGTGAAATATCTAGGTCAAGCACAGATAGTAGAAATATTGTCATTAGTGGTTTCTGTGTGTGTGTATTTTTTTCTTCACCATTTTAAAGTATACATTTCAACTGTTTTTAGTGTATTTATAGAGTTGTGCAACCATCATCACTATATAATTTTAGAAAATTTTCTTCACTCCAAAAAGAAGCCCCATACTTATTAGCAATCACTCCCACTACCCTATCCCCAGTCCTGGTGGTTGCTAACCTACTTTCCGACTCTATGGATTTGTCTATTCTGTAATTTCATTCAATGAATTAATACAGTATGTTGTTGGTCTTTCATGATTTAATTCTTTCACTTAGCATAATGTTTTCAAGGTGCATCCATGTTGTGTTTATTCAGTACTTCATTTATTTTTACAGTCAAATAATGTTCATAGTATGGTGTAGTATATATGGACATATTACATGATGTTTATCCTGTCATCCATTGATGAGTTTTTGAGTTATTAAAACTTTTTGGCTGAAATGTGGGTCATCTATTCACTTTCTTTATGATGCCCTTAGAGTGCGTGTATTTTGAATTGTGATGAAGCCAATTGATCAATTTTTTTCTTTTGTTGCTTGTACTTTTGATGTCTTATATGAGAAATAATTGTCTAACCCAAACCCACAAAGATTTACTTCTTTCTTTCAAAATGTTTTACCATTTTAGTGCTCACATTAAGAGCCATGATCTATTTTAAGTAAATTTTTATATATGGTGAGAGGTAGGAGTCCAGTTTTATTCTTTTGCAGGTGGATATCCAGTTTATGTAGTCACATTATTGAAAGGACTATTCTTTCTCCCCCTGTTGTCTTAGTACCCTTGTCAAAAATCAATTGACCATAAAGTAAAGGTTTATTTTTGTACTGTCATTTCTATTCTATTTGTTATGGCTGTCCTATATGAGTACCATATTGTCTTGATTACTTCAGTTTTGTAATAATTTTATATTGGGAGAAATGCATTTTACAACTTTGAAGAACATTTTACAACATTTTACAACATTTTGAAGATGGTTTTGGATATTCTAGCTCCCTTCCATTACCATAGGAAATTTAGGATTAGCTTGTGAAATTCTGAAATTAAGAAACTGAGAGTTTGGGATTGTGTTGAATTTGTGGATTAATTTGTAACAATGTTAAGACTTCCAATCCCTAACATAGAATTACTTTCTATTTAGTTGTTCTCTAATTTCTTTCAACAATATTTCGAAATTTTCAGTGCACAGGTTTTACACTCCTTTGGTTAAATTTATGGCTACATATTTATTCTTTTTGATGTTACTGGAAACAGAATTTTTATTTAATTTTCAGATTGCTAACTTCTAGATTATGTGAATACTATTGATTTTATATGTTAATCTTATACCCTGCAACCTTGACAAATTTATTTATTAGACCTAATCAGTTATGTGTGTGAATTCCTAAAGATTTTTCTGTATACACGGTTATGTCATCTATAAATAGAGATAAAGTTTTACCTTTCTCCTGTACAATGTGAATCCGTTAGGTATCTTTTTCTTGCCTAATTGATCTGGCTAGAACCTCAACAACAATGCTAAGTAGAAGTGATGAGACTGAACATGTCTAAAATGAACTAATTCATTTCATCTAAGTTATCTAATTTGTTGACATAGAATTCATAACAGTTCATCCCACAATAATTTTCTATGTCTGTAAATTCAGTAGTAATGTCCTGTTTTTCATTCATGATTTTAGCAATTTGATTCTCCTTCTCTCTCTCTCTCTTTTTTTTTTTTTTTTGTGACTCAAACTAATGATGTGTCAATACTGTAAATTCTCTTAAACATCTAGGCTGATTTTTAACCAAACAACTGGGTACTTTAGCCTAGCCAAGGTGATCCATGAAGCTAACCATCAAAGAAGATATCACAATATATTAGACTAAACATGGTGGTGGCATGGGTGGGTGGTGAAAGTAGATAAGAATAAGGTAATAAAAAGTGGTCAGATCTGAAAGTTGAGCTGTATTTGTGGATGATTTGAGTACAGTCAACTCTTCTTAGCTCATATTTTCTTTAACCCAAATGATGAGTTCTTACTTTCTAAACTTGCTCGCTTTCTTTTCTTACAATGCCTTTTCTTGGCTTATTTTCTGATATACTGTCTTCTTCCTAAAGTCTCCTTTGATGCTGTTTGTACTTCCCTCTGAGTTCTAAATGTTGGGAAAGCCCCAAAGTTTATTGTTAATCCCTAACTGCCTCTGTCTAAATTCCTTTCCTGTCCGATAACAACTTAGTGTTATATAACATCTGCACACAGACAGTTCACACATTCCTGTAGCCAGTTATGACTCACCATTTAAGCAGTAGATGTATCTAGAATCTTCTTAGTATGACTGACTAATACATAAATTTGTTGTTCAGTTGCTCAGTCTCCGACTCTTTAAGACTCCGTGGACTGCAGCATGCCAGGCTTCCCTGTCCTTCACCATCTCCTGGAGCTTGCTCAAACTCATGTCCTTTGAGATGGTGATGCCACCTAACCATCTCATCCTCTGTCATCCCCTTCTCCTCCTGCCTTCTATCTGTCCCAGCATAAGGTTCTTTTCTAATGAGTCAGCTCTTTGCATCACGTGGCCAAAGTATTTGAGCTTCAACTTCAGCATCAGTCCTTCCAATGAATATTCAGGGTTGATTTCCTTTAAGATTGACTGGTTTGATCTCCCTGCTGTCCAAGGGACTCTCAAGTGTCTTCTCCAACACGACAATTGGAATGCATCAATTCTTCAGCATTCAGCCTTCTTTTTTGGCCCAACTCTCATATCCATACATGACTATGGAGAAAAGCATAGCTTTGACTATATGGACCTTCATTGGGAATGTTTCTACTTTTTAATACAAGCATCTTTTAATTTCATGGCTGCAGTCAACATCTGCAGTGATTTTGGGGCCCAAGAAAATAAAGTCTGTCACTGTTTCCATTGTTTCCCCATCAATATGCCATGAAGTGATGGAACCAGATGCCATGATCTTAGTTTCTTGAATGTTGAATGTTAAGCCAGATTTTTATTGTATTTATTTACATATAAATAACTATTCTGTATCTCAAACTTTTCCTCAATATTCTCAATTTTGATGCCCCAGTAATTGTAGTCACTAGACAGAAAGTGTGTGAGTGTATGCTTGGTCTCTCAGTCATGTCCTACTCTTTGCAGCCCCATTGACTGTAGCCCTCCAGGCTCCTCTGTCCATTAATCATTCCTAATTGGTTCTTAACCAACACTTCCTTCACCAGTTGAATTCTTTAGTAAGTTATATCAGCTTAATACTTCAAAAAATTTGTTAAGTCCATCCACGTCTTTCCATTCCAACTAGCATCCTTGTTCAAGTTGCTGTCTTCTCCTATAAGAACGTTTTCAGTGCCTCCTTACAGTCCTCCATGTTCCCACAGCCATCACTGTTATCCAGTTTTCATTCACAACCATTGTAATCTTCTGAAGCATATATGATTGCTTTGTAATTATCCCAAATCAACCTGAAGAACTTCAGAGAAATGTAACCTGAATTATTCATTTTTTCCTATCCAATCTTTCCAACTCCAATCAATTTCAACAAGAAAAATACCTAATAAAATACCTTTCCTATAATAAGCAATATAACTTATCATAATAAACTTCAAATTGATGCATTTTTATCAAAGATAACATAAAGACATATTTGGAATGTCACATCCTATTATGCTATTGAATCAAGTTTCGCATGTAATGCTATCTTCTTTTGGTTAGTGACAACAATCTTTGGACATTAGAAATCATAATTCAATTGGGATTTTCCTTTTTTAAGAAATGCAGATCTACATGTTTCACAAAATGCTACAGCATGACTTTGGCTAAAATCTCTTGGAAGTATTTCAGAGATATATCTTATTTTCCAAAGATGAAATGCATATGTAATTGTTTTTATTTTAATGGTAGATTTTATTAGCATTAGAATTCTGATATTATCATAATTTGCAAAAATAATGTTTTAACTATCTCCAAAAAGTCAGAGTGTTCTATTAAATTTAACCAATAATGTATGAACTCTGGTAGTTATATAGAATCAGTTCTTGAGCTAATAATGACCATCTTTTTGTGAAATGCCAAAATGCTTTATCACATTGATCAAGTCCTTATCAAAGTTCTTTGCTACTAGAACTAATAAGTGAATTTAGTAAGGTCACAATGATCAAGGCCAACATAGAAAGATCAATTGAATCTCTATACACCAGCAAGAAACAACTAGAAAATGAAATTTAGGGGAAAAATCTATGTATGCATGCTAAGTTACTTCAGTCATGTCCAATTCTTTGCAACTCCACGGCTGTAGCCCACGAGGCTCCTCTGTCCATGGGATTCTCCAAGCAAGAATACTGGAGTGAGTTGCCATGCCCTCCTCCAGGGAATCTCCCTGACCCAAGGACAGAACCTGGGTCTCTTACATCTCCTGCATTGGCAGGCAGGTTCTAGCGCCACATGGGAACCCCCAAGGAAGCATAAACAATCATGTAATAAAATTCCCCTCACAATAGCCAGCAAGATGGCATGTTCTTGTGGAATCAATCTTTACAAAACACTATGAAATATCCCACGGGAAGGAAGAATTCTAGATTTCACAAATTACACTAATTCGGAGAAGACAATGGCACCCCACTCCAGTACTCTTACCTGGAAAATCCCATGGACGGAGGAGCTTGGTGGGCTGCAGTCCATGTGGTTGCCAAGAGTCTGACATGACTGAGCAACTTCACTTTCACTTTTCACTTTCATGCACTGGAGAAGGAAAAGGCAACCCACTCCAGTGTTCTTGCCTGGAGAATCCCAGGGATGGCGGAGCCTGATGGGCTGCTGTCTATGGGGTCGCACAGAGTTGGACATGACTGAAGTGACTTAGCATCAGCAGCAACAAAGGCATATATAAATTATTCTTTATAGGAAATGATAACCAAGGGTAAGTTATTTTAATAACCCCATCTGCTGCTATATTAATAATTTATTAATCATAATGTGGTGACATTAGGAAAATAAATATATTGTTTAAATTTTTTACTTAGATTTATCTAAACATTTTTACCATTGCTTGCATTTATATACTTTTTTTTCATTTATTTTTATTATTTGGAGGCTAATTACTTGGATGGGGAATACATGTAACTCCATGGCTGATTCATGTCAATGCATTTATGTACTTTTTAAAAATTATTTACAGTTAATTGCCTAATAAATGATAAGCTATTATAGCTCATATTTATTTAATTGTCTATGGAAAAGCTCACCACATCACTACTTTATAAAACATCAGATCCAAATATTCAACCATGTGATTCACATACTATTTGTTAAGAGTGTAAATATCAATGTTTATAATAGGTTCTTAATACTTTTTGAAACTACCTAATATTTTACCCTGTAGAAATCTCAAATTTGATATTTCAAACACTACTCACTAACAAAGGATGGTGATAACAAAGGTTAGACTGGTAAAGACACAGGAATGGATACATGGTGTCACAGGCTGAATAATGTTCCCTCAAAATTCCTATGTTGAAGTCTTACCTCCCGTGACCTCCCAATGTGACTGTTTTTGGAGAGGGAGCTTTTCAAGAGGTAATTAAGTTAAAAATCAGGTCATGAAGGTATGCTCTAATCCAAAATGACTAGTGTCTGTACAAGGAAACTAGAATCCACACAGAAGGAAGACCATATGAAGATAGATATCTACAAACTGAGAAGAGAGACCTCAGTATAAACCAATCCTGCTGATATCTTCAGCTCAGACATCTGATCTCCAGAACTGTGAGAAAAAAAAATTGTTTTGTAAGTCACCTATTTTTTTTTAATGTACTTAATTATGGTAGAACCAGTGAATTAATACAATAAATTTCAATTACTATGCCTTTAGATCTTACCTCCAATAGTGGAAAACATCATCATTGTTGTTTACCTCACTATTGATGTTTTGCATGCAGCTCAACTTCACCTTTGATGTCTCTAATGAAGGCTGTTAGGCTCAGGCTTCCTTGATAAGTGTCCTGTATAAGTATGGATGACAACTAGTCAAATGAGACAAAGATAATCAGGGAAAATATAATCAAGAGACTTGGAGAAGTTTGATTACAAATGAAAATACACAGTCACTGACTTTTGCTTAGATGCCCATTACTATGTTTCCTTTGAAAACCTCTGCCCCTGGCCACCTAGCTACAGTTCTAACCCCTACTACCGGCATAATGCCAAGTGGTATCCTATATCATAAATTCTCCAGTGTAGTGGAGAGTTAACTTCATGCAAAGAGTGGCCTGGCCTTTCATTTGACTAATGGAAGGGGATCTCTGAAGCTCAGAAGTGTTCTGCCTGTTGGAAGTGTCTGTTTGCCAGGGGTTTTAGCTACTGAGTAGTCTAAAGATGTGATTTATGATGGGGCTTTGGAACCATATCAGTTCCAACCTCCAGAGGAACTAGAAACTAAAGCTGTTAGTTCAAACCTTTTAAAAGGGATAGAGGCTAAAGGTCATGGACAGCAGATGATGACTCCAGTAAAAACTCTGGTCAAAATACTTTAGCCACCTGATGCAAAAAGCCAACTCATTGGGAAAAAACCCTGATGCTGCGAAAGAATGAGGGCAGGAGGAGAAGGGGGTGTAAAGGACGAGATGATTGAATGGCATCACTGACTCAATGGACGTGAGTTTGAGCAAGCTCTGGGAAATCGTGAAGGGACAGGGAAGCCTAGCATGCTGCAGTCCACGAGGTCACAAAGATTTGGACTGAACAACAACAAAAACTCTGGACAGCAGTTTTCCTGAGTGGCAGTCCTCTGCATATAGTCATCTTTCAGTGTACAAATCAGGTAACGTGTCTCAGGAGACAAGCAACGCTTTGCATTCGGGACTCTCCTAAACCTCACCTTATGTGTCTCTCCCTCTGGCTGGTTCTGATTTGTATCTTTTGCTGTGTGAAAGTATAATTGTAAGTAGATTGCTTTTCTGATTGTATGAGTCATTCTCAAAATTCTTAAGATCTAAGGAGGGTAATGGAATCCCCAAGTCTGTAAACAACTACTTAGAAGTGAGGTTAGCCTGAATATTTTCAAACTTTTGGCAGTTATCTGAAGTGAGGACAGTCTGCCACTTGTGCTCGTAGTCTGTAAAACTTGGCCTCATTTTGGGTGGTTAGTGTCAGGAATCATTATACCTCATAATCTCTACTTTTTCTCTCTGTAAAACTCATTGATACTCTGTTTCTCATGCAGTAACAAAATTGTTAAAAAGCTTATTTCAGGATGTTGTTTAGCTTTTTATTTTTTCCCTTGAGGGATATGACTGAATATGTTATTCCTTCAAATAGTATATGTGCATTTGAATCATAGACCTTCACATTTATGAAAAGGAAAGCTAAGTTGAGTCATTTTAAGACAGTTAAGACAGAAAACATTTTTGAGGAAGAGGACTGCTAATTTATTAAATGAAATAAGCATTTACTGAGAACCCACTGTATGCTAGAAGCAGGGATCCAAAAGATGAGTAAAGATACAAAATTTGTACCTGAGAAGCTCACAGTCTCCTAGAGCAATAAATCATATCAAGTCAATAACCAGTGTACACACTTAGATAAATACAGTGTTATTTCCTGGGGGAGAAGTAAGAATCTTGGGATCTGACTGCTTTATGAGAAACATTTTAGTTACTGGTAGGCAGATGAAGGAAGGAATGAATACAGACATATTTTAATGGCTAAAACCTAAATAGCGAAGGAGAAAATCAATCTTATGAGCTCATTCGCTGCTTTTTATAAATTACATGCTCTGTAAGTAATTTAAATGCAAATTACTAGAGATGTGTGACATAGACAGACTCCTCTGAGAAGGCTGAACCTTGTATAAGCAGCCTGTAGAACAATATTTCTAAACCACTCTTCAACCCACCATCTTTTCTTTTTAGTTCTCCTGTGAATATCCACCGGTCTAACCAACTGTTTAATCTTGTCTTAAGACACCACTTTTCTTATTCACTTGACTAGTTTCTCTTTTTCACGGGTTGTGTTTTGAAGATTAAAAAGTTGGCAAGAGTCTCATCTCAGTGTGATTCTGGTACCCTCTATACATAGACTTTTATACAGACTATATATACACCCTCTCTGTATATAGACTTCTGGGTGGCTCTAATTGGTTATTGATGAATTGGTATTTCAGGTATTTCCAGTAATATAATGGACTGGGAAACAAAATCAATATTCCTTTACAAACAAAAATATTGTTTAAATAGTTGAAATCATCTTTATAAAGGAATTGATGAGCTGGTAAGAAAGGAAAAATGAATTATTAGGCTAGGGAACTAGTGAAATCTGAAATCCCTCCAAACTCAATTGAGTCCTTCAGCCACTGTTTGAGGAATATTTGCTAAAACAGGAAAAAGTTAATTTCAGGTTTGACCAAGTTGAATGGGCCTTCCCAGGTGACTCAGTGGTAAAGAATCCACTTGTTATTACAGGAGATGCCCATTCAATCCCTAGGTCACAGAGATCACCTGGAGAAGGAAATGGCAACCCATTTCAGTATTCTTGCCTAGACAATTCCATGAACAGAGGAGCCTGGTGGGCTATAGTCCACGGGGTTGCAAAGAGTCAGACACAGCTGAGCCCACACATCCAAGTTGAACATCTTATTAGAAAATGATCTCATATAACCTGGGGACCTCAAACACGTAACAGTTGTAAGAATAAACTTGAAATTCTCTCTAAAGAATGCTAAGAAAAGAAATTATTTCATACATCCTTCTACATGGAGGATTTCCCTCCACTGGGGGTCTTTGAGCAGCATGAGGGGACAGCCTATTTCTGGTTAATACCCATATATCATAACAGCTCATCTCTGATCTTGGCCTGAGTGAGATCTTTTCTCCACTTTGAATTAACTTTAGGAACCACTCTATGAGGCCTCAGTTTTGAGTTGAGGAATAGGGCTTCCAGTTCATTGTTTACTTGTGTCTTTTTTGCATGCTTGGGTCTAATTTTGAATGTAACATTTTTATTTTACAATTGATTGCTGTTGGACCTGCTGGAACTTATGACATAATAAATCTAGTAATAATCATTTTTGTGAAGGAAATCTCATGAGGCAAGGATATCAGTTATAACAATGTCCTATGGTCAGATAGGGGCTTCCCTTGTGGCTTAGCTGGTAAGGAAACTGCCTGCAATGTGGGAAACCTGGGTTTCATCCCTGGTTTGGGAAGATCCCCTGGAGAAGGGAAAGGCTAACCACTCCAGTATTCTGGCCTAGAGAATTCCTTGAACTGTAAAGTCCATGGGGTCTCAAAGAGTCGGACACAACTGAACAACTTTCACTTTCATAATTTTTTTTTTCATGGTCAGACAGAACCACTAGGGATTGGTAACATGACAGGAGCTTTTTTACACACTGAGCATTTTCTATTAGGAAATAAATGGCCTTGCTCCACATCCCAAAAGGTCCTCTGTTAAATTCTTTTTTTGTAGTTTTCCAGATTCCATACAGCACCCTATGAACTTCAGACAGCTCTACTACCGTCACATGTCCTGGGTTGTGATCCACGGCGGCAGGTCAACTCATTCCTCACCCTCTGTGCATTTGACCTGCCTCTCATTCTCAGCCCCTCTTGAAATCGGTAGTTTTCTGAAATGAAATAAGGGGATTAGAACACACAGGTATGCTGTCTCCAACATCCAGAGTGGCCCACTATGCACTCTGCCTCTTTCTTCGAAATAGTAACTGTGAAGTGCATCACCTTAAATGTAGAGGGAAAACTCCAGACCACTGCGCTCCACAACTCTTCACTGTTGTGACAGACTCTGACTCCTCATTGGTTTTCATCTCCTACTCTACACAGTTTCCAAAGAAACTTGTCACTTCTAGCCAAAACCAAGTGATAAAGTATCATCAATATAGTGGACAAGTACAGTGTGAAATGAAAACAATGATGTGTTTAACAGACTAATTTACAACAAAGAGCTAGATAATAAACTTTGCCCTATATACTGTCATATGCTGTCATATAAAAGCGAGCTGGATTTAAACATCCCTATTGATGGAGACTGAAGAGAATGCTTGTGCTAGATTGATAACATCAGCGTATCTAATGAGAACAGCTCTGTAGATTTGTTCCAGTAAAGATACAACATCCAACAAGTCAAGTTAAGGTTGTGGCAGCCCATTGTGAACCGCCAAAATCCATCTGTTTTTTAGAGGGAGGTCACATGTGTTCTTTAAATCTTTGAGAGTGACATTAATCTCTGCAATTGTCCCCAGGATATGATTTTTTTAATTATTTACTATCTATACTAGTAATGGAGAAGGAAATGACACCCCATTCTAGTATTCTTGCCTGGGAAATCCCATGGAGAGGAGCCTGTTGGGCTGCATCCCATGGGCTCACAAGAGTTGGGCATGACTTGGCACTAAATCACCACCACCACCAGTAATAAGGGCTTCCCATGTGAAGTGATCCCTAGGTCAGGAAGATACCCTGGAGGAGAAAATGGCAACCTACTCCAGTATTCTTACCTGGAGAATCCCATGGACAGAGGAGCCTGGCAGGCTACAGTCCATAGGGTTTCAAAGAGTCATTCATGACTGAAGCAATTTAGCATGCATACCAGCAATAGACTCCTTGAAACCACCTAATAATATTAGGCTCCTTTGCAACCCTATCAGATTTTAGGTCAGGTTTTCAGTAGTGTTCTCTGTGACTACTAGATGTTAGAGTCTGCTTAAAAGTGAAGACAAGACCTTCTGACTTCTCACAGTATGCAATGAGTTGCCTGTTTGCTTCTCCGAGTCTAACATTTCTTTTTGCAAAAACTTCAGTGTTATTTGCAGAGCCAATTCTTTCCACAATTATTATGATCATCACTGTCCTCATATGAACCAATTGTAACAACCACTGCCTCTCTCAATGCCTAAGTTCCTACTTGCACTGCCTCCCCATTAAACAGAGGTTAAAACCTCAATGATTTTATTGACATATTATGACATGGGTTGTCACCATTTTTTCCTCCAACAATCAGCAGTGTCAATATTATCATTAGACTGTCAAATTTGTCATTTAATTCTTATTTTAAGTGACTGTTGCCTAAGGTGGATCAATTAGCCACTGTCAGTTTTCCATATAAATCAGAGTCTATTCTTTCCTGTATCTATTTAGCAAAAACTTACCCCCTTGGAGAATTAACTGAATCAAAGGAATTCCATAGAGCCATGGAACTGTATGGGACAGGCAGCAGAAGGCATGACACAGGAACGCAAAATATAATGGAGCTCACAAATGTTGCTGGAGACCATGCAGAGATAAAATATACATCAGTTATTGAGGTTAAAAATTACTAAGGACCCCAGGAATGGAAGAAGGCAAGAGATCCTGAGGAGCCCACTAGATATTTCTGAGATGTACACCACTCCACAGATTTTTAAATCTCAATGATTTATAATTAAGATAAATAGGAGAAACATTCATCTAATATTAGATGCATTAGAAATATTATACATAAAATGTAGGACACTGGTACAAAGAGAAAATTTGAAAGGTAGCCAGTAAGATAAAACAGTACCATCAAAGGAACATCAGTTAAACGGACAATTTATCTCATGACCATAGAGGATGTCAGATGATGGAATACCAATGTTCAATAGATTGTCCAAGTGTTATTCTTGACAAGTAAAAGATCTTTCAAGAATGGGAACAAAATTCTTTAAAATTTTAGGTAAGCTGCAAATTGTTGACACCATGATTTCCTAAAAAGTGAAAATTCTAAGGGATACTATTTCAGATAGCAGAGAAGTGGTTTTTCCATGGAAGATTTGAACTATAATAGATTCCTATTATATATGAGAAATGGACTATTTCCAACCATATCCATAAATAATGATGTCATAGTCATCAGTGATTACAGCCCACCAGCATGAGCTGGTGAGCCCTAGGGCACTCAGGAAGGAAAAGAATCCCTGGGATCTAGCAGCCATCAGACTTCAGCCACTGCCTGTAGTAAGCCCCAAGGGAGCTCAGGATGTGAGAAACACAGGATACTGGCCCAGGGTAGCTGAGATGCGCATGAAAGGTATGATTCCAGTGAGCCTAGACTCTTGCATCGTCCCATAAATAGAAAAGTGTCAAGTTCCTTAACTTGGGTTTTCTGATTTTCCTTAATTAACAATAATTTTTTGATGTTCAGACTACTCGCCTTTTGTTGCAAAACCCAGCTCCTTCCCTCACCTCCTTGGAGCAGTTCTCTCAGGGCTACTTGAGATGCTGTCTGTCGAGCTTAAGTCCTAAAAATTTCTGCTTTAAGTCAACATATAGAAAACATGCAAATGGTAGCTGTGTTTATAAATCAAAAGAAATATTGATGGTAAAGTACAACTATATATCATATATGAATTGAAAACAAAAACAATTAAATACAAAGCAACTCTAGCATGTGGCAGAAAAAGTTAAATGAATTCAGTCATAAAAGTCATTTTGAAGATATTAATTATAGAATTTCTTACATAAGTCAGTATTGTAATTGCTAAGATAATCATTCAGTTGGAAATACTGTGCATTATTCTAAACTAGTAGGGGAAAGCATTAAAATTAAATTTTAAAAAACTAAAGAGAATAAAATGAGAGATTGAATAGAACATAAGAGATAATAGATATAAATCAAATGTGCAAAAAAACAATTATTATAACATTGTAAAATGACATGCTGGCATTCTTGGTAAATACATATTATATTTAGCTTCTCTTTCTAAATGGAGCCTATACAGAACCTATACAATTCCTCTTTGAGAAATGATTTCTATTTCACTTATAAATTACATTTAAAACTCACTTGTCTTCTAGTCTCACCAGTTTCAGTTACAATTGACTTTTGGCTATTCCTAAGATAAAAGATACCTAAAAAGTAAACCTTCAAAAGTAGATATCTGGCAAACTTTTGTATACCTAAAAATATGCTATACTTTGAATTTAGCATGGATATTAAGAAGGAGCAGCACACTTTTGGGTATGCAGGAATAGGAAGTTAATCACACATTCAATTTCAAAGACTAGAAAACAATTAGACCACCCATCTTGGGGGGAAAAGGTGCTACTTATAGTGTCTGAGGAAAGAGTAAACTGGTAAAACCTTCTGGAAGATAATCGGGCAATGCATAAAAGACTTTAAAATGTTTGTGCCCTTTGACTTAGCAGTTCTTGTATCAGGATTGCACCCTAAGCGAATACTCAACATTGTAAAGAAACATTCAGTCAGCTTTGAAGCTATCTAAACATTCAGAAATATCCTAAATATATTTTATTATGTACCTACCGTGGAAAATTAACTAATCATTCATATCACTTTTTAAAAATATTTCATGATTTAGCTTGTAGAACATACTTTAATATACGTTGGATTTGAGACTGAGTTAATTTCTTAATGTTTTGTGTGTGTGTGTTTTTTTTAGTTCTACAAGGACCATGTTAATTTTCTTAAAACATTTCAACATTTCAGTGATTATCTGCCACTTTTGGGTAGCTTATAATCATGTAGAGGTTTGTAAAAAAATCAATACTAAATGTCCATCAGTTAAAACATGGGAAAACAGAACATTGTCAACCAAATATAGATGTATAAAAAATGACTTTCATTTAAAAACTAACATTCCTAAGTATAGTTACCATATGTATTGAATTTAGCAAGATATTTCTAATTTTATGTAACTTCATTGTTACAAAGAAGCCATTTACATTATTATAATATCTGCAAAGTGATTAATGTCATACAAATTAATGTAAAAATTCACAAATCAAGGATTTCATTAGAGCATATGTTCTATTTTTGTCTCAAAAATGGCATCTCTATAAAGATTCTTGGGAAGTTAAATAAGTAGGGCAATTGGTGCTGTGAATTATGCAGCAGCTGTGTACCCAGTGCTCCTAAATCAGTGCTCCCAAGTCACTGCAGTTCTTCCAGTAAACCAGTTCTCTGTTCCAGTCCCAGAAGCAGGAACAAAATTCTTCTCAAAGCAAGTTTCCGGAGAGAAACTAGAGATAGATATGTTAGCTGATGAAAGTCATGCTGTTAGCTTCCCCCGATAGTCACTAGTCTTTTCCTTCCCACTCCAAGTTGGAATTTGGGAAATAAACTAACCAAATCCATGAGCTCAATATTGTTGATTTACTGTTGGGGATCATGTCATCTGCAAACAGCGAGAGTTTCACTTCTTCTTTTCCTACCTGGATTCCTTTCACTTCTTTTTCTGCTCTGATTGCTGTGGCCAAAACTTCCAACACTATGTTGAATAGTAGTGGTGAGAGTGGGCATCCTTGTCTTGTTCCTGATTTCAGGGGAAATGCTTTCAATTTTTCACCATTGAGGGTGATGCTTGCTGTGGGTTTGTCATATATAGCTTTTATTATGTTGAGGTATGTTCCCTCTATTCCTGCTTTCTGGAGAGTTTTAATCATAAATGGGTGTTGAATTTTGTCAAAGGCTTTCTCTGCATCTATTGAGATAATCATATGGTTTTTATCTTTCAATTTGTTAATGTGGTGTATTACATTGATTGACTTGCGGATATTAAAGAATCCTTGCATTCCTGGGATAAAGCCCACTTGGTCATGGTGTATGATTTTTTTAATATGTTGTTGGATTCTGTTTGCTAGAATTTTGTTAAGGATTTTTGCATCTATGTTCATCAGTGATATTGGCCTGTAGTTTTCTTTTTTTGTGGCATCTTTGTCTGGTTTTGGAATTAGGGTGATGGTGGCCTCATAGAATGAGTTTGGAAGTTTACCTTCTTCTGCAATTTTCTGGAAGAGTTTGAGTAAGATAGGTGTTAGCTCTTCTCTAAATTTTTGGTAGAATTCAGCTGTGAAGCCATCTGGTCCTGGGCTTTTGTTTCCTGGAAGATTTTTGATTACAGTTTCGATTTCCTTGCTTGTGATGGTTCTGTTAAGATCTTCTATTTCTTCCTGGTTCAGTTTTGGAAAGTTATACTGTTGGGACCCAGTTCTCATCTGAAATTCACAACAACCATAAGCAAATCTCCTAACGAGACCATTTTAAAAGTTGTTTTTAGGAAGTATTTGGTTACAAAAAAAAAAATTCCTGGGAACCTAGAACAGACTAAATTTTTTTTTTTAAATAATAAAGTTTGGGACCCATATTACTTGGCTCAATGACTTATTTACAGCAAGGCTAGTAATACTAGACCAATCAAGACCATGTAGTATTTAATAAGGACATAAAAAATAAAGTAATAAACCTGTCAAGTGAACGTTTAAACTGGTGACCTCAAGAGGAAAAAAACCTTCGTATCAAAAATAGCATATTACGTGTGTGTGTGTGTGTGTGTGTGTGTGTGTGTGTGTGTGTGTGTTAGAGAGTTACTCAGTTGAGTCGGACTCTTTACAACCCTATGGGCTGTAGGGCTCCTCTGTCCACGGAATTTTCCAGGCAAGAATACTAGAGTGGGTTGCCATTCCCTTCTCTAGCGGATCTTTCCAACCCAGGGATTGAACCCAGGTCTCCTAAATTGCAGGCAGATTCTTTACCATCTTAGCCACCAGGGAAGCCCCATATTATCACTAGTGAACATCTTTTCAAAGTTTCCTTTCTTTTTGGAGTATTGATACTGATCTTATCACACAGGAGAATAAAAAAGTTTGAGAAATCAGTGATACTTAGGTTCAAAGTAACTGAGTTTCAGAGTTTATCACTAGCATAGAAAATAAAATGAAAAATCTGTTAAAGTTAACATAATTTTTGCAAATCATCATGTGCTTACACTATAAAATGCATTTATTTGGTTTAGTATTAACTGTTCTGTCTGTCTCTATGAGGGGGATTTTTTTTTTGTCTCATTTTACAGATGCAGAAACTGAGGTTTTTATAGATTATGTCACTTTCCCTGTTTATTGAGAGCTGAATTTCTGCCAGATACTCTTTTAAGTATTTCACATGTGTCAGCTCATTATGGTTACAGTAACCCTAGGATATATAAGCATGCACACAAATACACACAGGAAAAAGCATCACACTTTACAGGAATGAGTTACCTAACCAGGTACTAGTTCTTTTTCTTCTGTCTAAGACTGATCAAATATAAACTTTTACCCATATTGGTGTTCCAATATGAGGCAAAAAATAGGTGCTCAATAATTCTTACTGAAAAAATGACAAATGAACAGAAGAATGAATGAATAAATGAATATTATACCCTTCTATTTTGCTTTATATATAGTGTAACACAATATGTTTTAAAATATTAACTTGGGAAAGTTGATTAAATATCTCAATTTATTTGAGACATCCCAGTGTTTTACAGTCAAAACTGAAAGTCTACAAATTATGATCGGTTTAATCAGAAAGTTATTTTTAAATGTTAAATGGCTGGAGAACATGATGTTGGCTGGTTTGGTTTGGTTCTCCCTGGTTCCCCTGGCACCATGACCATAAATACAAGTTCAGGTGAGATGTGGGTTCTAACATCTGCCCACTGGGCTCTACTGTGAGTACCACAGGTAGCTGTAGATGGCTATAGCTTACGAAGCGAACATCCTCACCCCCGGGTCCTCTACTGCCAGGGGGACCCATTGTTTTGTTGACACAGAGGGGGCAGTGTGTTTGGCCTCAGCAAAAGAAGGAAATAGTGACGATATCACCATGTGGACCATAACCACGGGCCCAGCTAATAAAAATCGTTGCTAATATTTATTTATCACTTATGATAGCAAGTTTGGGCTTCCCTGACGGCTCAGTGATAAAGAACCCGCCTGTCAATGCAGGAGATGTGGGTTTGATCCTTGAGTCAGGAAGATCCCCTGGAGAAGGAAATGACAACCCACTCCCACATTTTTGCCTGGGAAATCCCATGGACAGAGGAACCTGGCAGTCTATGGTCCATGAGGCTGCAAAAGAGATGGACATGACTTAGCGACTAACCAACAGCAACATGGGCAGGTTTATACTCTTTATCACCATTTGCGTTTAAATTTCATTCACTCGAGTTCAAAACTGATGTGCAAGTACTGTTTTCTGACCAAGAAAAGAATTTCAAATCTCTAAATTATACAAGAAAAAATAAAACCATGTGCAGGGGGTTAGTCTGCGAGAGCTGCCATCCAAAGTACCACAGTTTGGGTCGCTTAATGGAAACTGATTTCTGCCCAGTTCTGGAGGCTGGAAGCCTGAGATCAAGATATCAACAGAGTTGGTTTATCTTGAGGTCTCCCTCCTGGACTTGCTTGTGAACTTCTTCTGCTGTCTTCACATGACTTTCCCTCCACGTGTGTCTTAATTTCCTCTTCTTTTTAGGACACCAGTCATATTGAATTAAGGCCCACTCCAAGGATTTCATTTCACCTTAATCACTTCTTTAAAGGCCCTGATTCCTAATACAGCCACATTCTGAGGTACCAGGGGTTTCAGGACATGGGTTTGGGGAGTGGGAGACGTGATTCAGCCAATAATAGATCACGTCAGGCTAAAGACTCACGTGGCCAATGATTTGCATTTTTCTGCATCTTTTTATGTAAACAGGCCCCTCAGCCCCAGTGCTATGGGAGGTCATTTCATTGCATCTCTTCTCTAAATTCCTCTTGAATAAACTTTTGAGAAATACATTCAAATTAGTTGGAAAATTGACAATACATTACCTTAATCATCATTCTAATGAAACAGAACTTAAAAATGCTGACCATATTTAGTGAAATCTTTTAAAAGATGTTTTCAAAAGCAGTTTACATTAAATTATGATCCAATAAGGGTAAAGTTATCGCTCATGAATATGGAAGGAAGTAGTTTGAGGGAAATTTAGTATACAATCAACTGTTTTGCAATAAGATGTTTACATCTGTGTAATTTTTTACATTGGCATCTGTGATACTGTTTATAAATATGTAGCAATTCCATGCTTGAGGCGGACCTTACAGATACTAGGGTTGTGCTTTATTAGATAACAGAAGGGGCCGATCACCATAACTGAGTCTAAACTTTGATCCAACCTTTTTCTAGGCCTAAAGTTTAAAAAAATGAATCATAAAAAGCTTCACATGGCCTAATCTCTTATACTAATAGCCTTCTCACTTTATTTGTGTTTCTATCTGTACTCTGTAAAATAATTTTCAGTTGAGAACCTAGTAACCATAAATACAAGTGAAATGAGCTGTTTCTCTAACTGTTCATCTTCAATTAAAACACTAGAGGGCATTCTTTCCTTCTGTTAAAACATTCTGCTCTGAATTGTGCGGTAGACTATAAAGCATCACCTTGTAAAAATAATATTCTTTCTATTTTTAATATTTGGGAGCTTGATATCATGTTTAACTAATTTTAATTTCAGTGATCCCTAAAGTCACAGCATATTGTGTTAAATAATATTCAGCTTATTTGTAACTGAAATGAATTCTAATAAGCCAGAAACATCAGTGACAGAGGAAAGTGATCTTATTCAAAAACCAGATGTTCCTCTTGTGCCATGTTGATGAACAGAAATAAGACTGTGTCTGACTGTGCTTATTGTATCTATTAAGAATAATCCAGCCAAAATGCCCGTGTTTGGATTTAGGGAGAATTTGTCTTGGATGTGTTTTTCTATTCTCTACGATCCCCAGCAAATAGCACACTTCTGCTAAGCTAACCCACTGTTTGCAACAGGAATGAAATTCAACTGGCCTAGAGGAAAGAACAAGAATTAAGGATTCAGTGAGGATTCAGCTAAGAGTAATAACTGCCAATACTATGCAGCACCTGTTTATGTCAAGCACTCACCTAAGCATTTTATTGCATTTATTTCACTAGCAACACATTCAATCTTTTTTGATTGTTATTACTATTTGTATTCTCAGTGCCAATAACAAGGACACAGTAACATGAGAGCAGTAGATAATCCAATATGAAAAGTATGTACACATTTTGGAAAACTATAAATATGAAGATTTTATTTTTGTTCAGTACAGAGAACAGAGAAATAGAATGATGTCTAGAAGTTTTACCTGTTGACTTGTAGAGATGGGGTTAGGATGGGATGTGATATTATAAAGATAAGGAAAATTAGACATATTTTGAATACTTGGTAAAATTGAGAATTAGTAATTACTAAAGAATGTTGATGTTCCTTTAATTGTAATCCATTGCAATGAGAAATTTTAAAAATAATAGTTGTGTGTGTGTGTGTGTGTGTGTGTGTGTGTGTGTGTGTGAGTTATCCTGTCTGTGTGAACTAGATCAACAACATAAGTGTAGACTGTGGTCCAGGCCCTTTTAGTTTGGGACAGAGAAGAATCCAAGGGTGAATTAGAATAATAAAATATCACAGATATGAACTCCCAGGATAGCTGTGTAAAATTCACAAGGGGTGGAGAAACATTGTAGGTCTTCCATGAGGTAGAATTGTAAATGGACCAAGGTGCAAGTATTCACAACACATATGCAAACATGCACACAAACACATACACACATGCACACACACACACCACAGAAAAAGCAGTCAACATTTGGAAAGTTTAAAAGAAAACATTGTTTTTCTTAAAGATTTCCTATAATGAAAAATTTTCAGTCATTTGTGAGCATTTTTAAGTAAAATATTTGTATTTTTCTATATATAGCAAAAAAAAAAAAAAAAAATCCACTGAGGCAATCATATATTCTTTAACAATGAAGAGCTAAGCCTGGTGATAGGGATCTTATTATTTATGCTTTCTTCACCACTAGGGGACATTCTTAGTACAATTTTTAGAGGTGGAAAAAGAAATATAAAAATTCTGTAATTTCAAATAGTGCATGATATTATATGTAGAATCTGAAAAAGCCAAACTCATAAAAATCAAGTAGAGGCTGGGATAAAGGAAGAATAAGGAAAATTTTTGTTTAAGGGTACAAACTTGCAATTCATAGACAGTTAAGTCCTGTAGATCTAATGCACAACATAGTAACTATAAACAGCTTGACTATTATAAACTCCAAAGTTGCTGAAAGGCTATATCTTAGTTGTTCCCACAAATCATAATTGATATTTATGTGACAAGATAGAGATGTTAGCTTGAGGGTAATATATTGCATACTGCAATATATAAATATATCAAATCAACACATTGTACATCTTGAACTTACACAATATTATGTTAATTATGTTAGTATTATGTCAATATAAAAACTATAATATTTTACTAAAACAGAAAAATAACTTTTACTCAGCTCTATTCTGTGAATGGTAGCAACAGCTTAATTTTCTAAAATGAATATGAAGAAAGGGAAAAAATGTAGTCGGTGATAATGGATGGCCTGGAGGTTATTTTTTAAGCATCTGAGTCAAAGTGTATTTTAATTATTTGACAAACAAAATGGCATAATGTATACGTTGAATTTTTCTAGCACAAAGAAATGCAGAGGAATAAAGTAAAGTTGGAAAAAAGTAGTGAACTTAGTAATATATCTAAGGAGATTTCCAAGGAAAGTGTTGAAGATACCATCTGTCTTTTTTTTTCTTGTTGCCTACAGTAAAATATGAAAGGATAATAATTAATTGAACAAAGAATTTTAAAGGGAGCCATGAATTGATAATTTTGAAAATTCTGAATCACTCCAGATGGGAAAAGACAGAAAACAGGAGACCAATTGTCAGGATAGCATGCTCTAGAGGAAATGTCAAAGATGTGACTGTAAAACTCTTTCCTACAGACCTCAGAAAAATGAAAAGTTCAGGGTGTTCAGTCTTACAAATGGCTCTTTTAGAGATTAAGGGTGTGCCTCACAGATGCTCTTTATCAAACCACAGGACCCTGAGGATGCTCAAGGTGGATCTTCAGCCATCTCAGTAGAAGGTAGAGAAGTTATCTCAAAAAATCTGTGGATGTGATATTTTGGTGTAGTGGCGTGACTCCACCTGAAATTTGTGAGAAATCTACAAGCTTCTTGAGAAAATTATTTCAGTAGAAACACTACCAGTTTGAATTGAATGGGGCAGAGAGAGTACAAAATGTATGAAGGCCATCAGGCCCTGAGTTTCTACTGAAAGAAACGGACTTATAAAACTGATCAACTTCCATGTCCTGGATAATAGCCAGGACATGGAAGCAACCTAGATGCCCATCAGCAGATGAATGGATAAGGAAGCTGTGGTACATATACACCATGGAATATTACTCAGCCGTTAAAAAGAATTCATTTGAATCAGTTCTAATGAGATGGACGAGACTGGAGCCCATTATACAGAGTGAAGTAAGCCAGAAAGATAAAGAACATTACAGCATACTAACACATATATACGGAATTTAGAAAGATGGTAACGATGACCCTATATGCAAAACAGAAAAAGAAACACAGAAGTACAGAACAGACTTTTGAACTCTGTGGGAGAAGGTGAGGGTGGGATGTTTCAAAAGAACAGCATGTATATTATCTATGGTGAATCAGATCACTAGCCCAGGTGGGATGCATGAGACGAGTGCTCGGGCCTGGTGCACTGGGAGGACCCAGAGGAGTCCGGTGGAGAGGGAGGTGGGAGGGGGGATCGGGATGGGGAATACGTGTAACTCAATGGCTGATTCATGTCAATGTATGACAAAACCCACTGAAATGTTGTGAAGTAATTGGCCTCCAACTAATAAAATAAAATTAAAAAAAAAAAAAAAAAAAAAAAAAATAAAACTGATCAACTGCAAACACATGCTGCCTTTCCTAAAAAAGGAAAGACTGTCCAGAGGGTAGAACCAAAAGCCCAGAATGCAGTCAAGAACCCAGAAAGTGGAGTTGTATTAAGCTACACACAAAACAAAAAGAAGGAGAAAGTGGGTTTCCTTTTTAAGGAAGTTATTCCTGGGCCTTAAATCTAATCAAGGACCCTCATCATTCATTTGGTTGGATTTCAAAACTGCTGTGGATTCAGTAACTCCCTTTTGCCCTCCTTTCCCTTTTTGGAAGGGTTTAATCAACAGCTGATAACTGGTTCCCCTACCAGCATTGACTATTGGGTGTGTGGTAGACTGATAATTTGTCACTTTAGTTTGATAAATCCTCGAAAATACCCATGTGTGTGTATGCTAAGTCGTTTCAGTCGTGTTTGATTCTCTGTGACCCCCTGGACTGCAGCCCACTAGGCTCCCCTGACCATGGGGTTCTCCAGGCAAGAATACTAGAGGGGTTGCTCTGCTCTCCTCCAGGGGACCTTCCCAACCCAGGCTTCAAACCCACATCTCTTATGTCTAACCTGCATTGGCAGATGGGTTTTTTACCATTAGTGCCTCCTGGGAAGCCCACCCAGGAGCCACTTAAATAGTTACTTGCAGTATCATAATCAGCACTTGGATCTTACTTGTATGATAAGATTTTAGACTTTGCCGGTAGTAAATTTTGGGGGCTGATACTCTAATAACATGACTTCTCTGGAACACTTAGGATGAGGTAAATGTATTTTGAATGCAGGAGGGACATGACTCATAGTGGGCAAAGGGTCAGACTGCCGAAAACAGACTCTAATGTGGCCTCTCTGGATTTCCCACCTCGTGATCTTCACATCCTTTCTCTCTCTGAGTGTTGGAAGGACGCTTGACTTGCTTCTGAAATAAAAGAAAACGGAAAAGGTAATTCAATATCCCTTCCATGATCAAAGCATTTTTATGTAAGACTGAGTCTTGCTAGCCAATTTCTCTTCACCCTTTGCTGGATTTGAATAAGCAAGTCCCCATATTGTGAAAGGGCTTATAAAATGACCTTGTGAAGAACTGCAGGTGGCCTGTATAAGTGACAGAGGCCTCCAGGTGAGAGCAAGATGTAAATTGTGTCCCTTAGTTTCAGTCCTGCAAGGAAATGAATTCCATCAAAACCCAGAATGAGTTGGGAAGTGGATCTATTGCAAGTAAATTCTTATTTATTCTGTGATGAGAGCTGAGTCCTGTCAGACACTTCAACACTGCCTTGTTAAGGACTCAGCTGTCATGTCAAAACTCTTGATTGAGACATAATAACTGTGTGTTGTTTTAAGCTGGTAAGATTGTGGTAATTTGCTGTGCGGCAGTACAAAGTAACACACTTGTGTTGATTTTTTCATATTTACTCATATAATATCAATCTTTTATGATGACTTTTTTCTCCAGAATCTGAAATGGTACCACCTAGATACATTTACAAAACTTTCACTTAGCATGGTTTCATGTGATTCAATAAAAAGTTAAGGTTGTTTTGTTTTGTTCCTTTTCAGGTTTATCTGGAGAGTTGCTTCATTTATTTGATTATTTTTGGATTTATTTGAGTAGAGGTGGTTATTTAAATGTTTATTTTAGTGAATGATTTCAGAAAAAAAATATATTGAGGATGAGCTACTGACAACAGAGAGAGCACAAGTAGGAAAAAAGTTCAAATAATTATTGACCTTAAGGATAGAGACCTGCTTGACTTAGGTATCGCGTCACACAGGAAGCAAGCTGAAATTAACATTTAATTATGCCTCTGCACATCACCAATATACTGTGAAAATTGTTTCCTTTTTCTTTTCCCATTGTTACTCCTCTCATTTGTTGCGCATTCTTTCATTTTATTTTGTTCCTAAAAAGATAGAGTGCAATGGGTTTTATTCATTCCATCTCTCTTAATATTCAAGGACTCTTTTAATTTACTAATCATCTTTCTATTCATTTCTTTTTAAACAAACTGAAGCCCGTTCACTAGAGTAAATTCTTGTGTCTCGGTCTTAAAATTCTAAAAATTAGATAAATATGCACATTAAACCGGGGTCACATAGTGACCTTAGTTTGCAACTTATGTCACCTTGTATTCCTTTATTGTTAAATAGGAAAATTTTATGTAAGAAAAAAATAGCATTAGAAGCTAATTATAAAATATAAATTTCTAAGATATTACAAAGCAGAGATAGATATATTAAGTTAGGAGTAAGTGAAAAATCTACTTTTCTTCTCTTGGCTGTGATCAGATCTTTTAAACAATGTAATTAATACTATGCTCCAAAAGTCTTATACTGAATATTTCAGTTTCAAATTTCTTTTTTCAGATAAGAATCTGTATAACTATTAATTTCCTTTTCATCTAAATTAAGAACACACTCTTGTATTACTCTCCTTTTATTTTGGTCTTTGAATGTACATTAGTTGATTTCAGCTTATCTCTTACACAGAAGTTCAGAAATAGAATGAATCATGATGTAGCTACAAATCCTCAAAAGAATGTTTAGTAATGAATTATAATTATTAAGAACTATTTAAGGAGAAGCCAAACTCAATTCATAATCATATCCCATTACTAAAAATATGTATAGAAAAAGGAAAGTCAAGGAAGAAATTGAGTTATTATCACAGGATGATGGTATATGGCATACTTTTATTATTTTTTATAATGTTATCTATTCTCAGTTTTCATGATAAATATTTATTACCATAAATGTAGATTTCTTTTCAAAGTACTATAAAGTAAAAATCACTTTTTGTATGGGCACGCATAGAGCACATACCTTAGTTTCTAAATGCCAATTGTTCAATAAAAGAAACCAAGGATCCCTGAAAAAATGGCTGATCTTGGAACCGAGCAGAAAAAAATAAAATCTGAGCCTTGAGTATCTTACTGTTTCAAAAAGTAAGTTCAAAAAGGCGAGGTAGGGAGGCGTGGGCTCACATCAAAGGGACAAAGAACTAGGCTGAAAATGCTCCCAATAATCAAAGCTAGACTAATTTGAACAACAAAGTAAACATGATAGGATTATATTGTAATCTAAAGAATGCAATGAAAAAATGTCTATACTAATATAAATAAATAATTGAATATATGTGAAAAATGGAGGGAGAATAAACAAACTTCCTCAGAGGAATTCCAAATAATATATGTAGAAGAAATGAGGAAGATGGAGAATCACTATTGGAATACAGTAGTATTGATGCCACAGGCAAGATCCGCAATGAGCGCTAAATTAGTAAGTAAAACTTAAAGGAGAAAGTGGATATAGTGCATAACAGCATAACAAGGCATCATTTCTGAAATATTTATTAATCACTCTGGTGATTTTTAACGTATGTCCACAAATTACTTCTCTCACCAAGAGAGGGTGTTAATTCCTCTCCCCTCAAGTGCAGGCTCCATTGGACCCCTTCTCTAGCTTTCTGAAACTTATATGTTCTTTTCTTGTTTCCTGCATCCTAGCTCATTTACTCCCTGCAGTCATTATCCGTCTGATATCTTAGTGCTGTCTTCTGCTTCTTTAACAACCTGGTTAACAACTCTTTTCCTAGTAACAATTTTTCATATTATATTCTGTCTATTGCAGTACCTGGTTTCTTCTGTTTACTGACAGGATGGCACCCTGATTGATAGATTAAGCAATGACTCATGTAGCTATTTGGGGACTATATAATTAACTGAAGAGTATTCTACATAAACAGGTGTAAAATTTTAAACACTCTTTGGATATTCATACCAATAAGTAATACTTAAGTGTCAGTTCAGTTCATTTCAGTTCAGTCGCTCAGTCATGTCCGACTCCTTGTGACCCCATGAATCGCAACATGCCAGGGCTCCCTGTCCATCACAAACTCCCGGAGTTTACTCAAACTCATGCCCATAGAGTCGGTGATGCCATCCAGCCATCACATGCTCTGTCGTCCCCTTCTCCTCCTACCCCCAATCCCTCTCAGCATCAGGGTCTTTTCCAACGAGTCAATTCTTTGCATGAGGTGGCCAAAGTATTGGAGTTTCAGCTTCAGCAGCAGTCCTTCCAATGAACACCCAGGACTTATCTCCTTTAGGATGGACAGGCTGGATCTCCTTGCAGTCCAAGGGACTTTCAAGAGTCTGCTCCAACACCACAATTCAAAAGCATAAATTTTTCGGCACTCAGCTTTCTTCACAGTTCAACTCTCACATCCATACATGACCACTGGAAAAACCATAGCCTTGACCAGACGGACCTTTATTGGCAAAGTAATGTCTCTGTTTTTTAATATTTAAGTGTACAATGACCTAAATATCCTGCCACTGCTTAAATATCTCCTTTCAATATATTTTAAAATAATTTTTATTTAGTTTTTTGTTTTTGGCAGGGTTTTTATTACTGCATATGCTTTTCTCTAGTTGCAGTGAACAGTGGCTACTCTCCATTTGCAATTCACAGGCTTCTCATTGCTGTGGCTTCTCTTGCTCAACACAGGCTCTAGTGTACATGGGCTTTCGTAACTGCAGCACATGGACTCAATTGCTGCAACTCCCAGGCTCTAGAGTAGAGGCTCAGTAGTTGTGGTTAGTTGGAGCTTAGTTAGTTCAGGCTTAGTTACTCCAAGGCATGAGGGATCTTCCCAGACCAGGGATTGAACCCATGTCTTCTTCACTGGCAGGTGAATTCTTTACCACTGGGTCACCAGGGAAGCCCTCCTCTTGATATATTGAAAATCAGAAATTTCCTGTTTGGAATTTACATCAAATTACAGTTGTAGTGAGAAATTACTAGAGTCAAGGACTTTGACAATTTATAGATCAGCTTTACAATGGAAAAAAGATGCATTCCAAAATTAAAGGACTCACAGGTTACAATATTGAAGTTCTTCACAGGATTATAAACTAATGTATTTTTCCTTCAGTGTCCAGTATTTTTAACTCTGCTAACTTTTTATGATTGATTTTACACTTTATTTTAACATGAATCAAAATATTTTTGCTGTCATCCATTAGAATCCTTCAATTGAAAATATTTTATATAAGGCTATATATACCTATGTGACATATGACTTTTTCCTGTTCTAGATACCATTGTTATACAATATACTTATATTGCCTTAATATTGATTTTTGCTGTTAGAAAAATAGAAAGTATTTCTAAGTAGAAATACAACAGTTAATGTGATTTAGAGAATTCTAGAATCAAAAGAAATTGAGAGTCAAAAACCAGTGTTCCTAGTCTGTAACTTATGTGATGTCCCTTTTGAGTCGTGACCAAAAGAAGGATTCAACTTGTAACTCAAAGCATATTCTTCTCTGCTTCAGGGATTTATTTGCTTTTTAAGAAAAGAATATTTTAATTTCTCAATTATCTTACCTTATAAATACTATTTTTTTTCATTTTTTCATATTTAAATACACATTTTATTCTTTAAATAATTAAAATATTCTTCACAATTTTTAAAGGGGATTTAAATCTCTTCAAATCTCAAACTCCTAAAAAACAGAATAATTAACACAATAATACTTTTGTCTATTTGAACAAATATAATTTAAAATTTTAATTATCTCTATGATTCTTAACAACTTTCATACCGGGTGTTTATTTTGTGACTTTTTCAGTCTAAAATATTAATTATCAACATTCCTTCATACTTACAACATGTATTTTTATTTCAAACGTCACCATTTTCTTTTAGATTTAAAGTAATTCCCAGTTGTTCTAAAACAAAATGTAATTGGGTTTTATTTTTTTTTAAATAAGCTAAAACAAAGCCTTGAAGAGAGCTACTCTCTTTTTCCTGCTTCTATTCACAACTAAGAACTTTCTGGGAAGAAGACAGTTGTCAGATTAGGGTTGAAAGTTATTCTGATGCTGTGTGCCCTTCTCCTCTCCTGCCACCCAGAAATAGCTACCCACACACAGAGCAGTTACCCTACTGTGGCACATCTCGAGATGAGTCACAGAGGTGACTCACATACATCACTGTCAGCACTCACTGCAGAGGCTAGCAAAATGTGCCAAACCGTATATAAACCCAGATTCACAGCTCAGACCACATACTCTCCATGAGTCTGCCTGGATAATTATCCTTCTTCATACATTCCTCCAAGGAGAGTTAGACCCAGAAGAATCCCTCTAGGTGGTAGTGCTGGTCATTTTCAGCTGATCTCCCTCCCACTGGCAAGTGGAGGGATTCTACTGTGCAGAAGTACGAAGCAGTTGATAGTGATGTGAGGCTGAGCAACTCAGGGTTGAGGTCTTGGTGGGATTTAGACCCACCAGATCTATCTAGTTAAGCAGAATGGACAAATTGACAAATAGGGCCATGGAGCTTCCTTTAGCAAAAGAGGGATAGAGGGATAAGTATACTGACCTCTTCTAACTATTATTTGCGTATTTGGAGAGCTTCTCTGATGGAATGAGACTGTATGGATGGGCAGCAGCTGGCAAGTAACATAGGGATGCAAGTGGAGTCTGGTTTCAGCACCTGGGAAGGGTCTGGGAAATAACCCTGATCCACATAACAAGACTTATATCCTAAGGTTAAAGGCTTTATATCTTATTAAAAAGCTGAGTTCTTGCTATATTATAAAGAAAATAATTGGAATATTGAATCCTGTCCACATTTTATTCGCCATCTAGTAGAGAAGGGATTTTCTCATTCAGTCCATTCCATTCACACACTCCTGGTTATTGAATTATATTTATATTCTTGGATACACCTACCCTGGTAGGAATATAATAATGTTTAATGCCTTGTTGGACTTTGTCAATGTTTCATCCTATATTATTTGTACCTGTGTTCCTAAGTTAAATTGGTTTATAATTTGTCTTGTGTTATCAGTTATGTTAGGTAGGAGTAGGAATGTGAAATACAGGAGAAAGCAGAGTCATAAAAGATAATGTTACCTTAGTATCTGATAGCTTCTGAATGGCCCAGGTATCAAACTGAACTGGATACTGTCTATCAGCACACAATGCCCATTTTCACTTATTTTGTGTAATGTCAGTCGCTCTTCCTTCTCTCCTTCCACTAAAAATTCTATTTCCCAGACTCATTCTGGGATTCTGGAATTCATTCTGAATTCATTCTGAGTTCTTCCAGGACATGCTTTCAGTGGGTGTGGTAAAAGGAATACAAAGCTAAGGAAGTCTCGCAGTGAAAAAAGTTATACCTAGATTTCCCCCACTGTCTGAAAGTAGAACATTTCTATGAAGCTTTTTGATAAAATCAGCATGAGTTATCATCATTTTGGAGTCTCCCAGTAATTACAACACGAGCATGTGTTAAGTTGCTTCAGTTGTGTCTCTTTGAGATTCTATAGACCATAACCCATCAGGCTCTTCTGTGCATGGGATTCTCCAGGCAAGAATACCGGAATGAGTGGGCATGACCTCCTCCAGGGGATTTCCCCACCCAGGGATCAAAACTTATGTTTTGATCCTCAACTTTTATGTCTCCTGCATTGGCAGGCAGGTTCTTTCCCACCAATGCCACCTGGGAAGCCCAATTACAATACATGCTTATTTAAATCATGATTTGTAAGTAAAAATTTACTATAAATATGTCACATTAGCACTGTGCTCATTTTATACCCTAGAAGACAGAATCTGATAGAGATGTGTAGAGATGGCACATATAGCAAGTGGGTGATGGATAATCTACCAGTAAAAGTGTGATCTCACCAGAAGAAATAAGCCTAGCTGAGTGCTAAACTGAATAGAATCAAACATACAGCCTAGTCCTGATAGATTCTATGAAAGAGTTGAAGAGACAAGCAGAGTCAGAAAGGTATTAGAAAACTAAGACAGTAATTAATGAGCATACTCACTCATTATTATTCTGCTGCTACTCACTATCAGTTTCTATATGCCAAGGGTTGATTTAAAAATTTTGCTACATTATGTAAGTGTGGAACCATTTATTGGCTTAAAGAAGTTAGAAAACTATAAAACGGTGATGAGCAAAATCAAAGATAACACAAATAGATGGAGAAATACACCATGTTCATGGATTGGCGGAAACAATAGATTGAAAATGAGTATATTACCTAGAGCAATCTGTAGATTCAATGCAATCCCTATCAAGCTACCAATGGTATTTTTCACCCAACTAGAACAGATAATTTCATCATTTGAATGGAAATACAAAAAACCTTGAATAACTGGAGGAATCAACCTGCCTGACTTCAGACTTTACTACAAAGCTACAGTCATCAAGACAATATAGTACTGGCACAAAGACAGAAATATAGATCAGAAATAGAACAAAACAGAGAGCCTAGAGATAAATCCATGCACCAGTGGACACCTAATCTTTGACAAAGGAGGCAAGAATATACTATAGAGAAATGACAACCTCTTTAACAAGTGGTGCTGAGTAAACTGGTCAACCACCTGTAAAAGAGTGAAACTAGAACACTTTCTAACGTCATACACACAAATAAACTCAAAATGGATTAAAGATCTAAATGTAAGACCAGCAACTATAAAACTCCTAGAGAAAAACATAGGCAAAACACTCTCTGACATAAATCACAGCAGGATCCATTATGACCCACCTCCCAGAGTAATGGAAATAAAAGCAAAAATAAACAAATGAGACCTAATTAAACTTAAAAACTTTTGCACAATGAAGGAAACTATAAGCAAGGTGACATGACACCCTTTAGAGTGGGAGAAAATAATAGCAAATGAAGCAACTGACAAAGAATCAATCTCAAAAATAAACAAGCAGCTCATGCAGCTCAATACCAGAAAAATAAACGACCCAGTCCAAAAATGGGCCAAAGAACTAAACATACGTTTCTCCAAAGAAGACATACAGATGGCTAACAAACACATGAAAAGATGCTCAACATCACTCATTACCAGAGAAATGCAAATAAGTACCACAATGAGGTACCATGCCACACTGTTCAGAATGGCTGCTATCAAAACGTCTACGAACAATAAATGCTGAAGAAGGTGCAGAGAAAGGGGAACCCTCTTGCACTATTGTTGGGAAGGCAAACTAGTACAGCCACTATGGAGAATAGTGTGGAGAATCCTTAAAAAACTGGAAATAGAACTGCCATATGACCCAGCAATCCCACTTCTGGGCATACACACTGAGGAAACCAGAACTCAAGGAGATACGTGTACCTCAATGTTCATCACAGCACTGTTTATGATAGCTAGGACATGGAATCAACGTAGTCGACCATCGGCAGATGAATGGATAAGAAAGCTGTGGTACATGTACACAATGGAATATTACTCAGCTATTAAAAAGAACGCATTTGAATCAGTTCTAATGAGGTGGCTGACACTGGAGCCTATTATACACAGTGAAGTAAGTCAGAAAGATAAACACCAATACAGTGTATTAATGCATATATATGGAACTAGAAAGATAGTAACGATGACTCAAATGTGAGACAGCAAAAGAGACACAGATACACAGAACAGACTTTTAGACTCTGTGAGAGAAGGCGAGGGTGGGATGATTTGAGAGAATATCATTGAAACATGTATATTACCATATGTGAAGTAGATCACCAGTCCAAGTTCAATGCGTGAAACAGGGCACTCCAAACAAGTGCCCTGGGACAACCCTGAAGGATGGGATGGGGAGGGAGGAGGTAGGGGGATTCAGGATGGGGGATACATGTACACCCATGGCTGAGTCCTGTCAATGTATGGCAAAAACTACTGCAACATTGTAAAGTAATTAGCCTCCAATTAAAATAATTATTTTTTAAAGAAGTTATTTAATGTACCCAATGGCTTCCCTGGAAGCTCAGCTGGTAAAGAATCCACCTACAATGCAGGAGAACCTGGTTTGATTCTTGGGTCAGGAAGATTAGCTGGAGAAGGGATAGGCTACCCACTGCAGTATTCTTGGGCTTGCCTGGTGGCTCAGCTAGTAAAGAATCTGCCTGCAATGTGGAAGACCTGGATTTGATCCCTGGGTTGGGCAGATCCCCTGGAGAATGCAACAGGCTACCCACTCCAATATTCTGGCCTGGGGAATTCCATGGACTGTATAATCTGTGGGACCACAAAGAATCGGACATGACTGAGCAACTTTCAATGTAACAGAGATATGAAAAGATGAAATTGGCACTTAGATCTATATTTCTCTAATACTATTCCAATGACCATGACCAACACACTGTAATAAACAAGGAGAGTACAAAGTAGAAGGAAAGACATGTTCTTTGTGTGGTACTCTTTTTTCACTGGCTCCATTGCCCTCGAATTCATTTGACAGTGGTGCAATGGTACATGTTTATGGATTGGGCTCTGGGGCTGCGGGGAGCTTCTGATTTGTGACTCTCCATGATTTCTGAGTCTCCATGATTTCTGAGGTATGTATTTCTACCACAGCTGATTTCCCGTCACCAATTGAAAGTCACTGAAAGCAGAGTTGGAATAAGGAGCAACACTCAGTTTCCTCAGACTGGCACAGGCTGCTCCAGCGTAGGACTGCAGAGGACTTCTTGATTAGACGTCTCAGACAAGTTACACAGAACCCTGAGGCAGAGAGAGTTAATCATCACAAAATATGGTGTTTTAAAAAGCTTAAGACAGATACCCATTTCAAGGAGTCATTTTGATAAGGCAGAAGGGCTTACTTGATGAACGTAGTGTATCATGCTGTGGTGGATTTAGAATGAAGACTTTACTAACAATAACCTTTTTTTCGTAAATTTTATTGAAGTATAGTTTATTTACAATGTTGTGTTTATTTCTTAAGTGCAGCAAAGTGACTCAGTTATACATACTTTTTTGTGTATATATAGGCATGTGTGTGTGCCAGGTCGCTTCAGTCATGTCTGTTTCTGACCGTATGGACTGCAGCCCACCAGGCTCCTCTGTCCATGGGGATTCTCCAGGCAAGAATACTGGAGTGGGCTGCCATGCCCTCCTCCAGGGGATCTTCCTGACCCAGTGATAGAACCCAGGTCTCTTATATCTCCTGCATTGGCAAGTGGGTTCTTTACCACTTGCACCACCTGGGAAGCCCAAAGCCTGTGTATGTGTGTGTGAGTGTGTGTGTGTGTATGCACATATATATTCTTTTTCATATTCTTTTCCATTATGATTTGTCACAGGATATTGCCTGTAATTCCCCATGCTATACAGTACAGAGACTTTGTTATTTGTCAGTAATCCTTATTCAGAAGGGCCCTCTAGGGCTATCTGTGCATTGTTCCTGGTTCACACCCATGAAACAGCTAAATGTCCCATTGCACAGTTTATACTTTTCCATGTTTGGGAAGGTAATGTGCAGCTCTGAGGAATAGGCAGAGGGCATTGTCAACCTCAACTTACCATTCAGAGATCTCTATTGTTTCTCAAGAGCCATCAATATATGAGTCCTTCCCTAGTGGCTTATCTGATTGGGGGTGATGATCTGTACATTGCATTCAACTGAGAAGAAAGAAGAGCACTTTGAAGCTGAATTTGGTAATATCCCAGAATTAGAAAACAATAAAATCAGTTCCTTGGCAGTCCTGTGGTTAGGAATTGGTATTTTCACTGCCCTGGACCCAAGTTCAGTCCCTGGTCAGGGAGCTAAGATCCTAAAAGCCAAGTGGCACAGCAAAAAGCAAAATAAAATAATTATATATATACACACACACACACACACACACACACACATATATATAGTCTTTCAATAGGTTTCTATTGCAGCACTTTTCATTCCTATGTTTCCTTTTGTCTTCATTTTCTTATTTTTTTATCAGCATCTATTTGCAGCATATTCATTTTCTTTTCTCTGAATAGCTTTTTATTCTTCAATTCTAGCATTCATATTTGACTCCAGTTCCTGTTAGAAGTAAACCCTCATTTTATTTTTCCCCTCACTCCACAGCAATCTCACACAGTTGACTTCAGTATCAAGTTCTTGACTAATTACTCAGCCACTGTGCTGTGCAGCCAGCTACTCACCATCAGTACCACCCCCCACCCCTTTTCTCACCCCCACCCCATCACCAGTTATTTTCATTCAATGCAGTTCAATTCAAAACAGCTCAGTTCAATTCAGTTCAGGTCACTTGATCTACCACATGGTGGTGCCAGTTCTAATTCTGTTCTCTTTTTTCATTTTTCTCTCTCTTTGGTGGATGATCAAAGCATGCATGATAAATAAAAAAGAGATCTAGTGATTTTATCCATCATTTATTTGTTTTCTCCTTGAAAGGTGGATGTGTACATTTGTGTGTCATTCTTAAATATTCCCAGTTTTCCATACCCATCTTATTGAATGCAATAATATTCCTCTCCTTAGCACTTTTAGTATTTATTTATTACTTCCATTCTCTGATCTACTCGGTGAACTTTCCATATTGACTCCCAGTGACAGTTTTCATTTTACAAGGAACAGGAACTTACATAGTATTAACATTACAATCATAATTAGTTAAAGGTTGAATTTTGTTTCTAATTAAATTTTTATTATGCATCATGACAAAAATATGTCATATATTCTTTAGAATTACACTAAAACTCCTGAAATTCCTACTGTAGTGCTTGTCATACTTTTTTATATGTGTCTGTCTTTCTCCCTGCCCATGTCTTTGATATACATCAGATCATTTTATTCTTAATATTCCAAGTAGCACTTCTTATTTTCTACAAATTGAAAGAATCTGTCCAGTATAATTTCATTTAGTGATGTAGTCCAACTTTTTCTGCTTTGAAAATAAGACTTAACCCTCCAATATTTTTCAGTCATCAATAAGTCAGTCTCTAATTTACACAATCATTAAACTTTCTCTGGAGTTTCTAAATAGGATTATATTCCATTTTGGTTAGTTTTGTGTTCTGAGATGTCTTGAAAAGGTTATATTCATATATATTAATTTATGAATGTGATACTTACTCTGCTACAAGTAGTCCAAATAATGGGCATATGGATGTTTGTATTTGCATAAACCATGCAAGTTTTGGTCTTCCCTGGTGACGCAGATGGTAAAGAATCCGTATGCAATGCAGGAGACCTGGGTTTGATCCCTGGGTTGAGAAGATCCCCTGGAGAAGGGAATGACTCCCCATTCCGGTATTCTTGATCTCACTTTCACTTCACATACAAGTTTTGGTAAAGAATATAATTAAAATATTTTACCAGGCAGCAATTGAGTCAAGGCAGCAATAATCCAGTGCATCTGTAAGATTTAGTCCTTGCTTTGTTCATAGTCAATATTTTCCTTTCACTCTTCCTTTGTTAGTGAATAATATCACCATCACCTGAGTAGTTGTGACTGGACTGGAGAATCCGTCCTTGATTCTTCTTAAGGCCTTATATTCAACTTTTACTTCATTAGTGGCAAGACATTCATAAAATCCAGTAGCCTCTCACTAAGAACCTCTTCCAGTTTTTCCCTGAACTGCATATAAGCAGGCTCGCTGATCTCTTTGTTTCTACTCTTGTCTCAATATTCATCTCATAGCAGCAGAATAATGTCTCCAGACTGAAATCATGTCATTTCTTTCCAATGGAGTCCATAACTATTGGATTAAAAACTCCATGCCTTGCCCTGACTTTCAAGGTCCTGTGGGTTTGGTCCCTGTCTACCTTTATGACTTCATCTCTTTCTATTCTCCCTTTAATTCTCTGAGTTTCATCCACTGAAATTGTATTTCTATCCCTTGGGCACCCTCTTCTTGTACTCACTTGATGTTCCTATGCTGAGAGAACACTTCTCTCAGATGTATTTGTAGATGTTTCTTTCCTCTCCTCTAGGACCTTGTTTAAAATCATCTCTTTGAAGAGCCCTAGCCTGACATATTTTGTCCAAAGTAGACACCTTCTCTGAAAATGTCCTTCCTTTACTGTGTTCATTTTGCTAGAGTAATTTCGGCTGTATCAAGCATTGAGCATCAAAAAGTTCAAGGTATAACTGAAGGGGATGTATTTGATTATATTTCTTACCACAACTCTGTTGAATTTGCAGAGGTTTGCAGAAATGCAGACTGTAATCCTGTGCTTCTTCTAGACAGTATTTTGGTAATGTGTGATTAAGATGGTTCATCCAAGATAAAAAGCACATATTAATGCCATGTTAACAGTTCTCACACTTTTATTCAGTGAGATTCAATTCTCACACTTGGAACTAACAGTGATGTTCTCCCACGAAACAGAACTCTGAGCCAAGGCCTGAAAATATGAGACCAAAAGTCACAATGCCAGCCTACTGATTTGATTATTTGTTCACTTTTTGCTACTTTGTTTACCAATACCTTCTTATCTTTCTAAAACAATTCTCTACTTTGTCACTTGCATATTTTAGAGTTTTTCTGAGCAATAACCATGAGGGAGAAAATGGCTTAAATATGATATTAACCATGAGGGGAAAGGATAAAGGAACAAAGGGTTTTATAAGCTCATATAGGAAAATAATGAGGTACTTAATGACTAGTAACAATGGAATTCTTCAGCTCTGAGCCAAAAGAGAGAATATAAGATTAAATATAAGGAGGGGATAACATTTAATAAGTAGCTAAAGACTTTATACTTGTCTTATTCTCCCTAGACTTCTATAACAAAACTACCTTCCACTGAGTGACCTAACAGAAAGATTCATTTCATATAGTTCTGAAGACTGGGAGTTTGAGATAAGTCTACCAGCATGGAAGGGATCTGTTGAGAGCCTTTTTCCTTATTTACAGATGGGTATCTTCTTGATATATCACCACAGAGCAGAAACAGACAAAGACAACTCTTTCATTTATCTTTTTATAAGGACAGTAATTCCATCATGAGGGCTCGACTTTCATGACATAATTACCCCCCAAAGGCCCCCATCTCCAAATACAGTTGTCCCTCCATATCTGCAGGTTCTGAATTCTCAGGTTCAACCAACTAAAAACAGGGGAAAAAAAATTTTTTTTAATTCTTTCAGATAATTCCTAAAAAGAAAATTTAAATTTGCCTCATGCTGCCACATATTTACATATTATGGTTGCATAGTATTTACACTGGTGGCTCACTTGGTAAAGAATTCGCCTGCAATATAGGAGATCCAGGTTCAATCCCTGGGCAGGGAAGATCCCCTGGAGAAGGAAATGGCAACCCGCTCTAGTTCTTGCCTGGAAAATCCCATGGACAGAGGAGCCTTGTGGCTATGGGATTGCAAAGAGTCGGACACACCTGAGCCTCTAAGCATATCTACTTTGTGTTAAGTATTATAAATAAACTAGAGAGGATTTAAAGTGTATGAAAGAATGTCTGTGGGTTATACACAAATATTATGTCCTTTTATATAAGAAACTCGAGCATCCATGGAGTTTGTTATTTCAAAGGGGTCTTGCAACCAGTCCCCCACAGATACCCAGGGATGATTATACTACCACATTTGAGATTGGGTTTTATCATATGAATTTGCGGAGAAGAAGAGGAACATAAATATTCATTCATAGCAATACTTGTTACTTTTAAGTAATTTAAATAACTTACAGAAACTAACTCAACATAGTAAAGCAACTGGACAAGAAATCCAAAATTCCATCCATTGAGAGAGATTTAAAGAAAAAAAATAAACTTAAAATCTCGGTATTTTTATCTTCTTATTTGTGAAATGGGAGTAATAATATTTTTTATCTGATTGCCTTTTCTGATTTCTCACAGCAATCAATAGGACAGTGAGAAGTAGGACTCTTTAACATTTCTTCGTGGACAATATAATAAGGAGTCATGTTGATTATAAACCTTGTCATGAATTAACATCTCTAATTAATATAGAATGTCTTATTAACTAAAATTTATGATTTGGAAATTAAAATGAACACTTCCCATTGAGCTTCAATATCACCATAATCAATTCTGGAATCTTTAGTTTTAAATTTCAATGTTTTACATTTTATCTGCTAAAAATAAATTAGAAAAAGAAATAGAATCAAAGGGAAGATAAGTCAAACTAGATACATATGTTATTACTTGATTAAAGATTACCTAAAATATAAATGCCATTTCAGACAGAAACAAGTTCTTTACTAAATGATGGTGTTTTATCATAGCTTATCTGAAATTGTAGAGTAAACTTTCTATAAAAACACAATGAGAAACACTGTGTCTGACTTATGATCACTACCAAGGCCTTCTGTTCCTTCTTTCTCTCAAGAATTACTCCTGACAATACTTTTGAGTCAGTGAAACACATTGTGTGTGTGTGTAAATCAAATGAAGTAATATATATATATAAAGTGCATAGTATAATATGGTGCTCATCATAAGGACTTATAAGCAGTAAATGCTCTCATTATTATTCTGATTCTAAATTCTGTTATCATTCTATCATGTGATCTTCCTATTTCCCCAAGGGTATCACTGCTGAGAAAATTTACCTAGAGATTCCTACCTGTGTAAAGGCTCCAAATCAAACTCATTAAAAATACAGCATTTATTCTTACAGCACAAAGATTTCACCTGCTTTGTTTCTTTCAGGTAAATTTTACTAATTTGTCAGTAAGTCACATTTATAGTCAATTTTAAGTGAGTGAGAAATAGTTTTCTTATTTTCCTATAGATATGAACTTGATAGAAAGGCAGTTTTGGCGACACGGAACAAAAAAGCCAATCTCCAGATCACGTTTTGAGCGCCCTCTAGCGGTCACTTAGTCAGTAACATTCAAGGAACCTGAAATCAGCAGCCTAGAAATAATCACCACAGAGATTTTCAGATGCTCCCTCTTTTCCAATTAAGAAATTGATCCTCAGAGAGGAAGAGTAAATTGTCTCCTGCTACAATGCTTTGAAAAATTCAAATTAGAGTTAAACTTACTAATAACATTTTCAACTATAAAGTCTTATTAAAATTTCAACTATTACTTTTAAATGAATACCATTATGAATAAACCATAAAAACTGATGTAATATCATTTGTAGAAACTGTAAAACTGATATAAAGCATTTTTTTTAGTAAATGTGACTTCCCTTTCCTTTGCCATTCTTCCATTACTGCTTTCCTTTCTCCCTCCCTTTTTGCCTTCCTTCTACGCATCCTTATTAAGCTTTTCTCATTGCTTTCTTTAGTACTTTTAGAAACATTTTTCTAGATGATATTTTAACACTTAAAAGGGTCTGATGTTTATTAACAGCTTAACAAACTTTTCATAATTAAACTAGATGAATAGTGATTGAGTGAATGTTTGAGTCCAATCACAACTACAAATGAGTATCATCCACATAGAGCTTCTTAATTTACAATCTTCTCATTCATGTTGAATTTCATATTGTAACAGCTTTTTAAATAGATATATTTTTTGATAACTGATAAAATTTATAAACTATCATGTCATATGTTTTGCTCTCTGAACACATTTTATAAATAAAATTTATAAATAGGTCTTTTTTCCTTCATTTTTTTGGAATTTTATTAAAATGTAGCTTACTTACCTCTTAACTCATATTCTCAGGAAAAGTTTTTGTGTTCAGTGTGTATTTTAGACACAATTTAGAAAATAAAGTAAATATTCTCATCTTCAGGGAATTTATTTTTCAAAAATGTTAAAAATATAAATATAATAACCATAAGACAATAAATTTTTAATTTTCATCATTAGGTTAATATTTTACATTAACACTATTCTCTGTCTGACATTGTCCTTTGCTGAGGATATCTTGGCAAAGAGGAAAAAAATAGGAAAGTTTACATATTTGATATGTATGATATTAAAATAATCATATCAGAAATTACAACTTACATTACCTTTTTGTAATGCATTCTTTTCTATAAATGTTCTCTTCAGGAACAACTTTAGACAGATTTTTGAAGAGCAAATAATAACGAGAACATAAGTGAAATAAAATCTCTAACATCACTTAGCACAGTGCTTAATTTATGGAGTGTGAAATATTCATTAGCTGTTGTTATTGTAAAATAATTTAGAGCTTATATATAATTTAACCAAAGGAAGAGAAAACTAGAAGGATATGTATGAGCTGTATAAAAATCATTTCCACATACATATTTAACATCATATTTTCTGTTTTATTTCCTCTTGCTGATAGTCTCAGATTTAAAATTATAAAAATTTAAAGAGAGTCAGCCTCAGTGGTGAGCCTTGTTTTAGGAATTCCTTACCTAATTTCATCTGACAGAATTAACTCTGCTCCTATCCAGGGCTAACCAGGGACTATCTCTTTCTAGGCATATATCAACTGGTGAGTTTCCCTGGAACGAAGGGTATGAGAGTTATGGGAGGGTTAGCTCGACAGTTAGCTATCAAGTGTAGCTTGGTAAAACTACATACAGTTTACAAGTGTTCATGTATAGTTCAGTTTTATATGTGCATTGAAACTTCAACTCCAAACTGAATGACTCTTTTTAATATTGTTCATAGCACTCTACTGAATAATATTTTTGAAGCAATAGCAAGTGTGGATCCAGTTGGCCCCCATTTACTTCTGAACTCAAGGAGAATATGCTATAAATGACAGAAAAGCAGCTATAATTTGCAACATATTACAATATCATCTCCCTCTCTCTCCCTCTCTCTCTCTCTCTGAATTGAAAACTATGGTAGTTTCCAGCAAACCTTTGTTTTTTAATCTAGAAACATTTTTGTTGTTGTTTTAGTCGCTAAGTTGTGTCTGACTCTGGTGACCCCATGGACTGCAGGCCTCCAGGCTCCTCTTCTCATGGGAATTTCTCAGGCAAGAATACTGGAGTCAGTTACCATTTTCTCCTCAAATGGATCTTCCCAACCCAGGGACCAAACCCGTGTCTCTTGCATCTCCTGCACTGCCAGGCAGATTCTTCACCATTGAGTCACCAGGAAAGCCCATAAACATTTTTAGCACACATCTAATCAATTTGAATGTCCTACTAGTGCCACTTTCCTAACATTCTTTAAAACAATGAACTTTATTTCATTCCTATGGTTTATTTTCTAAGTATGCAGTGGTCTCTGCCTTAGAATGGAATTGTAATTTTCTTTCCTAATAATGAATGCATACAGGTTCAATCCCTAGTTCAGGAAGATGCCCTGGAGAAGGAAGACAAAGAATACTCCAGTATTCTTGCCTGGAGAATCCCACGGACAGAAGAGCCTGACGGGCTACAATCCATGGGGTTGCAAAGAGTTGGACATGACTGAGCAACTAACACTTTCACAGGGCCACAGAAGGTTATTGCCAGTCCAGAGAACTACACACACTAAGAAAACACTGGGCCGACTTACTAACCTCTGTAAGCATTTAGAATTGCTGACAGTATTTAATCTGTACAATTGCTTAATCATTTGCTAAGCTATATATTTGATGCTACTTGTTATTCAGTCACCCAGTCATATCCTATTCTTTGTGACCCAATGAAGTGCAGCATGCTAGGCCCCTCTGTTCTTTACTATATGCTGGAGTTTGCTCAGACCCATGTCCACTGAGTCAGTGATGCCATCCAACCATCTCATCCCCGGTCACCCCCTTCTCCTCTTGCCCTTGACCTTTCCCAGCATCAAGGTCTTTTCCAATGAGTCAGCTCTTCCCATCAGGTGGCCAGAGTATTGGAGCTTCAGCTTCAGCGTCAGTCCTTCCAATGAGTATTCAGGACTTATTTCCCTTAAGATTGGCTAGTTTGATCCCCTTGCAGTCCAGGGGACTCTCAGGCGTCTTCTCCAGCACCACAGTTGGAAGGCATCCGTTCCTTGCCGCTCTGCCTTCTTTACTTGGGCTTAGGCTCTCAGTCGTGTTCGCCTTTGCAACCCCACGGACTGAAGTCTGCCAAGCTCCTCTGTCCATGGGGATTCTCCAGGCAAGAATACTGGAGTGGGTAGCCTTTCCCTTCTCCAGGGCTTCTCTGCTTAGATGCACCTAAAATTCAGGTTTGTGCTTTTTTTTTTTTTTTTTTGCTAATGATGTTGTTATATAGCTGTTACCCAAAGGAATAATGATTATAAAACAAAAGCAAAAACCAATCTGCCTTTATCAAGTAATTGCTTGTAAAAAAGTCTTATTAGAACACAATAGATTTTCTATCATCATCAAATAAATGGTATAGCGTAGATTTTCCTGTGGTCAATGCCCTTAGGGTTATAACAGAATTTTAGAGTAGTGGTACTATCATGAAGACTTACTGGTATCTCCATATCTCAATCTTCCTGCATGAAGCCCAAAATAATGGGTTTCAGAGCTTTAATAAAATGATAGATTGTATAACAACAGCCAATCCTACCATAGGATTTAAGTGCCATTCTTGTATTACTTGTTTGAATCTTCATAATAATCCCAGTAGAAAGGAAACATGGAATGTATGGAAACAAAGGCTTAGTAAGGCAAAGCAATTTCCTCAAGGTTATGCTACTAGTGAGTCATAAAACTGGTGAATCACGTAACTCATACTGAGTACCATTAAGCCTTTACCACATATATCATTGACTGAATGAAGACTGTGCCAATCAAACTGAATAACTGCCAAACCTCCTCTTGCCTTTTTGTAACATACATGTATGTATAGTTCCTTAGACATATTGAAAATGTCCACTACTTTAAAAAAGTAAATTCTAAAAAAAAAAAGTAAATTCTATGTCTAACAGGCTGGCTGAGAAATGCAGAATCTCAAATGACATTTTCGTTTTCTTTATAAACAGTTACCTATGGCAGCAATATAAATTCCATATCATGAAAGACAAAATACACCAGACAATGATGGAGATGCTTTTACTCAGGTTATCGCAGTACGTTTTCTCATTAACAAAAAATGTCTCAAGGAAGAGTTTGAAAACCTTGGGTTTTATAAAACAGGACAATCATGAGTGAGGATTCAGTGTTTGCATTTTTTTTTTTCCATCCATCACAAGTGATCCCTCTCATCTGCTATTCTTGATTTGAGTTATTATCACTAGCTTCATTTCGGGTAATTGGTACGGCAGGCATACCCCATGTCTACATCAGACCCTTTTTCTGTGTTGACACTGTTGGTACGTGCTGCCATGTAATGTCATACTCTCTGAGGTTTGACACCCTGGACCAGACCCTTTCTTCTGCAGAGGGTTTATGTTCTCAGACTGAAAAGACTCTCCAAGTAGAAGGTAGAAGTAGCCATATTTTGCTTCAGTTCAGTCGCTCAGTCGTGTCCAATTCTTTGTGACCCCGTGGACTGCAGCACGTCAGGCTTAGCTGTCCATCACCAACTCCCAGAGCTTGTTCAATTATTGTGCTTGGTTCTATGAAATAAATCCCTTTTTTTCCCCCTGTTGTTTTCCATAGTGTAAGAATGACCTGAAAATTGAGTATATACAAATAACAGATATTAAGCAAATAACTTCTATTTCATTCATGATTATTTGAAATCTTAGTTTGACCTAATCTCTAAGGCAAATACACGTGCATGAAGCCTCTGCATACACACACACACACACACACACACACACACACACACACGTATGTATGCTGTGCTATGCTTAGCCATTCAGTCATGCTCGACTTTGGGAGCCCGTGGACTGCAGCCCACCAGGCTCCTCTGTCCATGGAGATTCCCCAGGCGAGAATACTGGAGTGTGTTGCCATGTCCTCCTCCAGGGGATCTTCTTAACCCAGGGATGGAACACAGTTCTTCCACATTGCAGGTGGATTCTTTACTGACTGAGCCACCAGCGAAGCCAAAGATTACTGAAGTAGGAAACCTATGCCTTCTCCAGGGGATCTTCCTGACCCAGGATTCCAACCAGAGTCTCCTGTATTGCAGGCAGCTTCTTTACCAGCTGAGCTACCAGCTACCAGCTGAGCTACCCATATGGGCTTCCCTGGTGGCTCAGTGGTAAAGAATCCAGCTGCCAATGCACTGGACGTGGGTTCATATAAACTTGTGACACTCTTAAGCTTCTAACTCTCAGGGATCAGAACACACACGAACACTGAAATACATGTATAGCATAGCTGCATGGTGGATAAAGAGCTAGAGCCCCCAAATAAATTATAACATTTAAAATACAGTTTTTAAAATGTTACCCATTTCTATACAGTGCTACTTTTTTAAAAATATGGGTAATTTATATCACTCTGATTTATTTGTATTTGCTAATTCAACTGCTGATGCCTCTTTAAACAGTTCTGTTCAGCATGTCAATACAACAGATCAAGGACTTCCTATTTCTAAATCCAAAGAAATACCTACATCACCTAAGTCTCTTCTCTAGGAACAGAGTACAGAGATTCTTTAAAGTGCCTTCTTAGGCATTAATATGCAAAGTTAAATGTGTATTTTTTTAGCAAAATGAAATGTACTTTTAACATCTGCAACATGAAGTTAAATTTTTAAAAATGCTAAACACAGTGAGACTCCAAGTGCAATGCTCCTTGGCAAGTTTGAAATAATCCTCATTTTAACATTTGAAATGTATTTTAAAATTTCAGCAAAGTCAGGTGTAGCTGTACACTCTGAAACTAATTTATCTTCTTTACAGCTATTAAAACTTCCACTCAACTTCTGCTTCTGAAAATAATACATGACAAAATTTCTTTCTCATGTAATTGCGAATGGTAAATTCATTCATCATCCAGGTGTGAGAAAGCCTGGCCCTAAAGTGACAGATATTAGAAGATCAAGGAGTTTGCACCGGAAATCTCTTTCCTGTCACTGCCCCCTGGGGGTCCTGCTCACCACCAGATGGAAGAAGCATCCACTGGTGCACAGGGCCCAGAGTATTGCTGCTCTTCCTCTCCATGCAGATTTTTTTTTTCTTTTTTTACTGATCCCATTCTTATTGAGAATATCAGATGCTAGCAGCATGATCCTAGGAAGAACTACATTGGTGGTTTGTAATGTATTAAGGAAAGACAGCATAGAAACAGTAAGTGGAAAAAAAGAAAGCAAGAAACAGAGATAGAAAAAAAGAGATAAAAAGAGAAGATGAAAAATAGTTGGAGAAAGAAGCATAGACAAGGAAGGAATATTTTGCAAAATCTATCATACTTCTATACCATTTTCTCATGAGAATTACAGCTGTCTATATTTTCCAATATTTTATAACAATCTAATTTTCAGAATTTTACTGATAGAAGCAAATACATAAAAATACCAATTTTAGCCAAGTATCTAGTTCCCTTTCAAGGTTGTATAACAATTGAATTCTCTCTCTTGCTATCTCTCTCACTGCCATCTCTACCTATATTTATGAATATTGCAAATAGCAAGTTATTGATTTTTTTTTTTTTTTAAAGACCAGCCTTCTGCTTCCTGTGTGAAGAGACAGTTGCTACACTGAATCCCCTTTGCTAAGAGTGAATCTCCGGCAGTTGCTCTGAACTGCTGACAAAACATACTATTATCACTCCCATTTATCTTCCTCCTCTTTCTCCCTATGGGAGAAAAACATCTGTGTGCCTTAGAGAGAGTTAAATAAGTTAGGATCTCTTGCCTTTTAGCCTAAGCAATGTTCACTTTTTTCCTACCCTGCTCATCATGTAGGACTGGAGATTTTGTGAGCAGCCCTACATCAAATGCCATATCCGTTCACTGAGTAATTAATTAATTTGCTTGTTTAGTCAATAAACATTTTTGGGGAATCTACTTGATGTTGGCAATGGCTTGGTAATTGGAATTAAAGAACTCAGGGCAAAGACTTTCAGTTTGGGGGAAAGTCATAGCACAGTAGCCTCGAAGTGTGATTTTTATTTTTCTTTAAGAGCCTTCAAAAATAGAAATACAAATAGCACTCATGAATGCTTTCTAAAATAATTCTAGCTATGTATGTGGTGTGTACTTTTAAAACTAGCTCATGAAATAAAATATATATGTCTTCTGACTGTGTGTTATCATTTGGAAATGAGAACTTTGAACATTGAAATATTATTTCTAAATTTTAAACAATGGCCTCAAACTATAAAGCCAGGCAAAAGTGAGAAAATAGTGAGTGTGTGCAGGGGAAGCATCTCAATAAGAGATTTTTAAGAATCTAAAACAGGAAACTTTTTATGTTTCTGATCTCTAAAGAAGAAGCACCACTCTTTGATAAGAATAAATGTTTTACCTGCAATGTTTCCAAGTTATTTCACCTTTCTAAACCACTGAAAAATGTGGGTTGTTAATACTACAAGGATTTGGGACTTCCCTGGTGGCCCAGTGGTTAAAAGTCGGAGCTTCCAAAGCAGAGGGTGTGTGTTCGACCCCTGGTCAGGGAACTAAATCCCATATGCCATGGTAAGCCAAGAATTTTTTTTTTTAATAGCATACTATAAGAATTAAAGCCAATAATCCTTTAAAAAGTGAATCAGTATTGTCTTTCCTTATAGAGTGATAATTTAGGGTAAAGGAAAAAAGGGTGGGTTTTAGAGTCAGATAGAGAAACCACTTAGGAATTGTATCAACTTGGGAGCAAAGTTTCCAATAGCCCTCAGTCTCAATTTCTTTATCATTGAAGCATCTAGTGGAGCAGGTGGTACAGTAGATGTGCGGTAGATCATTATTATAGCAGAGGAAATCTTTGTTTATGGAAATGTCACCTTGCATCAAATTGAAGAATCCGTTTTTAGTTACCTGAAATTATGAATGTGACTTCTCATTTAAAAATTCTCCTTTCTACTTTTGTCTAACTTTCCAGTACTATTATATTTATTCTTATAGACCTGTGGAACTTTTTATGCAGTCTTTTTCACTTCCTTACTTGCTGGCTCTCAATAATTCTGTAACTTCACTTCCCGCCTCTAGTGTTGGAAAATATTATTGCTCAGTAAACCGTGAGTTAATTGAAATCAGGACTTATTTCTATTGTTACTTTTACAGTTCAGTTATCCAACATCAGTCCTTGTTAAACACTCCATAAATGCTAAATGATTTAATAAAGAATGAATGATATAATAGTCCATTCTTTAATAGATGGGAAATACTTAGCATCATTCAGAAGTCACGTAAGAACAGAAAACCTTATCAAAGTGTTACACAGAGAAAAAGAAATCTTTCTCAAATGGTAGAATTACAGGGATTATTGAAAGAAATATTTTGGAGGGAAAGCATATAAAGCACGTCTTCTATCATGCCAAATAAATTACAGCATTATTTTTTTATTGAAAGAAAGTTGGCATACAACATCATATTGGTTTTGGGTACACTATATAATGACTTGATATTTGCATATATCATTAAATGATCAACAAAGTAAGTCTAATAACCATCTGTCCCCTTTATCATTTTATACAAATTGTTCTCTGCTTACATTGTCCTCTTGATTTATGACCAAGTAAATTCTTAGTCATTGTTATTTAAAGCAGTTTCTCCTTTCCCATAAATCCTATCTATTTTGTGTGCCAGAAAAACCATTTATTTTCTGTCCTCCCAAACATTTTGTGCCCTATAAGTCATTATCATATGGTGGTTTAATTGTCTATGTTTTTCAGTCTTATTTGCTTGACTTACAGCTCCAGTATATTCGCTATTATCTTTATGCATTTTTCTTCTTGATGATACAGTGCAGTCGTGCATACACTCCAGGACCAATAAGTGTATTTGTATGAGATAATTAATGGCTTTGGATATTTTTGAATGAAAATGGTGGATGAAGCACTTGGAGGAGAAATCATCATACAAGGAAAGCATCTCAAGGGGAAAGAAAAAGATCCAAGGAAAGCCTTTTAATAAAGTCTACCTTCAAAGTAATTTGCAGGAAAGAGGCATTGATGAAGGAGATATAGAAGATATAGACATTGGACAGTATGAGGGAGACTGCTATTATAAAGAACATGATTGAAAGCTTCCAGAAGAAGAAAAAGTTAAACATTATAAAATGTTGCAAAATAGTAGAATAGAATAATGACCAGAGAGAAGTCATTCGGTTTAACAAGGAAACAACTACTAATGATTTCACAGAAGACCTTTTTGAAAACATACAAAGATGAAACCCATATATCTAAGCATGGGAAAATGAAACTGAGGAGAAAAGACATAAAGATATATAGATGCAGATAAGGCAGAAAAATCAGAGTTCAGGTTGATGGACTGGGAAATTATTCATAAACTATTTCAAACAGAATAGTATTTTTTATCTAATTTTTTACATCAGAAGTATACATTTTAAGAAGAAAATAATGCATTTGGTTAGCTATACATTTGAAAATATGTAGTAAGTAATAAGTCAAAGCATACTTTATAATGTATCACAATTGAAAAAATTCATTATTGGTGAATTGATGACATTAAATATTTATAAATATTGAATTTTTGATCAGAATTTAGCACTGAAATTCTGAGTTCCTTTCTCCTATATCCAGTGTCAACTACCATTTCAACTTGACATGACTATCTTGTAGACGTTGCAAATTTAACACTTCTAAAGATAACACTTGATCTTTTTCTCTTTATATATGTTCTTCCTCTACATAATACCATATCCACTAAGTGGCTCTAACATCTCCCTAAATGGAGTTATTCTTGGTTCCTTGCTTTCCTTTACCTCTCTATTTTAAATCCATCAGCAGGCTGTCTTGAGGTTTCCTTCAAATCAAGTTCTAAGTTTTTACACATCTTTCTACTGTATCAGTGTATCAGTGTAATTATCAGTGTAATCCAAGCCATGGTCAGCTTCTACCTGGAATCCTCCCTTAATTCTGCTCTTACTCCAATAATACTCATTTTATTCACATAAGTCAGAATTAGCACTTCACAATATTTATCAACTCATTATCTTTTGCTTTAAAGCCTTCAAAGGCTTTCCCCTAGAAAATGAGAAACCTCCTCACTGACTTCACTGTTCATCTGCAACTCCCTGCATCACTCATTACCTGCTGGTTACTCTAGTCTTTATCCTAAGAAAAGACAAAAGCGTGTTCATTTCTTGGCGCTTTTCCACATGCTGTTCTTAACAGAATGTCTTACCCAGTGCCTAGAGCATTCTGTAGAATTTTTGCTCCTAGTAATAATGGGCTAGGTTGTTTCAAAACAACTGTTTTGCCACCAAAATTAAATAAAATGACTGAACAAAATATAAAATATGGAGTGGTGGGACTTATCAGAAAACTTTTAAAGCATCAAAGACTTAAGGAACTAAGGTAATACAGTGCAGGAACCCTTGGCATTTGTTGATATTTGAATCCTGCTTCACCCTTGATGTATTTGCCAGGTTTAAGGCAGTTTGAAAGACTTAGATGTAAAACTAAGAGTTGTCCCATTTTATGCCAATGACGGAAATTAAAATTTAATGTAAATAAGAGAAACCTACTAAGCACCCTAGGCTTTCAGTTAGAACACGAAGAAGACTACATTTGTCTGAGCAAGATATACACCAGTTCTTGTAAAACTCTTCACTTTGAATCAGCTCAATCTCTGATTAACTTGTCATTCCTCAACTATCTTCCATACGCAGCAAGTAATTTTCTTTAATTGAAGAAGCATGTCGTTATGTGCAGAACTGCAGAACCTTAACTTCTATTTTCCTCTCATTCTGGTTCCAAACGTTTTCTCTGTACCTCACAATAACCAAGTAAGCACAGTATAAGAATTAACGAAAAACTATGAGAAAAACATAGCAACTGATCTACTGTATGTCAGACACAAGGGTAACCAGGAAGGAGCTTTAAGGGAATTCAATAAATTAAATCATAGGAAAAAGAATATTAATAGAAAACAGGAAACTATGAAAAAAGAATTATATTGAAATTCTAGACTGAAAAATTTAATAACAGCTTAACAATTCAGTATATGGCTTTAACAAGAAATTAGAAACATAAAAAAAAAAGAGTTAGTTACATGGAAAAAACAAATAAAGGATATCTATGGAAACAAGAAAAAAAAAAAGAAAGAAAATATAGACTAGAGTATAAAATAAGACATGTACTTGGAGTCCCAGTAGATAGGAGTAAGAGAATGAGGGAGAAGGAATATTTGAAGAACTAGTAACTGAATAGCTCCCATAAATATATCAAAGAGTAGAATAATGAAGTAGTACAAAGCTTTAGCAAGAAGACTGCACATTTGACACCAGTGAGAGTGAGGGAAACCACAAAAACAAAACACAGAAACTTGAAAACAGTCACAATGACATCTGACTTTTAAGCAGAAACAGTAAAACAAAGAAGACAAACTATGATACCTTAGAGCAGTTAAAGAAAATAACCACCAATCTAGAATTCTGTAAAATGTGAATACATCCTTCATCATTGAAAGTAAATGATGACATTCTGGCATACATTTGTTGAGATCATGAGTAGAACCACTTTTAAGAAAATGTTCAGGTAGTAGGAAAACCACTGAACAGGGAAACCTAGAAAAACAAGAAAATTTAAGGATAAAGGACAGAACAAATACAAGGATTAAAAAAATCAGTATGTTTTAAGTTTCCAAATTTAGGATTAAAAATTGGGGGGAAAGTAATTAGGAAGGGATAAGTTCTGAATATTTCTTAACTTGTTTTTAATATAATTTAATTATAAATCTAAAAACCTTAACCTTTAATAATTACTATTGTTTAATAATTGATTTGCAGCAACAGCAACAAAATATTACAAGAAAACACGCCTTTTAAAAAAAGAAAATGAAGTAAAAATGCTCTAAGATCCTTTCATCTTATGGGAAGTTGCAAATATATTAATATATACTAGGCTTTAATAAATTTAATACATACTAGTCTTTAATAAGTCTTGAATTCATGGTATAAAATTTAAAAGTTAGTTAAATAATGTATAACTAACAAGCTAAAAAACAACAAAATGATAAAAGAGCATTTAGTGAATACGAAAGAATGATAGAAAGGAGAGCAAAAGTAAAGGAATAAATAGGACAGAAAGAGTAATATGGCAAACTTAAAACCAAATACATTAGTAAATGTGTCAAATATAATAGATTAAAGTTCAATTAAAAGAAAAAAGTTCACATTTAAAATAAAAATCCAAATATATGCTACTTCCAATAGATTCCCTTAAATATAAAGGTTTTGAAACATGAAAACAGAAACACTAGCCATAGGGGTAGTGATTCTTTAGGTAGGAGAATTTAGTCAAGAACTGATAGCAGAGGTTAAAAAAAATACTTTGTAATAACAAAAGACTCAATTCAGTGAAAAGATTTACCAATGCATAGTTTTTAATGAAGCTAATGATCAATTGCACTCACCTCACACGCTAGTAAAGTAATGCTCAAAATTCTCCAAGCCATGCTTCAGCAATACGTGAACCATGAACTTCCAGATGTTCAAGCTGGTTTTAGAAAAGGCAGAGGAACTAGAGATCAAATTGCCAATATCCGCTGGATCATCGAAAAAGCAAGAGAGTTCCAGAAAAACATCTATTTCTGCTTTATTGACTACGCCAAAGCCTTCGACTGTGTGGATCACAATAAACTGTGGAAAATTCTGAAAGAGATGGGAATACCAGACCACCTGACCTGCCTCTTGAGAAACCTGTATGCAGGTCAGGAAGCAACAGTTAGAACTGGACATGGAACAACAGACTGATTCCAAATAGCAAAAGGAGTACGTCAAGGCTGTATATTGTCACCCTGCTTATTTAACTTATATGCAGAGTACATCATGAGAAACGCTGGGCTAGATGAAGCACAAGCTGGAATCAAGATTGCCGGGAGAAATATCAATAACCTCAGATATGCAGATGACACCACCCTTATGGCCGAGAGTGAAGATGAACTAAAAAGCCTCTTGATGAAAGTGAAAGAGGAGAGTGAAAAAGTTGGCTTAAAGCTCAACATTCAGAAAACTAAGATCATGGCATGTGGTCCCATCACCTCATGGGAAATAGATGGGGAGACAGTGGAAACAGTGTCAGATCTTATTTTGGGGGCTCCAAAATCACTGCAGATGGTGACTGCAGCCATGAAATTAAAAGACGCTTACTCCTTGGAAGGAAAGTTATGACCAACCAAGATAGCATATTAAAAAGCAGAGACATTACTTTGCCAACAAAGGTCTGTCTGGTCAAGGCTATGGTTTTTCCAGTGGTCATGTATGGATGTGAGAGTTGGACTGTGAAGAAAGCTGAGTGCTGAAAAATTGATGCTTTTGAACTGTGGTGTTGGAGAAGACTCTTGAGAGTCCCTTGGACTGCAAGGAGATCCAACCTGTCCATCCTAAAGGAGATCAGTCCTGGGTGTTCATTGGAAGGACTGATGCTGAAGCTGAAACTCCAGTACTTTGGCCACCTCATGTGAAGAGTTGACTCGTTGGAAAAGACCGTGATGCTGGGAGGGATTGGGGGCAGGAGGAAAAGGGGATGACAGAGGATGAGATGGCTGGATGGCATCACCAACTTGGTGGGCATGGGTTTGGGTAGACTCCAGGAGTTGGTGATGGACCGGGAGGCCTGGCGTGCTGCAATTCATGGAGTCGCAAAGAGTCAGACATGACTGGGCAACTGAACTGAACTGAACTGAATGATTAGAATCACATATGGAGGGAAGATATAGCTTACAGAAGAAAGAAACCAATGTATAGTCATCCTAGGTAGATTTGATTTTTTGCACTGTGATTTCAAGGTGATATAAGAAAAAAGTTTTGATACACACACCATTTAATGTTGGGATGATTCAGTATGGCTGTACATGGTGTAAGTTTGAAAAGGTAGGCAGTCTCAGGATAAGAGACTGGAAACAATACACCATAATGAGGACTTTATACTTTTTCCCATTGGCAGTGCAGCTCTAGGAAGGACTTTTGGGGTGGGGGTATAGGAACGACATGATCATATTTGTATAAAGATTCCTCTTGCAATAGTGTGGAAGAAGTATTGAAATGAGGTAATTTTAGAGATGGAGAAATGAGTCACATAGCTACTGTGATATTCTTAAGTAAACCTGTTTTAAGAGCAGGAAAATATTTTAGTGCTGTCTGGTAAACAATTCACAAGACCTAATTATTGATGGGATAGCTGGCTTGAGAGTGAAATGAGAGTCTGAGTTGTCTTCTTTTGGGTAGTTATGTGGAGAGTAGTGTCACTGACTAATGAATCCAGAAGGATAAACAGGATTGGAGGAGGTAATTATAATGAGTTCAAGTAAGGACATACATCAAGTCTAGACTTCCTGAGATTCATGACAGAAGTCTAGACTGGAAGTGTAATTTGAGCGTTACATTTAGAGTTACATACTAACTAATCTTTTAACTAATCTCAACAATTTATAATTGGGAAACCAAGATAAGACTTTTGGGAAATGAAATTAGAAAAGGCAGAGACAGCAGAGTTCCAGAGCTCCCTTGACTAGTTTATAATCATAGGTAGGCTTAAGTCACTCAGTCATGTCTGACTCTGTGTGACCCCATCGACTATCGTGGAATTCTCCAGGCCAGAATACTGGAGTGGGTAACCATTCCCTTCTCCAGGGGATCATTTTTAATCATGGTCATAGCCAGTCCTACTGAAGTACACTCTCAGGTGTGTTACCCAAAAAAGTCATTAGTAAAACATCATCAGCTTAAGACAATATAATGTATTTTTAGAAAATTCAAGGAGTACCTCGCTGTTGTTTAACAGATAAAAACCACAGCCATTATGCCAACAAAAAATATACACACACAAAATTGGGCAAATTAACATTTTAACACATTTTGGAAACATCTTATGGAGAATAGTGTTTATTAATGGTTCTCTTTTAATTAATAAGAAGATAAATTACAAATATATATATTTTTCTATAACTTTTAACATTAAGTTTAGTTTTCTTTAAGCTACCATGATCTACACATTATTCACCTGAGTTGAAAACATTTTAACCCAGATAATTTTATATACTTGTCTGAATCCTTGTATCATTTGTAATTTCAAGGCAATTTAGAATATTAATAAATGGAGCTGGGGATGTTTGGTAGCTGAATATGTAGTACATACATAGTAAAAAGCGATCACTCAGAGTTTAGTGATTAGCTAGATTTTGCTGTATTTTGTTGTCATTGTAGTTGAAATGGTAGGAAAAAGGCTATACACATTTTTTTTTAGGACAGTCATATTTGAAAGGTTGAATAAAAGAAAATCACAACACAATTTGGGTTGTACAAGAAAGAACTTAACTTGACTACAAGTTAAGTCACTCTGTTATTAAAATGTTTTTAATTGTTCTCCATTCTCGAATATGTATACTTCCACATGATGAGTAATAAAATGTGGACAGCTGCCTTGCTGATTTCTAATTTTTCTGTAAAAGAGTGGAATAAGGAAGGAAAAGTGAAAAGTATAAGTTTTTTAAAAAGTTCTACAATCTTTGACTATTTTCCAAATGCATTTCACTAAAGAAAAGCTAAAAAAGATCAAGTAAGCTTAAGCGACTGCTAGATTGTACCAGACAATTCCACATTTCCCCATTTATTGCTAGGAGCTTTCATAATTCATTAAATGTATCACCTTTATATTTTTAGCAATGTGTGTGTGTGTTAATTGCTCAGTCATGCCCGACTCTTGGGACCCCATGAACTGTAGCCCGCCAGGCTCCTCTGTCCATAGGGATTCTCCAGGCAAGAATATCAGTCCTTAAAAAATAACTGCAGTTTAAAGAGATACCTCCTACTTACAAATCATTTGATTAAATAAAAATAGGGTATTCCTTTCAAATGTTATTTCTCCAGTTTCCTTTTTCATAGAGTTCTTCCCAATGATTTCCAATACCCGAGATCTTTAAGTTGCAACATTTTGCTGCTCTGCTCACTCATGTCCGACTCTTTGCGACCCCATGGACTGTAGCCCCCCACTCTCCTCTGTCCATGGAATTTTCCAGGCAAGAATACTAAGTGGCTTGCCATTTCCTCCTCCAGCCAGTTTTCTCGACCCAGGGATCAAACCCATGTCTCTTACATCTCCTGCATAGGCGGGTGGATTCTTTACCACTGCACCACCTGGAAAACCTGAGTTGAAGCACTAATGTATTTCTAATGGTTTTAAAGTATTTCTAATGGTTGTATGACATTACTACTGAGCACTTAATTTTTTTTCCATAAAGTATGGACACTGTATCATGAGAGAATAATGAAATATCTGCCATATTAACTTTATGTGTATAATAGCCGAAAGAGAAAAAGAAATGTGAGTTTAGAGGATTTAGATTGTGCAGAGAATGACTTTGTCTCCGTGAAGACTTGGAAAACACATTTGAGTTGAGATGTCTCCTCTTTCTTCAGTGTTAATACATAAAATTTCTATGTTAAGTAATCAGCTATTATTTTTCTTTTACTAGTTATATGTAAGCTCTCTTCCTCATTGAGACTGTCTTGCAATAGTTTAGACAAAATAAATTAAGCCTTTCCAGTTTGAAGTCATTGAACATTTTAGTGCAAAAGGAAGTGAGATGGGCCTTCTTGAATTAACCTCAGTAATATCTGCTGGAACACTTTTCTAATGCTGGCTAAAGTGCATTCCTGTATATTTCCACTTAAGCCATCTGCCAATCTCAATGCTTATTCCTGAGGGAGGAAAACTTCCAGAGCTATTTTTCATTTAATTTGCAAGGACATCCTGTTTAGGTACTTATCAAAAGAACAGAAGAATTGATGCCAAATACCACAAGCCCTAGTTTAGAAAACTTAATGGGTTGGACTGAAGTCATAACCTACATTTAAAAGGGACTGTAGCTTACTTCCTTTATATTTAGTAAATACTCAAAAAGTATGGCCATGCAGCCTAAATGCTTTTAAAAATACAGTACTTTGCTCTATATACATTAAGGGATTTCTGGGGGGAAAAGTTGTTAACCTTTCCCCGGATGGTGACTGAATATTTTAGTGCACTAAAACCATGACCCTTTGTGTTTCAAGATCATAAAATGGTATTAAAACACTTATTTCTTTTGGGAAAGAACTGATCTAACCTGAAGAATTTTTTTTATCAGATGATCAATAACAAATGAGAAATCTTTAAAAAGGTAACTAACTTTTTCTCAGTATTCCACAAACATTCTTTTGCATAGTAAATATTTAGATTATGTTTTATTTAATCTCTTAATTTAACTCAAAATTCACCCTGCTTAACTTGCTATTGTATAACCCTCTTGCTATTACTGTTGTAAAACACTATGTAAGAAAAATGTAGATATTTTTATTTTTAAAAGCTCCTTACTTGAGTAATAAAGAGAAGATCCAGTAAAATGTCTTTGCTTTTTATTAAGTTGGGACAATAGAGTATAACTGATTATATAATTCTTTCAACAGCTTTATAACACATTATCCTTTCTACTCTTGGCTATGCATAAGTATTTATGCTGAATAAGTTCATAGAAATCAAAGTTAAATAGCATTTTTAAAACACATTTGATCAGATTGGGTAAACTTGATCACTCATTTGCTTGGCACTGTATAAGAAAGACACCCAGTTAATTTTTGTTTTAACTATACTGATTATGTAATTTGAGCATGGAAACACCCACTAAGCCTTTACTGAACACTGCTTCAAGTTGCATTTTACACACAGGTTGAATATGTTGCTGCTTAAGTCTTGTGATTTCAAAGATTTGAGTTCAAGGCAAATGTTCCTACCAAACATTGTACTGCTGTAGCTTATTTATTTGATTCTTACAGTCTTACAGAGTTTGGGGGCATTAAAATTTTCCAAAATACCAATCTTTAAAAAAATTTAAAAATACAAGGACATTACTTCCCTATTGTAAACCTTAAAAATAAAAATAGCCCATTATCTTACCAGCAAAATGTCCTATGCAAGAGCAGCAGGGATTTGCAATTCAGGAGACACAAGTTTTGGTGAGTCATAGGCAAGTCCAGAGAGCAAATGAGAGAAACATTCTTTAGGTAGGTTTTAGGAGAAAATTGAAGAGAGTTATTTTGAATAAAGTAAGTTTCATTGAACTTCCCCACCTGACTCCGCGGTAAAGAATCTGCCTGCAATGCTGAAGATGCAGGAGACATGGGTTCGATCTCTGGATGGGGAGATCCTTTGGAGGAGGGCATGGCAACCCATTCCAGTATTCTTGCCTGGAGAATCCCATGGACGGAGGCAACTGAGCATGCACGCAAGGAGTTCATTGAAGAGGAAGCAAGTTCGCAGCTCGAGATTAGTGCTTCCTTGCTAAGACAGTAAGGCCCTTAAAAGCAGATGAAGTTGCCATGTAAAACATGTCCTCTCTCATACCAGAAGAAACGTAACACTCTTATCATGATGGGCAAAAAGCTGAGACTGAGGGAACTTTGTACAAGTAATTTAATACAAACAGACCTTGTTAAAATAATTCCTAGCTTTCTTTTTCCTACTGGTTGTACAGGTTGCAAGGAGTAAGATATGCATAAGAACGCTCCTTTCAGGGTTTTCTGACTCCACTTTCAATGAGGTTTTTCTCTATTTATTTTCATACTGTAGTTCCTAAGGAATTTCAGATTCAGAGAAACTCTATGTTACCTAAATAGGTAAAACTTAGATCAAACAGGGACTCTTGACTCTCAGTCTAGGTACTTTTTATTTGGCATCACTCTGGCAATTAACCTAGTAATGGTTTAATTTTGCTTTCATTTTTTTCTATTTTTTTAATTTAAAAATAAATATTTTAATTTTCACAATGTTGTATTGCTTTCTGCCATACAACAACCCAAATCAGTCATAGTTATAACTACACCCCCCTTTTCGTAGCCTCGCTCCCCTCCCCCCACCCCCTCCCTCCAGGTCATCACAGAGCACCAGACTGGGTTCCCTGTGCTACGCAGCAACTTCTCACCACCTATCCATCTTACACCTGATAGTGTATATATGTTGATGCTGCTTTCTCCATTTGTCCCACTCTGGGGTGATTGATTGGGGTGGACCAGATGGGTCAGGATGTGCTTTCTTTAGTGAGGCTGGTCACTCAAAACAAAGGAGAGAAATTCAGAAATAAATCTAGTTGAAACACACAGTGAGTCCTAAGAAGTACTTTTGTCCAAAATCTAATCACAAATGTAAGAGAGGATAAACTGAAAACCTGTATCAGTTTCAAATGGATCAAAGGCCAAGAATATTATTGGTGGCAGAGTACAAATAAAGAACAGTTCACCATCAGATTAGTGGTCATTTCAGAGCCAGTCATGATTTGCTCACCATCTCTAGTCTAGTGCTAAGACAGAACAGTCTTTTTCTCAATTATAGAGGAAAAGCTCTCAGTAGTTCACCAATATGTATAATGTTAGTTGCAGGTTTTTGTAGATGCTCTTTATCAATTTGAAGAATTTTCTTGTTCCTATTTTCTGAGTTCATTGATGTCATTTGAATTTTTTAATTACAAATTTGATTTTATTAATACTGATAGCTACATCTTCTGGCTATCTTCTACTAACTCTGTCCCCATCTGTCTCTCTATTGAACCCAACTGCAACATCCTTCCCTGCCCAGTTCAAATACCATGACGACCGTCACTGTAATATATTAGGAATTACATCACATTGTCACTGTAAACTTGCCACTGATGGTTGATTTTGGAAAAGTCACAACTTTTCTGTCAATATTTACTTTCCTGAAATCCCATGGACAAATGGAGCCTAGTGGGCGATAGTTCATGGAGTGGCAAGAATCAGACACAACTTAGCGACTAAATCACCAATATAGGCACAATGCCTGATTTGCTTACTTCACTCAACTTCTATGGTAATCAAATAAGATTAAATGAGATTAAATATGTGATAGTACACTTAAAATTTTTAACTGTGTCTTAACATAGTTAAGAATTAAATTTTTCAAAATTTAAAGAATTTAAGAATTAAAAATTTCAAAATTCAAAATTATCTTTAATTGGTTTTATTTTCTAATCGCAGACAGTTTTTTATACTCAGGTATTTTTTATTTCATTTTATTTGAAGGCAGGAAAAATAAGTCATATATCATTATATGTTCCAAAGGATATAGCCTTAGGAACTGACTAAAAAGACTTCAAACAAGAAAATAGGTAAACTCATGTTCATGGATCAGTGAATGAATTAGCAAAAAACAATTGTAATATCCACATTCATAATATCTTTATCTAGACTGGAGATCAGCAAAAAATTCTGTGAAAAGTCAAGATTATAAAAGGGCTAGATAATAAATATGCATTTGCAGGCATACAGACTCTCTAGCAACTATTCAATTCTGCTTTTGCAGTGTAAAAGAATTTCTACCCAAAACATAAAGGAATGGTCATGCCTGTGTTTTTTCTATAAAACTGAATGAATACTAAAATTTTAATTTCATATAATTTTCATATTTCACAAATCTTATTTTTTTTCTTTTTTGTCTCTCATTCATTAATATGGAGGGGGAAAAGCATTTTTAGCTTGCAAACTGTACAAAAACAGATGGTGGATCACATTTGGTCCGTGGGCCAAATTTGCTGATCCCTGATCTAGACACTCAAAAAATTTAAACTTAAGATATAACATAATGTAATTGCTAAAATGAGCACATTTTCTGCTGTTTGAAATGAACATAGGGAGAAATTTTCCATTTATGAATAGGAGACATTTGTTGGCATATGTAGTTGTACAGAGAAAGAAATAGAATTACCAAGAGAAACTCTCAGTTTAATTTTTAAAAGTTGATTTATGGCACATTCATTAAATTGGACATTCTTTATAGATAATTTAAGGTATTTCAGTTGCTCTTTGGCAAAAATAAAAGGATACAATTGGAATTGTAGCTAAATTCTGTTGTAGTTACTAAAATTCTTACATAGATTTTCCCATATGATTTCCAACAAATTCAGAATGAGCTGAAATGCTTTGAGAATATTTTTCATCAACGACATAACCCCCATTTTCCTAGATCCTGTTTCCATTTTCTTCCTTTCCTAGCACTTTGCCCTATTTTCTAACTCTAAATTTGAAAGAGTCAGGTTATCATCTAAGTCTCTATCCACATTTTCTCTCTTCAGCAATTATCGCATGTCACAAAAAAGCTGCCTTTAAGAATAATATTTTGAAAAAATATTATGCTTGAGAACATCTTGATAATTGTTCAGTTTATTCTCTATTTTCATTAACTAAGTCAAACAAGTAAACAATATCTCAGAGCAGTGCAACAGAATCTCAAATGCTGAAAATATGCCTAACATAGTGTGATGATTAGACTCCCTCCTTTTTTTTTTTTTTTGGTCATTGTTTTTGTTGTTTTCAGTTTGCTTTATACCTATTAGAAATAGCAAAAAGGAGCTAACCTAAAAACACCCTTTAAGCCAGCAGTCTACATCAAATAACTAGAAATTGATGTGAGCAAGATATTTACCCTGATGGCCTTATTTTTTTCAGTTTCCGTATACATTCCCAAATGGCTGAGCACCATATACACTAATATACCAAAGTTAGATAGGACACAGACTCTAGGAGCAATTTTTAGCAACTTCATATTTACGCATATCATTTCATTATAGAGTTAGACTATGTTTTATTTAGTCATAACATCCAGATTTTTCATCTTTGCTTAATAGAAACAGTGTTAACCTTAAAAATGTATAGTTTTAGAGCTATACTCATTTTAGTAAATAAAGATGGTCTTTTTCCTTCTAACATTTTCATAATTTATTCAAAGGTTGTAACGTGTGACACTATAAGGTTTGTTATGTTGTCAAAGATATTATTTACTCTTTTTCCTTATTATGTTTAGTTCAGTATATACTGTAAGTAAGGATATCAGGAAATTTATCAAGAGATAATAAAGTTCACTGAATAAAAAACAGAAGAAGGAAAGGTAAGTAGATAATAAAAAAGGGCATTAAGCCATAGTTGTCAAAAAGAAAGATGTATTTGTCTATTATATCACCGCCCTCTAATCATGAAAAATCAAACAAACCAAAAATCTCCAGTCCTATAGAGTTCATTTGATTATTTGTTAATATGCAAACAACTTTTTCAAGATTTTTTTTCAATGATACAGAAATGAAAAAACTGTTGTAAGTTTAGAAAAAGCCACATTAAAAATACCTGTGCAATTGTGTCAAATTGAAATGGAAAATTGAATAAGCTCAAAAGCAGTCATTTTAAATTACTTTTTTATATTTATGCTTTATATTTTTATATATTATATATATGCATATACATATGTATATGCTTTTATATTTATTTTTAAACCCCAAAAGTGAAATTGCTATTGCCCTGGGAATTAAAAAATACAAAAATAATCTGTGCAATGATGTCAGGTTGAAATGGCATATTATATTACGTCAACATTAGCTACTTTTCTCTTCCTTTATACTCTCTATTAAATCTTTGGACACTCAGAGAATAAAATTGCTAATGTCCTGGCAATTCTGGGTATTTGAGGTGTGTTCTTATCAATCAGCCCTTTATACCCCTCATCAGGACCGGATGTTTGCTGATGGTTTTTTCTAAGACACTGCTTATGCCTGCTAGACTGGCATCACACATGGAAAGAGTGAGGCTCAGAGCCTGGGCCATCCTGCAGGGCAGTTAATTTAGTAATAGAAGAATAGAAAGTCAGTACTAAAAACACTCTACTGACCCACTTCTCAAGGATCACCAGAAATTATAAATGATTATATCATATTTTTAGGAAAAAATGAGTAATTTTAAAATGGCTCTTTTTTTTCTGTACTAATCTAACTCTTCAGTTATTCAGAAACATTCAGTGCAATACTTTCATTATTTTGACTCTCCCCTACTGATTTTGAGTAAACATATAAAATCTAATTTAAAAAAGAAATCAACTGAGAGAAGTGTTAGAAAAGACCAGATTAGAGTATGAAAAGGGCTCCTTGTTAATTATACAGACAAGGATAGACATCAGATTAAAAGAATCACTCATTGACAAATGGTAGTTTCAAACACACTTTGAAAACTAGGAATAGTAAAAGAAACATCAGTGTCTTTGAAAACAATTGCTTAAAACAGAAAAATCTTTTAGTTCTCCCTAAAAGCAAAATTAAAGTTGCTATGTGAAAGACAATCAGAGAAGTAGTCTATATTTGAAGATAATGTACCAGTGAAATTCTCTAGAAAACTTTTTACTGTTGTTGACAAAAAAAAATGGGGGTTGCTGCTTGAACTTTCTCTTCATTTCAGTGCCAGAAGCAAAAATCAAGTGCATTTTCTGGAAGAAGGCTGCTCAGTTTAAAACATTAGCACACTTTTAGTGTTTATTATTTGCTTATATGCTCCACTCAATATTAAAACAAGCTGTGACCTCTAAAATTGAATATTAAACACATAGAAACTTAATTTAAGAAAATGAAATATCAAAATGTCACTAAGGAGCATATTATTATCAAGGATAAAACATGTGTAGTGCAATGATAAATTATATTTTTGGTAGAGAGATCATCTCCTCTGCAACTATGCATTCACTGGTTCATAGAATATGAGTACTTGTAAGTCCTATGAGGATACAGACAAGTTGAAAGATATATACATAAATCAAATTTACCTTTCCTCATGTTTTGCAAAACATTTCATACAAGGCATTAATTTCTTATAATATGATAATAACAATAATAGTAATAAAACAGTTAGATGTCACTTAATAAGGTGATGCTTCTTTGATGGAAAGGATGGCATCACTGACTCAGTGGACAGGGTTTAAGTAAGCTCCAGGAGTTGGTGATGGACAGGGAAGCCTGGAGTACTGCAGTCCATGGGGTCACAAAGAGTCAGACACAACTGAGCAACTGAACTGAACTGAGGCAGAAGTCAAAAAGTCAAACTTAACATTTCCTCACATATCCTAATGAGGTTTCTGGGTTGATTGTTGGTAATAAAGATAAGAACTCAACCAAAACAATAGGGTTTATGCAGTGAGAAAAAGTCATTTCTCTTATATTTCTGCTAAAAATGACCTTAGAGAAGAGAGCTGCTCAGTGGGAGGAAATATAATTTAGGACCTTACCCTGATACAATAGCATGCCTGCATGCTTAGTCACTCAGTTATGTCCAACTCTTTGTGACCCCCTTGGAGTAGCCCGCCAGACTCCTCTGTCCTTGGGATTTCCCAGGCAAGAATACTGGAGTGAGTTGCCATTCCCTTCTCCTGGGGATCTTCCTAACCTAGGGTACAAACCCAGATCTCCTGCATTGCACGTGGATTTTTTTTTTTACTGTATGTGTGTAGAGAGAGAGAGAAGATCATTGTAAGAAAACTACAGATCAATATTTCTAAAGATGCAAAAATACTCAACTAAATATCAGTTAGTTGAATAAAACAGTGTATAAAGAAAATTATACACTACAGCCAAATAAGATCATTCTAGGTACAAAAGACTAGCTCAGCATTAGAAATTCGGGTATTATAATCCTTTACATCAAAAGACTAAAGAAGAAATACATAATCAAATTAATAAATTGAAATATTAGACAATCCAATAGAACATAGATTTTGATAAGAGATTAATTTTAATACAAAATACATAAAAGAAAATCACTGAGTGTGATTTATGGGGGGAAAGTGGGCAAAGGTGATCTAAATAACTTTGCAAATGAGTGAAATTCATGTCTAGAGAAAAGACAACCAAGGTGTTGTCACTGCACTCTAGTTGATAAAGTTGTTTCTCATTGGATACTGTTATGACATTCATACTGGAACTGAACAATTAAGTAAGTGTGTAATGAACAGTAGTGAACAGATTCCTTAGTATTGTGGTAAGAATCTACAATAAAGCAAGGAGAGCATGCTGAAATACAGTAGAGCTGGAGACAGTGAAAACTAATGTTTAGCTCAATATGCATAGAGGTGGTTATGTTTGGCAATATCTGTACCTATGCATATATGTTAATGTACTCATATAATTTTTTTCCTCCATTAGCTAAGAGGGCCTAGAAGAAATATCACTCCAGTAACAATAAGCACACTCAGTCTTCAATTCTTGATTTCTAACCATTCTCAATAAAAGGCTCAAGAGTTCCTTGGAGAAGTAATTGATTAGTGAAAAAAAAGAAGCAAGATGAGCCCAGATTATCTTATAAAGGCAGTTCTAAAGTAGCAACAAAACCTACCTCTACATTGATGGGCACATGGTGAAGGGACATAGGCATCCACTAGAAGAGACCCCAGTGGCCGAAGCTAGAAGAATTTGAGCAATAAAATAAATCAGTATTAAACTAAAACCCAGTGTAGGAAGTAAAAATTCTATGAGTACATACTGATATAAATAAATTGTTGAATGAATAAATAGTCACAAAGAGACAGATCTCCCTTGCAGAAAAAATTCAAATAAATTATGTAAGTACTCTGCCTTCAAGGAGTACATCCCACTCCTTAAAAGTGAACTGTATTAAGTAGCTTTCTTCCAAAGATTTCAATTTGGAAATGGGGGGAAAGAAAGAGCAAACGTACTGTGGAGAACCTTGACAAACAGTATCTCAGCCTGGTGATCAAGGTGAATATTAGCATTTGATATGTTATACTGATACTGCATATCCTTGATATGATGTACTAAAAATAATAATTACCTCTTAAATTTCACTCCCCAAAACCCATTCACCAGTTAATAATGAGAGAAACACCCAAAAAATTCTCATTGAGGAGCATTCTACAAAATTTTTGACCAGCATTCCTCAAAACCAGGATGATCATGAAAAACAAGGGAAGTCAGACAAATTGTCACAGCCAAGGGTAGCTTAAGGTCACGTGAAACTAGATGTAATCCGTTATCCAGGATAGGGTCCTGGAATATAAATAGGTATTAGATCTATTTAAAACTAAGAAAATATGAATAAACTTTGGACTTTAGTTAGTAATCACAAATTAATATTGGTTCATTAACTGTGGCAAATTTACCAAACGAACATACAATGTTAATAACGTGGAAGACTGCATTTGGGCTCTCTGAGAATCCTGTGTACTCTCCTCTCAATTTTTTCTGGAAACCTAGAGCTGCTCTAGAAAATACACTCACAAATGAACCTAATACAAATTATTGTCTTTAAAATTGTTTTGCTCTTTGATAGAATTGGTACTAATTTAGAAAATATTTTTATATGGCATGACTGACTTTTTTTTACTATTGAAGGGAAATAGGGGTATTTGGTGACATATCTGGATTAAACAATCAAATATTTTAAACTCTCTAAAGGAAAATATTTGTCATACTGCCATCATTAGGGACAATGTAAAAACTAAGCTTGTTTTTCTACAATTTTACACAGCTGCCACTAAGCCAAAGAGCTCTGGGCAAGTTTCAGAACTTTTCAAACTGTTTATAAACTGAACAAACAAAGCTGCCCAAGTCCATTCACAGTTGATTCTTCAGTCTGTTTTCAGTAGTGAAGAACAGCTCTTTCACAGACGCAGTCCATCCTCCATAGACTGCGAAAGGTGACGTCAGCGGCTTAGGTGGATGTCTAAACATAAGAATTCCAAAGTGTCTGGTAAGTTCATGTTGAACATTCAAATGTTAAATAAACCCTTTTTATATATAATATGGAGAAATGAGAATTCAGCTCAGTTAGGAAGATACGGGAAAGTGATTTTTTTCTCTAATATTATTCAGTTTCCATTTCACTCTGAAGATTAGCCCTAATATTTACTTAAGAATCATTACTCCTAACTCCAAGAGGATGATCAGATATTTGTATAGTTCCTTCTAGTTTCAGATTTGAATAAAAATTAAACCTTGTGAAATTATGATTAGAATTTACCTGCTCCTTACCTCTACCATATATTGATAGATTAGAATCTAAGTGGGAAATTGAATGTGTGATTGCATTCTTTCCAGCAAACGTCTCTTTAAATTATAGGGTGACACACACAGAATGGTTGTTATGGATCTGAAGAAGGGCTGAGGGGTTTTCTGTTCACTTAGGAAAAGAAAAAGTCAAGCTTTACAATCATTAAATTTTCAATTCCCTCTGGAAACATGTAACTATATTATTCACTGTGCATGTTACATGTGTGCATGCTCAGTCACTTCACTCATGTCCAACTCTTTGCAACTCCATGGACTGTAGCCCGCCAGGGTCCTCTGTCTGTGGGATTCTCCAGGCAAGAATACTGGAGTGGGTTGTCATGCCCTTCTCCAGGGGATCTTCCCGACCCAGGTTCGAACCCAGGTCTCCTTCATTGCAGGCAGATTCTTTATCCACTGAGCCCTCACTAAAAGTTGGGGGGGTGGGGAATCCTAAAACCTAACCTCGATAAGTCACAAAATGATGTTCTAGTTTCTGCTTTTTCTATGCCATTTGCTTTTCTATCTAGATCAGTCCTAGCCATCCAAATTTGTGTAAGAAAATTGCTGATATTGCTGTTATTTTAAAACACACAAATGTAAAATGTACATGTTGCAACATTCCATGTATTAAAATAATCACATATCTTTATGATGTAACATATCTTTTACAGATGTGTTACCATATATGTATATATAATAAAAAACAATATATATTGTATAGGCTTCTCCAATGGCTCAGCAGATAGGAATCTGCCTGCGATGCAGGAGACGCAGGTTCAATCTGCAAGTTGGGAAAATCCCCTAGAAAAGGAAATGACAACCTACTCCAGTGTTCTTGCCTGAAAAATCCCAGGGACAGAGGAACCCGGCACACTGCAGTCCATGGGGTCACAAAGAGCCAAACAAGACTGAGTGACTCTGTACACACATCCATGTGCACGTGATATAACAATTATACTAAATATCATTGTACATTATACATAGCATATTACACAACAGTGTACATAATACATGAATATATTCATATATCTAAATATGTAATACTTCTACCTTTACTATGCTTTTAATAAATTGTTATATCTTTCAAATTATACCACTTTTTATTTCTTGAAATTAGTATCTATATTAGAAGTATAATGTATATTTAAAATGTTCAATAACATGTAGGATAGTAAGTAAATGTAAACAAAAGACACTAACAAAAACTAACAAAAACTCACCAAGATTCATTCAATAATGAAAAAAAAAAAGTAAAATGATTTCTCTTTCACATTAGCATAAGTATGTCTTTCCTGGTGAGGGATTAAGGGAACTATTCAGGGATTATTCTACTCATATCCAATTCTGGGCTCCACTAATGTATGTCCTTGGATAAACTACATAACTATTATCAGCTCCAGTCCTCCTCAGTAAAACAGATAACAATGCATTCATTTTGAAGATTAAATGTGATAATTCATACAGTATGCTCAATCGAAGCCCAGAAAGAAGTCCCACCTAAGGGTGATCAAAGTGCAGGTTATGAATAAATTATTTTTATTCTAGTCAATTACTAACAATTGAGGAATAGGCCAGTTTTTGCAAAAGTCTAGTATAACAAAGGTACAAAAATAATATGAAAGCTTAGTGTACAAATAAAATTGTTTAGCAGAAAAATGTTATTTCTAACTTCTCTCTCTTTTTAAGGATTCATTCAACTCTCTAGGTTGAATGGTTATGAATGAATATATACATATTTACTATATTAATTTACTGAGGCTCTTTTGTTTTGGTTCTTACCTTTCTCTGCTTTTCTCTGCTGTTTCAATCATTTGCTTTACAGTGCTTATTTCCTGCATTACTCTAATAGGAAGCTATTTCAATTTAAATAAATTTTTAAATAACTTCAAATACTGAAAGCTCTGTGCTGATTGTATCAGTGATGTAGTAGATTATAAAGTATCACAGGAAATACTACTCATAAACAAGTTAGCAACAAAATCTTTCTCCATATACCTTTTGTATTTCAAGGTGCCATCAGATTGATAAAGAGTCTGAGGAGATTAAGTCTGAAAATGGAATTGAAAGTGAGTGCTTATGCACTTCTTATACATTATAAATTATTTTCCTTTTAGAATCAGACTTGACTCCAACGGTGTGGCAAACTTCAAATAATCAACAAATTCTTAAATAATTTTGCACATATAAACTGTTTCCTTTGTTTTGTAATTATTAATATTTACCCTAGGATTCAAAAGGTTAAATATATTTTTCTTTATTCAAGTTTTTACTTTTTATTTGTAATATTTTCAAACTTACAGATAAGGTGCAAGAATAGTACAAAGAATTCTCATGTATCCCTCACCAAAAGGCCTCATTGAAATTTCACCAACTGTCCAATTACGTCTTTTCTAGCAAAGGGACAGAATACTGAATCATTCTACTTAGTTGTCATTTCTCTTTGGTATCCATCACTTTGGAATCGTTCTTCTGACCTTTCTTGATCTTCATGAATTTAACAGTTTTGAAAACTACAGGTCCATTACTTTGTAGAATTTCTCTCAATTGGGATTAGTCTGATGTTTCATAACTTCAGTTTTTGCATTTTCTGGTGGAAACACCACAGGAGTGACGCAATGTTTTTACTCCTGTGAGGTATTATGTGAAATCAGGTTGCCCATCCAAGTTATTTTAACTCTGATCACTTGAATAAGACCTTCTCCAATGTAAATGAACTCTTTTTAGCTTTGTAATTTTCAAGTATTTTGAAGGGCCTAATTTGATACTGTGTGAATTTTGCAATCTTAATCAAATTCATGTAATGTAGTTTTAGAGTCCCTTAATGGCTGTTATTAGAGGTAATTATTAATATGATAGTTGCCATGTAGCAATTACTAAAATTGTGAAAGTCACTCAGTTGTGTCTGACTGTTTGTGACCCCATGGACTGTACAGTCCATAGAATTCTCCAGGCCACAATACTGGAGTGGGTAGCTGGTCCCTTCTCCAGGGGATCCTCCCAACCCAGGGATCAATCTTCTGAACTCAGGGATTGAACCCAGGTCTCCCGTGTTGATGGCAGATTCTATACCAGCTGAGCCACCAGGGAAGCCCAGGAATGCTGGAGTGGGTAGTGTATCTCTTCTTAAGGGAATATTCCTGAATCAGAAATCAAACTGGGGTCTATAATACCTGGATTTAGTATAATTACTTCTAGAGTCCACACACTTTCAGAGCATAGTTGAATTTAATACAATATTAAATATATATCTTTTTAATTAATGAATACTGATCTAACTTTTTCTACTGAAATTGACAATTTTTCATTCATGAGTTTGGTTTAAAAAAATTTTTTGGCTAGAGCGCATATTACTGTGCACAAACTGATACAAATGCTTCCTGAAAGGATAGAAAGTCAGAGGGTATTTTGGATATTATCTTTTAATCTACATCTTAATGTTAAATATATGTGTGTATATGATATAACACAATGTAATACAATATAATACTCACAGCTTAGTGTTTGATAGTATGCACTAGAGTAATACTGCTTGTGTCTGACACTTACTTAGACATGTTTCCTCTAGTTGATAATAGTGACTGTCTCTTTCCATTACTCAAAAGATTAAATGAGTAAAATGTATGCAAAGCTCTTGCAAGAGTAAGTGGTAAGTGGTCAGTACATGCCATCTCTTATTATTTGAAGCAACCCTCACATCAGGGACAGGCATCATACAGCACAGGTTCTCATGTGACCAGCAATTCCAGGGGTGACATGGTACAAATAGTGTTCTACTTGAAGTCTAGGGAATGTGTTGGAAGTTGGGTTTTTACACTTAGTGTGTGATCTCAGGGCTTCCAGGTGGCTGAGCTGGTAAAGAATCCACCTGCAATGCAGGAGACCCTGGTTTGATTCCTAGGACCGGAAATTCCCCTGAAGAAAGGATAGGCTACCCACTCCAGTATTCTTGGGCTTCTTTGATGGCTCAAATGATAAAGAATCCACCTACAGTGAAGGAGACCTGGGTTCGATCCCTGGGCTAGAGAGATCCCCTGGAGGAGGGCATGGCAATCCACTCCATTATTCTTGCCTGGAGAATCCCCCAAGGACAGAGGAGCTTGTCAGGTTATAGTCCATGGGGTCACAAAGAGTCAGACATGACTGAGTGACTAAACACAGCAACACAGCACATGTGACCTTAATTACTTTTTGCTCCAGTTCATTAATCTCTAACATGTAGGAAGTTTTACATTTTCTATATACTTATAAGTCTTATAAGGATTCAGTGGATCAATGCATGAGAGACCTCTACTATCTGGCACTGTAGGCAGTCAATAAATGGGAAGATGAAAGAGTGAGGAGGTATAGCATGGTGTTGATACTTGACTCACAAAGGTATTGGTAAATTATTCAGGTAACAATGGATTAAGGATGTCTTAGTCCTCATTTGTGTCTTTCACACAGATGAACCACTTCTGCATTGTCCTCTGACCTGCTTCCTTTACTCACTCTAGCTTTTGTCAAGCTCAACCCTGGGTGCATCTGTGCCAGTATAATAATCATGAAGAACTGGTAATCTTTTTATAAAAAATTATTTTCAGTGTAGTGATTAATGTGCACAGTTTTTCTAAAAATTAGATCCCAGCCATTAGGCTGGGTTTATTTCTAAGAGCTTGTTCATAAATCTGTGGAAACGTGAAAGTGCCATGTCCTTCAAGATGAACACCCTGCTGATGATTGCCACTAAATTCCCTGCTGTGGAATGCCTAGAAATAAAGATCAATGTCTTCTGTGGCTGAAGGAGAAATTTTATAATCCTCAGTGACTTTAGGCTAGCAATAAAAATCTTTCCATTTATACAAGCAGGGAAATATATCTTGAAATATTAATTGCCATGCTTTGTTATTCTGGCATGTCCATCTCATAGTCATTGTTGGATGGCATCACTGACTCAATGGACATGAGTTTGAGCAAATTCTGGGAGATAGTGAAGGACAGGGAAGCCTGGTGTGCTGCAGTCCATGGGGTCATAAAGAGTTGGACGTGATTGAGCCACTGAACAACAATAAGCTGTTTCAATATCATGAACACTTATCTGAAGATGAATCTGTATTAGTAGCACAGATGTAAAAAAATAATTCCCCCAAACAAATGATAGTCTAAAATTTTACACATATGACTTTTAAAATCAAAAGGGAAATACTGGAGAAAAGGTGAAACATTGAGGAAAAATTGAAAAAGAATGAGAGAAGCAGAGCCATTTTATCTGCTCATTGAAGAGTTGAGAGGAAGATCACGAAGAGGGAAAGAGAAACTATGTCCTTAAAGGGGTCCTAAAGCCCATGAAATTAAAGCATTGGCCCTAGGAGGGTAATGGAGAGAGGAAGTGGCATCAGAACTGGGGACTGCTGAGCACCTTCTCTGCCCATCAGAACAAGAAGTCTGATGGAAGCAGACCAAGGTCTGAAGAACATCTCTCACCATGCAGTGTTGAAGGTCCTCAGGGCTGAATTAGTTACCTACTTGTTGTTGTCCATTCAGAGCCTTCCGTGTTGTACCTAAATTGGGCAGCAGAAAGAGAGCTAGTCTTTCCTCCAACGTTCTCTGAGCCCCTTCTAACTGCCTCACATGGACCACCCATTTCTTTCTGTTGATTATCCTTACTCTGTGTGTGTGCATGTTAGTCACTCAGTCATGTCTGACTCTTTGTGATTCCATGGACTGTAGCCCACCAGGCTCCTCTGTCCGTGGAATTCTCCTGGCAAGAATACTTGAGTGCTTTGACATTCCATTCTCCAGGGGATCTTCCCAATCCGGGGATTGAACCTGAGTCTCCCACAGCATAGGCAGATTACTTACCATCTCAGCCACTTGGAAAGCCTATCCTTACTCTGGTTCAGGACAAGAGATCCAAACTTGTCATCCAGTCTTGTCACCCTAGTGGTCTAAGCAAAGATGACGGGAAGACTGGTACTAGCCCATCTATCCAGGTTTCAAATATTGTGTGTAAGATTTTCTCTTTCATTACAGAGGCTTGACCTCAAAAAGTTTGACTTTAGTAATTAAAGTAAAAAATTGCTCATGCATTGCTGTTCAATAATCTTGCTACACAAAATTATATTTCATATACTTAATGGTAAAGATTAGATAGAGTTAAAAATAGAGAGATATAAAGAAAAGACAAGTGTGTATTTCTAGATACATTCCTATAATTATGGCATACTTAGGGAAATTATTAGTTAAGAAATAATAAGTGTGACCCTAGTTAATTCCCTTAACTAATTCCTTATTTTAAAATTGTCAAAAGCATCATGAGAAGCTACAGGATCCCTTCCAGTTTTAAATTCTCCATCCATAATTCAGGATGTAGGTTTTTAGGGAATTTACAAGATTTAAATTATATTTTCATCATAGAAACTAAACACTGTATATTTACTTCCTTTTTAGGAATCTTAGAACCCATGAAATTTGAGTTCCAATCTGAAAATACATAAGACAATAGAAGCCATTTGTCTTTAATAACTTGACACAAAAATATCACCTATAGAAACAACACATGGCAATACTGGTGATTATCACTGCTTTAAATGAACAACATGAAATGTATCCTGTGCAATAATTCTTGATTTAGTCAAAGAATTACAGTGAAATATTTAGTCTGCCCATATGTCCTGGACTGTTTGTTCATTTCCTGTTACTTTGCTGGAGGCAGAAGCTAAAACTTTCAGTATTCCTGCCTTTATTATACATCTGTTGGTTATTACTATTTAAGCTGACTTGGTTCTTGATGACCACAAGGTGACTTAGTACAGTTGTTTTCCCAAAAGATGTTAACAGCAACATGTGTTTTTAAATGCATTCAATGTTGTTTTGAGACTTTTCAAATAATTTGGGAGCAATCAAGTGTAGACTACACATATGAACCCATAAGTAAATGTAAAGAAATGTTTTGTCTTCAAAGAAAAGAACATAGTTGCTTTCCATCTATAAATTGCTTTGATTTAAATTTTTTATTAAAGTTTTATTTCTATACTACATTTGGTTTTGGATACAGTTTTTCTCATTCTATATACTTTTCAGAGCCTATCACTTAAATATTTATATCAACTTAGCAACATAACAAGGCATTCTTCAGAAAGCTTTCAATAAACTATATACACTTTACCTAAATTACTTCCTTATCTAGATTTGCTAAAGAGAACACCTACTTCACATGTGAAGTGATGAGCCCAGCTTTATATTCAGAGGAGAATTCATTTAACCACATCTGCCGTTCAATTCTATTTTAGTATATTATGTTTGATTAGATAAAAAGAAACAGAATATTTGGAAAATTTTCACCATGATGAGTTCATTCAGAATTTAGTTAAAAATTTTATTCTTTTAGTTGCACTCAAAATTTTAAGTGCATCTTCTTTTGTATACACATATATCTTTATAGCTATAAGATGATCTCTGTGGCATTAATTACTAACTATGCATCAGTATCTGTGCTGTGTTGATCCAGGCTTCTTTTCAGAGCACCTTATCCCCTCAAACCACTTTAAAAAGTAAGGAATTTATGTATTTTATTTTTTATTGAAGTATAGTAACAAATTAAGGAATTTATTTTAGGGTTCAAAAAATAGACTCTAAGTTGAGTTTTTATGAATGACTGCCAACATGATAAACAAGCTAGTGTCTTTCCTATCATTGAGAACCAGGCAGGGGATTGGGAAGTTACCCCTTCAGCTGCTAGAGGCAGAATCACAAGGCCACTGCCATAATCCGGAATCTCATAAAAGCTGAACATCTCCATGTCCACCTATTATCACCTTCTCCACTCCATGCCACACTTTTTTGTCACCAGCTTAGCTCTATGGAAGTGAGAGTTGGTCCTTAAAGAAGGCTTAGTGCCAAAGAATTGATGCTTTCGAATTGTGGTGTTAGAGGAGACTTTTGAGAGTCCCTTGAACAGCAAGGAGATCAAACCAGTTAATCCTAAAGGAAATAAACCCTGAATATTCATTGGAAGAATTGAAGCTGAAGCTGAAGCTCCAGTACTTTGGCCACCTCATGTGAAGAGCTGACTCACTGAGAAAGACCCTGATGATGAGAAAGATTGAGGGCAACAGGAGAAGCACGCAGCAGAGGATGAGATGGTTAGACAGCATCACCGACTCAATGAATATGAATTTGAGCAACCTCTGGGAGACAGTGAAGGACAGGGAAGCCTGGCATGCTGCAATCCACGGGGTCACAAAGAGTCGGACACGACTTAGCAACTGATCAACAACAATGATAGCTCTACCTCTTGTCACACAAAGCTGGTTACTTTATACTGAAATTCTGCTATGACTGCCAAAGAGAAATCAAGTGTCCACCAAGTGGTGGCTAGCCAAAGTTTTACCAACAGCAGAAGGGTGACCTCTGCCTCACTACTGTTTTCCAAATATTGAGCAATTGCATCTAGGTTAGCTGAGTATACATCATATTCAGAATTTCAGAGGCAACTGAGATGTAGTTTTAATTTTACAAACTTTACAAGGCAACACACATTAGTAGAAAGTAGCTAGATGTCTCCTATACCAAGTGCAGGAATGAAGTATTTTGTCTTATATTTACATAAGAACATTATGAGTCAAATTATTCTATTATGTCCATAAGGGAACGAAAGCTCAAGATATTTAAATAGTTTGCATACAGTCAAAACTTTATGATTTCCATTACACTTTCTAATTTTACTTCCAATGACTTCCTCTTTTAAAATGTTGTATCTTTTGTTTATTCATCTTAAACAGAGAGCTCTTGATATACTCTGAACATTAAGGTTTTTCCTTATTCAAACTTACTAAAAAAGTTATAATGATTAGAGCCCAATTTTGCATCTTTTTATTAATAAATCTTCCTTTTTAGTTGCTTTAAAAGAAAACAGTATATTCATTAAAATGTGTTATGTTAGTGAATAAACTTTTTTCAGTTCTTTATTGTAAAGATAAGTGAAATATTTTATATCTATGAAACAATAAAAATTATGGGTTTTGTTTTATTTGGAATCCCATTTCTCTATAAAATTAGGATAAAAAAACAAGCATCTTTATCGGGATAAAAATTAAAAGAAAATCTGTGAACTTGACTAAAGGGACACAAGAGAACAGGAAAGAACAGTTATAGCATTATGGTCATTTAAGATATTTAATTTTATCACATACATTCTGGGAAATATAATATTTTATATTCTTTCCTTTAGATGAAAGTTAGCAAAGAAAAAATGTTTTGTCTGCTTATATAGCATCATCCTTTATTCCTGATATTTTTCTTTAATAAAATGAGGGTGTTTGTTAAGAAAAAGATTCAATACGTCAGGTTATAGGTATCATAACCTCTACTGTCTTTCAAATGCTCTTGCCAAATGGCTGGAGGAAAGACATCCACATATGTTCATGGCATGTTAATTATTTCTCCCTCTGAAGTAAAAAATGTGAATTTTGATATGAAGATTCAGAAAATGGATTATTTTTTTCATAATGTTATCACTATTTTTTTTTAACTTAAAACAATTTATTGAAATGCTGTTTTACAGGGTTGTGTTAGTTTCAGGTATACAATAAAGTGATTTATTTATACACATATATAAGTCTGTATGTATATACACATATATATATTCTTTTTTCCATTCTCTTCTATTATAGGCTATTACAGGATGTTGAGCATAGTTCTCTGTGCTGTGCAATAGGTTCTTATTGCTTGTCCATATAGCAGCTTGTATATTTTAATCCCAAACTCCTAACTTATCCTTCTCCCCTCCTCCCCTTTGGTAGCCATGTGTGTTCTCTGTGTCTGTGAGTCTGTTTCATAAACAGGTTTAGTTGTGTCATATGTTAGGTTCCATATATGTGATATATGGTATTTGTCCTTCTATATCTGACTTACTTCTCTTAATATGTTAATCTCTAAATCTATCCGTTTTGCTGCAGATTGCATTAATTCCATTCTTTTTTATTGCTGAATAATATTCCATGGTATATATGTACTACATCTTCTTTATCCATCCATCTGTTGATGGGCCTTTAGGTAGCTTCCACATCTTGGCTACTGTAAATGGTGCTTCTGTGAACATTGGGGGAAACTCCATACTGTTTTCTAGAGTGGCTGTACCAATTTACATCCCTATCAACAGTGTGGAAGGATTCCCTTTTCTCCACACTGAAGAGAGATTGAAATAATTGACATGAAGACATATTTGAAAATTTAAGAGTAGAAGTAATACATTTTTTAACACTTTGAAGGAACCCACTGATAGATTTCTCTGGAAAGGAGTGGAGTAGGTATAGAAAGTTAGGAAATGATGTGGCAGAGCTAAAAGGGGGACAGATATCTCATAGGCCTTGTGAGTAATTACAAATATCTTGACATTTATACTCTAAATAAGATGGTTAATAGCAGAGAAGTGATATTACTGAGTTACTCTTTAATATGACCTCTCTTATTTCTCTGTTACAGTTCATTAGAGAGACAGGCTGGAGGTAACAGGACAAATTAGGATATTTACTAATAATTCATAAGAAAGAAATAGTGGTTTGAAGCAAGGAAGTAGCAGTGAAGGTTATGAGTAATTATTAATCAGAATATGTTTTAGAGAAAAAGTCAACAGGCGAGTTAATGGATATGAAGTTTGAGCAAAGGAAGTGTTGAATGATCTCACAATTTGGGGACTACAAAAGAACATAAATAGAATAGCCAATAGTGAACCCTCTAGATTAACTGCTTCTGTTAGTGGGTGAGAAGAACTATAAACTTCCATGTTGGCTTGTTAATTTTTACATGCTTCCAGGTAGTCATGAGACTATGACATGCAGGTGATTAGATATATGAGTCTGAAATTCAGTTAAAAATTTTAAGACAGAGATGCAAAAATAGGAGTCATTAGTATACAGATCATATAATAAATAATAATGAAACACTTTGAGACTATCACTCTACATCTATAAACATAAAATATCTATAAACACAGTAGAGAATTATGTAACAGTTATGAGTGTCTTCATCTGCATGGTGTAGTAAACCTGCTCCTGTGGCCAGAAACCAATTTATTTTTTCAAATAACAGGAAGTTCTCAGAGCATTCCAGCAAATATTTGGCTGCTTGAGAAAATCTCAAGGACCCAGACTCCTTCCTGCTTCACAAAAGTTATCCTTATCATGCCACATTCATCCTCTTGGTTGTTAGATGTTCATTTCCATTCCAACCTAATATATAATTGCAATCAAGAGAAGAAAAAAGAGGTGTCTGTCCAAATTCAAGAAAGCACAGCTTTTTCAGAAATATCCACCAAACTTCAACAAATCTTATTCGCTAAGAATGTGTGATTTGACCACCTGTAGCAATAAGAGAAGCTAAAAGATATATTAGTTTAGCTGGAGGTCATATTTTAAGGATATTGGGGGGGGGGCTGTTGTGTCTTGAATGAATAATTAGCAATGTTGCCACAAACCACAGCAGTGAATTTTAATGGTAAGAGGGAATCATAATCCCCTGGACTAGGACTCAAAATCATCTGGAATAGTATTTATACTGTGTGCACATACACCCACTCACTGATATTGAGACAACACTCTAATGTCATTCTTCCTTTTTGAAATATATTCATTACTCAGATGTATGGAGACATCAGATATACAATGAACCATTCAACTAGATGATCTCAAAAATTTAGGATAATATAGATACAAAAATATACACTTATTAGACAATGAAGAACAAATAAATTGTGCTTTTTAGAGAATGTTACTGTAATAATGCCCAATAAGAACCTACTTCCACCAGCCGTTAAGCATGTCTTATGCGCCATCTCTGGCGTTTTTGCCAGAAGCACATTTTCACATTTCATTTATGTGCTTTGTGATTATATGAGGTGTATCCCATACAGCTGTGGGAAGATTTCTCAACATACTATTAAAAAAGGCAGTATCTTGGTTCTTAGGGAAAACAAAAGTCAAAGCACCTATTCTTCCAAACGGCATAATCTTCATGAATTTGCTTCCTTATAGCACTCACACACATGTGCACAAGTGCACACACAAGCTGGAAGTCTCCTAAAATTCCAGGGAGTAGGAGTATCATAATCCTAAAGGGAGACGCATCTTGTAGAAACAGGTACTGATGGATCAAAAGAGAAAATATTGTATTTTTTAAGTAGATTTTCTTCCAACTAATGATTCATCAAATTACCTGTTTTTTCTAACAGTTGCAATTTTTTATGAAAGATTATTTGACTTAATTTTAATAGACAATCATTAAGAAAAAAGAAATAATAGAAATAACAGGGTTATACAACCTATTTCATAAAGAGGAAATGAGGTTTAACTAGTGAAGGAAACAATGTATAGAATGTTTGTATAGAACATTCTAAACATTGTAGAGAACTATGATAGTCTGAGTGTCAATATTACAATGAAAGGGCTTCAGCTATTTTTATGTACTAAATACTTATTATGTGCCAAGCACTACAAATATAGCAGTAATCCTATTACAGTGTTGAAACAATACAAGTGCTAAGGTAATATCATACAATTTCTGTCCTTTATTGTGCCCATCTTTGCACGAATTGTTCCCTTGATATCTCTAATTTTCTTGATGAGATCTCTAGTCTTTCATCACTTCATGTCAAATAGATGGGAAAACAATGGAAACAATGAGAGGCTTTATTTTGGGGGCTTGAAAATCACTGCAGATGGTGACTGCAGCCATGAAATTAAAAGACACTTGCTCCTTGGCAGAAAAGTTATGACCAACCCAGACAGCATATTAAAAAATGGAGACATTATTTTGCCAACAAAGGTCCATCTAGTCAAAACTATGGCTTTTCTAGTAGTCATGTATAGATAAAAGATAAGATAGATAGATAGATATAGATATATATAAGATATAAGGAAAGCTGAGTGCCAAAGAACTGATGTTTTGGGACTATGGTGTTGGAGAAGACTCTTAAGAGTCCCTTGGACTGCAAGGAGATCCAACCAGTCCATCCTAAAGGAAATCAGTCCTGAATATTCATTGGAAGGACTGATGCTGTAGCTGCTCCAATACTTAGGCCACCTGATGCGAAGAACTCATTGATTGGAAAAGATCCTGATGCTGGAAAAGATTGAATGCGGGAGGAGAAGGGGACAACAGTGGATGAGATGGTTGGATGGCATCACCAACTTGACAGACATGAGTTTGAGTAAGCTCTGGGAGTTGGTGATGGACAGGGAGGCCTGGTGTGCTGCAGTCCATGGGGTCACAAAGAGTTGGAGATGACTGAGTGACTGAAATGAACTGAATTGAAGGTAATATCACATTTTTAAAAATGATTAGTGACAGGTTTTTGTTATCCCTAAAGACATATTCTTCATGCTACCAAATACTTTATATTATTTTTAGTACACTTCATTTTGGGGGAAATATCATTTAGTATACATTCTGTGATCCTAATGACATTTATAGAGAAATTATAGTTAATAAAAATAATACTTTATGAACAGTATTCCATAGCAGCATTTGTGTAACTGCATTTCAACCCTCTGCCAACCCACTGAGGTAGACATTATTATTGTGCCCATTTTATGAATTTGGAAACTAAGACTTATAAATATGAAAGTGCTATTTCTTGATAATGCAATAAATGATGCATCTTAGATTTAAAAAAAAACACTCATCCTAAACCCCTGACTTCTCAAACACCTCATTTCTGTTCCCACACCTAGTTTTATGTTATATTTTGTTTCTCCAGAAACTTGTTTAATTCTATTACTGCAGACCATTAGTTTATTATGTTGGCATACTCTTTTAAAACATTGCTGAGTGCAATGCAAAAGAATGTTCAAGATAAAACCGGCCTGTGCTCAGAATTTATCTTCCAAGTAGAGGAAGAAGACAAGTACAAAGGCAATTGTGATACATTTGTTTATAGACTGTAACTACAGGCACAGGTGCAGACATAAATGGCAACCCACTCCAAGCTTTTTACCTGGAGAATCCCATGGACAGAGGAGCCTGGTGGGCTACAGCCCACAGGATTGCAGAGTTAGACACAACTGAAGCAGCATAGCATGCACGCACACACATGCACATTCTGTGAGTGAAGTGAAATCGCTCAGCCATGTCCGACTCTTTGTGACCCCATGGACAGTAGCCTGCACCAGGGTCCTCCGTCCATGGGATTTTCTAGGCAAGAGTACTGGAGTGGGTTGCCATTTCCTTCTCCAGGGAATCTTCCCGACCCAGGGATTGAACCCAGGTCTCCTGCATTGATAGACAGACGCTTTACCGTCTGAGCCACCAAGGGAAGTCGTAAACTCACATAAAAGTTAGGGGCAAGAGGGTTATGAAGTGAGGTTGATGATAATAATTGGTCAAATTTGAGAAATGTTTTATTTGTAGCAAACTTTAATTTTTTCCAAGAGCTTTCCTAACTTTTTATGTTAAGCTCCTACCAACCCAGTGAAGTAAATTAAATGCTCTTTGTTGTTGTAACAAGTTGCTGACATGTGTGAAAACTGAGAAGATAACTGACTCCCCAGGTAACATATCCAGTAATTTGCTTGAGCCTTAACTATGTGTTTACTTCCTATTCGCCTCGCAGATCACTTCTTCTTCATAGTCATTTGTTCAAGAAATTCAGTGATCTCTCTTAACCCTGGACCTCGGAGGCAACAGAATATTAGATCCTACAATCATAAGGTATTTCCTGATATAAAAAGCAGCCAGTCATAGCTCTCTACTGAATCATCTTTGCTGCTAACTATCCTCTTCTCAGAGTATTTAAACCAGATACCTATTTCTTTCAAATCTGAATTCTCTTTTTTTTTCTTTTTTTATCCCACTCACACATTTCTCCTCCTCCTACACACCCCCTCCACCCCGGCAACTGCTAATGTGGTCTGTGTATCGATGAACTTGGTTTTCTCTGTTCTTTTTTTTTTTTTTTAATTTTAGTTTCTGCATTTGAGAGATCATGTGGTATTTGTCTTTCTCTGCATGACTTATTTGGGCTTTCCTGATAGCTCAGTTGGTAAAGAATCTGCCCGCAATGCAGGAGACCCCCTGGTTCAATTCCTGATTTAGGAAGATCCGCTGGAGAAGGGATAGGCTACCCACCCCCAGTATTCTTGGGCTTCCCTTGAGGCTCAGCAGGTAAAGAATTTGCCTGCAATGCAGGAGACCTGGGTTCGATCCCTGGGTTGAGAAGATCCCCTTCATTGACTTACTTAATTTAGCATAATACCCTTGAAGTCCATCCACGTTGTCACAAATGGCAAGATTTCATTAATTTTTATAACTGAATAATATTACATTGCATAAACTTACGATGGTTCAACTTATGATTTTTTCAACTGTACAAGGGTGTGTGTGAAAGCAATGTACATTCAGTAGAAACTGTTCTTCAAATTTTGATCTTTTCCTGGGCTAACCAAATGGGGTTTAAAACTGTCTTTGTAATGCTGGGCAGCATCAGCAAGCCCAGCTCCCAGTCAGTCATGTGGTTTAAAAGATAAACAGTGAATACACTTAAGATATTCTATACCCAGACAGCCTTTCTGCTTTTCACTTTCAGTATAATCAATAAGCTACTCAAAATGCCTATTCAATCTACATTCAGTGCATTAACTCCTAGTCACAATCCTGTAAATATCTTGCATATCCTGAAGTCTTTACTATTCCAAATGTATTCCTATATCTGTGTTTTCCTATTATTGCTCAATTCATTATTGCCAGCTCAAGTCATACAACTTTCATAAAGACATTCATGACTCAAGCCCCTTTTTCTTTAAATTTCTGCATCCTTCATATTTCCATGGTATTTATTTGACACTCCTTTTGTCATTCAAGTTGAGCTTAACACATTATTTGCTGCATGCAGATCTTTTTTCCCTAAAGAACAAGTATGATAAGTCTTATTATTCTGTTTCAGACAACAAAATTCATTCTAATGCTAGTTGTGGGATTCTAAAACTGCCACCACCATCCTTATTTTTGCCACCAACACCATCTCTGCTTTATAGTTCAATTGAATTTCTTACCTCATTTATGACAGTACTTGGCCCATGTATTTGAGAGATATGTATATGTATTCATGAGATATATGTAATTGATTGGGATTAAATTTCTCAATAAAAGAAGCAACACATGTGTTCCAATTGTCCCAATAATACTGAAAAGATTAAATGTATGAGAAATCAAAATTATATCTGAGGAAACTGTTAGCTATCACACATTTATAAAGCATGCATTAAAAATAGCTAAAGCTTGTTTTTACCAATTTCGTATTCATTTGAAAAAAAAAACATACTAAGCTCATAAAACTGAAACTTCAGACACTAGCCCACATTCTTGGGTAAAGCAAGTGTCCTTTTCTCATTTTTGTTTATAGCAAGCAATTCTAGACTAAACTCCATTAAGTAGAGAGATTCTGAGGATCTTTTGCTGCACACAAACAGTATGTTCACTGTAAACACGATGAGGGTGGTAGGAAGTGGACATCACCAGAAATTGCACAAAAATGATACTGGCCACTACATATTTTGATGAAGCAGATCATTAGACCAACAAAAGTGAGAGATATTTGTAATACCTAGTGAGACAAGCTAAAAAAAAAAATGATACTACCTCATTTCTGATTTTGCAATATTGAATGATACACAGATTGATTTTTCAACCAGAAGTAGAAGCTCATTTAGAAGTTCTGCTTGAGGAGAAAAAAAACTGCATATATAATTGGTAAATGACCTACAGTGCTATCCACAGTCATTTTGGTTTTAACTTAATTCTCCATGTTTATAAAACTTTCAGACTGTTCCCTATGCAATAGAAAAGGGGTTTTATATTCCATAGCTTTCTGTTATATCATCATTATACCTTTGTTGGAATAGAAAATGTATGTGTGTAAGTGTGCAATATGTGATCTTTTCAATATGTATTATAACAAACCCCTTAAATTATTTAACTTCAGTCTTCAGTGGGTTTTCTCCAAAAGTATTTTCAAAAATCTAACCATTACCTATGTTTGAAGTATAAATGACTAGTCTTTGGTGCTCACTTTAGCATATCAGAAACATATCAATTTATGATTATAACTTACCCAACACATCTGGATTACTGGTTTCCTCTTTCAGGTTGATAAAAAGGAATTTGTTGACTGATTAAGGGCATCAAAGCTTTGTGCTGCTATAGGCTTATTTAAGCCCCAGAAAAAAACATCAGTCAGTTTCCCTTGACCTTGATAGATTTCTTATAGCTATGCTGGAGGACAGAGACCAGAGAGATGATTTTAAATATGTGTTTTGGAGAACTGAAGACTATCTACCACTGCAAGAATTACATTTCTGAGTTGGCTTTTAAAGTCAAATTATAATTTCAGAAGTCATATCAAACATAATCCCATAAATGACCTATTGGTTAAAAAGATCTTTCTTGGTCATTATAAGACTTATTAAAGAAAAAGAAAAAAATGGGAAGAAGGAAGGAAGAAAGGAAAGAAGAAAATGACCTTCTATGATTTTTTCCATTGACTTGTGGCGAGAAAGAATCCATGATGGGTATCGATTCCATAACAGCTTCAGTTGGTCCCCAAACTTCTGTCAATTTTCTGAGACTAAATGTGAGGAAAGAGGAGTGGAAATGAGGAGTGAATTTCATTTCAACAAATCTGTTTCTTCTGTTTCTAAAGGAGAATATTCAGCTTATACACGTATTATCAGACCCATTATGTTCTGCTGACATTTCCTTCAGAACAACATTGTTCTTATTGCAAATATACATCCAGGTGGTTGAATTCACCTATGCCTTGGGTATGTTGTTGCTTTCATTTTTCCAAAGGAAAATAAATTTTCCTAATTAGTAATAATGTTTAAAGTTACTGCTCAGTATTTAAAATCCTCTCTCAGTTTGAATTCCTTGTGAGAATCAATTTTATCTTTAATGGATGGTGCTATCTCCACAATTACACATCCCCCTCGCTGTTCCTCAGGCTTAGATTTTGAAGGTGAAGACAGGCATTGGTTTGTAGATGTTTTAGCTGACAGAATGAGGCAGAAAGGAATCCAGTGATATGTTAAGATAAAGCATGAGCTATAAGGGATGGTTAGAGAAGATATTCATGCCTTCATACATGAAAGATACACACTCTTAAAAAAGACACTGTTCCTCAGAGTCTGTTAGAAAAAAAAGCCAAAAGAAGCAGAATATCTTTATTATGAATTATATTGTATATTAATAGAAGTCTTCTAGACAAGCACAGATATAAATGAGCAACTCTACTTGATTTCCAATATGCTAAAAGCAAAAACTCAACACCCACAAAAGTACCAAATGAATACTATTTTTTGAAGTCAGCAGTTACTTCTATTGGTAGTGAAGACAACTTCAAATTAGTCATCACTGTTAAAGAACATATCAAAATACTGAACTGCTTAACTTTAAAAAACAGTGCCATTATTGCTATCAGTACCAATTTACTCCAAAAGTAAGGCAAATGGAAATGTACTTCAGTGATCAAATATCCCTGAATATCCCTGGATTGGGAAGATCCCCTGGAGAAGGAAATGGCAACCCACTTCAGTACTCTTGCCTGGAGAATCCCATGGACAGAGGAGCCTGATGGGCTACAGTCCATGGGGTCACAAAAGATTCAGACAGGACTTGAGATTAAACAATAACAACAACAAATATACAATAAACAGGAAGTAAATATTGGTAACCAGCAACAGAGAAAGAAATTTTACAAATTTTCTACCCTCAGAACCTACCTAGGGGTAGAAAAATTTCAGCTTCTTAGCATTTCAACTTAAGAAATTCAATGTCTATTTCAAATTTAAGAATCTAAAAAATTAGGAGTATTACAACCAAAGAAAACATCAATTCTATAGTAGGTAACTAGCTATATACATTTTTCAAAAAAGATTTAATCAAATCACAGTTTTAAGTACTACATTATATAAAGTAAGATAGGCAAAAAAAACTGCAGGTTAAAGTATTATGCAAAAGTATCTCACAAAAATAACACAATTCTGTTAATCGTACCACAGTTAAACATTATTGCAACAATGGCAAATAATAAAATATTTATTTGCAAAATAGCTCTCAATATCAGGAAATTAAATTTTTGTTTTTTCTAAAGCTGGACAAATGCTATAGAGACATAAATTTTCCTATTAAAGAACCTAATTTCTGTAATTCCGAGTTAGTTTTGAAATGTTCTAAGCATCACAATATTTTTGTATGCCTCGTATGGAACACTGAAAGGCAAGGTTTATAAAACAAAACTATTTTCATCTTTTTTGCATTTATTTTCAAAAAATTGAATTTGCTCTTGCCATTTTATTCCTTTTAAATTAGTGTGTCTCGAGAAAGATTTATATTCATGAAGAATCATTTGCCAGAAATCAAACGAGTAGAAGGAAACTTTACCAAACTGAAAAATGTAATATTTTGTTTAAGCAACTTATTCCTGCTTTATTAAGGTACAGTTGGCAAATATAAATTGTAAATATTTGAGGATTACAGAATGATAATTATATATATACATAGTGAAATTATTACAATTAAGCTAATTCACATATCCATCACCTCACGTAGTTACCATCTGTGTGTGTGTGTGTGTGTGTGTGTGTGTGTGTGTGTGTGTGTGTGTGTGTGTGTGTGTGTGTGTGTGGTGAGATCACATCAGATCTACTGAAGTGTTAACAAATTTCAGAATGCAATAAATGCAGTATTATTAACTATGGTCACCGTGCTATATATTAGATCCCTAGCTTTTATTCGCCTTAGAGTGTTTGTGTCCTTTCACCGAAATTTTCCTATTTCCCTCAGTCCCCAGCCCCTAGCAACCACCAGTCTACTCTTCACTTTGGAATGTGATGTTTTTAGATTCCCTGTAAAAGTGACATCATTAATATTTGCCTTTCCACGTTCATCTTATTTTACTTAGTATAATATCCTGTGGGTTCATCCATGTTGTTACATGGCCGGATTTTCCTTTTTTTAATGAATGAATAACATTCCATTTTTTATCTATGCCACATTTTCTTTATCCATCCATCTGCAGACAGACATTTAGGTTATTTCCTTCTCCTGGCTATTGGGAATAATACTGCAATAAACATTGGAGTGCAGATATCTCTTTGGGATACTTATTTCATTTCCCTTGGATATATGCCCAGAAGTGGGATTATTGGATGATATAATAGTTATATCTTACACTTTTTCTGAGGAAACTACATACTACATACTGTTTTTCATTGTGACTATACCAATTTCGGAGTAGGAAATGGCAGCACAGGCCAGTATTCTTGCCTGGAAAATTTCATGGAGAGAGGAACCTGGCAGATTGCAGTCCATGTGTCACAAATTTGGGCATGACTGAGCACACACACATACCAATTTACATTCCCAACAACAGTATACAAGGGTGGCATTCACCCTACACCCTTAACAGTATGTGCTACTTTTCCTTGTTTTGATAATAGCCAAGCTATATCTCATTGTGTTCTTGACTTGCATTTCCAGAATGATTAGCAATATAAAGAACAGTCTCATTCGCCTTTTGGCCATTTGTGTGTCTTCTTTGGAAAAATGTCAAATCAGATTCTTTGCTGATTTTCTTTTTATTGGATTATTTGGCTTTTTGCTCAGAGTTGTATGAAGTGCTTATGTATTTTGGATATGAACACCTTAGCAGAGATTATGCAAATATTTTCTCATTCCATATGTTATCTGTTCATTGTATTCTTTCTTTTTATGTGCAGAACCTCTTTAATTTTATATAATGCCACTTTTAACAGTATTCTTTGCTTTTGTTGCTGATGCTTTTGGAGCCACACCCCCCAAAAAATAATTACCAAAGCTAATGTCAAGGAGATTTCCCTATATTTTATTATAGGAGATTTATAATTTCAGGTTTCACATGTAAGCCCTTTTTTGACATTAGTAGGTTTTATTATTTTTTTATTTTTATTTGAGTATAGTCAGTTTATAATGTTGTGTTAGTTTCAGGTGTAGAGGAAAGTAAATCAGTTATACATACACACATTTCCACTCTTTTTCAGATGTTTTTCCTATATAGGCCATTACAGACTATTGAGCGGAATTCCCTGTGCTATTATATAGTAGGTCCTTATTAGTTATCTATTTTATATATAACAGTGTATATATGTCAATCCTAAACTCCCAATTTATCCCTCCTCCCCTTACCCCTGGTTACCATAAGTTTGTTTTCTAGATGTGTAATGTTATTTCTTTCTGGTAGATAAGTTCATTTGTACCCTTTTTTAGATTCTACATATAAGTAATATCATGTTTGTCTTTCTCTGACTTATTTCACTTAGTATGAAGAGTATGCTACTCTTCTTTATCCATTCCTCTGTTTCCATCAACATTTAAAAGGTGGCTTCCATGTCTGGGCTATTATAAATAGTGTTGCAATGAACATTGGGATATGTGTGTCTTTTTGAATCATGGTTTTCTCTGGGTATATGCCCAGGAGTGGGATTCCTGGATCATATGGTAGCTCTATTTTTAGTTTTTTAAGGAATCTCGGTACTGATCTCCGTAGTGGCTGTACCAGTTTATATCTGCATCAACAGTGTAGGAGGGTTCACATTTAAGTCTTTTATTTTGAGTTGATTTTTATGTATGGTGTTAGATAAGGGTCTAATTTCATCCTTTTGTATGTAGATATCCAAAACCAAATGGGGCTGTAACCAAGTTCCTAAGGGATGTGGCTATTTCCTGATTTGTATCCAGAACCAGTTTACCAGCTCTTCATCTGGGTGTGGGCTGACCTTAAATGATGTTTAATCTCAGCATCCTTGTCAAAGACAGTCAACCATATATGTGTGGATTTTTTCTGGACTCCATTCTATTCTATTACCACACTACTTTGATTACTATACATTTGTAATATAGTACAAACTTAAAATAATTATTGACAGGTAAGTACTTCCCCTTGACATTTTGTTAGTTTTCTCACTGCTTTGTAGTTCCTTTGACCCTTTATTCTCTTGCTATCTTCATCTGTAATTTGATGGGGGTTTGAGGTTTTTGCTTTAATTCCTTTATCTTTATCTTCTTTATATCTATCACAAATTTTCTTTTTGGTTATCATGAGACTTACATAAGATATCCTACAACAGTATATTTTAAGCTGAAAACAACTTACCTTTGCACAAAAAACTCTGCCCTTTTACTTCTATCCACCATGTTTTATGTTATTAATGTTACTACTTACATCTCTTTACAATGTGCATCCAGGGGCTAGAGAGGGGCTAGAGCCAGGCCACGGAATGTTTCAGGGTGCATAGCTGAGACTGAGGTTGTTGAGCCTGTTACCCAAGGCACAGGCTGGTGTGGCTCCTCCCAGGTCCCTTCGTGGATCATGCTGGTGGCAGAACCAAAGTAAGGGTTGTGACTATTTGCTGGTCTGTAGCCAGAGCCACAGTCCACAAGCCTGTCATCTGGGTGTGGGCCAGCCCTAAATGATGCTCTTCTGTCTTGGGCTCCACTACGGTTTCACAACTCCCTACCTGTATCCCAAAGCTCCCACAAAGGCACTCTTGTTCATGGAAGACTGCCAAATTGTTGTTGGAGTGGAGGAATATGAGCAGGGAATCTTCTATCCTGCCATCTTACTGATGTCCTAGTCAAGCAATTTTTAAAAAGCATGTCTAAATAAAACAAAATAGAACTTCATATTTTAGTACATGCCGATTTTTTTTCTCTCAATAAACTCAGTGAAAGTGCAAATAGATTTAAGCTGAAATCACCTTATTCTTCTCTATATACCACCCAGTCATAAGATACACCAAGTTTGGGGAAATTAGATTAAATATGTTAACAACTGGATAAATCTTCTCCAAGTACTAGAGATGTAGTATTATAAAAAAATTACGCTTCTTAACTTCTGTCCATAGTCAACAAGCCTGGAGCCAAGGAAGAAGTTATGGTATTTACTTCATTGCTACTCATCTATGTCTTTTGGACAGTGATACACATATTCACATGTTTTCCTTGTTTGTTTAACTGGATACTAAATAACATTTAAAAGCAAATAAAAAATAAATTGAGAAAAGATGCTTCAAATCATTGTGTAATTGAACACAGAAGTTGCTGTTGTGATTTCTTAGTTAAAACTGTAAAATCAAACAAGTGCGGTGTGATCATCTTTATTTTACCCTTTGCGAGAAACTGAGAGCCTTAACTCCAGTTGCACTAAGAAAACATTTTAAATGTTGTCACCATGCCAAAGCAGCAACCAGAACAGTTCTGTCTATAGTCTCAGGCCAGGGAGCATTTTCCATTTCATAACTTGTTCCCCAGATGTATGATCATACCTCATATACACAGAAAACAGAACAATAAGCCCTTAAATATGCTCCAAGACATTTTTTCACAAGGGCAGGTTTACAAGATAGCATGTCTGCTTAAAGAATTATTCTCTTGCTTTCTGTTTATTCTCAAATTAGCCATTTCCCATAAAATTAAACACATGAAAATACCTCTCACATGGTCAGTTTATTTGGAAATCCTTTCTCTGTGTTTGGACACTAAGTTTTCACAAGCTCAAACTTCAACTGGGCTTTAATATTTTTTCTCTGTAAGCATTTTTGCTGATAGCAAATTTGCTAGAAGGCTTTCTCTTTGTTGCTGGAATAAAACAGCTGACTATGTGTCCAAAATAATGAAAAACTTGCCACTCCATAGCTCCTTTAGTTAAGGCTACAAAGTGGGTAACTTTATCACAGTCTCATAGATAGATTATGGATTCATGGACAATGCAGACATCCTGGAAATCTAGTTAACATGTTTCTGAAAATAGTGCACATGAAAGAATCCAGATCTACATTAAATCTTCTTAGAGCAATCTTCATCCAGACTAGCAGAAACCATTCCTGCCAAGGAAGAAATATCTTCAAGATTCATAAAAATTTATTTTCTTTAAGAAAACTATTGTAACAGCAAAATATCAAATCCAAGAAAATAGTATTTACCCTGGTGGCTTAGACGATAAAGAATCTGCCCGCAATGCTGGAAACCCACGTTTGATCCCTGGGTTGGGAAGGCCCCTGGAGAAGGGAATGGCTACCCACTCCAGTATTCTTGCCTGGAGAATCTCATGGACAGAGGAGCCTGGCAGGCTACAGTCCATGGGGTCACAAAAAGCAACTAACACTTTCACTTTATACTTTCAATGAGTGGTATCTTTTGGAAACTTTTGAATACAATTAAGAATCAACCATGTTGCTCAACTGCATAGTTTCCACTCATGTAACAAAGTGAATGCTACCTTCCTTGAGTTGTACAATATGTGGTTACTAAAATAACTTCATTTTCAGGAAAAAAATTTAAATAAATAGCAGTTTCCTCTCAACAATTGTGCATTGTGGATGGAAATGTTCTGAAATATATATACACTTCCAAGTTATGGTTGATATTATTATATTTTAAAGTCCAAATGTCACATTTCAATGAAGCTAAGTATTTAAAGTTAGGAGTACAAGTGTGTGATTTGTTATTAATAATTGAGTGATACAAAGAGCAGTGAGCTAGAGTACATTGGTGAATATTTGTTTGCCTAGATCCCTGCCCTTCAGTAACAGTACCTAAATATCTCTTGTGGATCCTTACTTGTTTCAGTGCATAGGTCCTTGCTCCTGGATCCAGAGCTGGGCATAGTCATAGGTTTGCAGGCATCCTTTACTTGCAGAAAGGGAGAAACCACTTTAGAATAGAGCAGTGAAAGTGAAAATCTCTCAGTCATGTCCAACTCTTTGTGACCCCATGGATTCTACAGTCTGTGGAATTCTCCAGGCCAGAATGCTGGAGTGGGTAGCCTTTCCCTTCCCCAGGGGATCTTCCAAACCCAGGGATCAAACGCACGTCTCCTGCATTGCAGGTGGATTCTTTACCAGCTGAGCCACAAGGGAAGCCCAAAAATACTGGAGTGGGTAGCCTATCCCTTCTCCAGCAGATCTTCCCAACCCAGAAATCAAATCAGGGTCTCCTGCATTGCAGGCGGATTCTTTACCTGTTTAGCTATGGGGGAATCTCTATTCATAGGATAGAGCGGTGGTTCTCTAAATGTAGTCCTCAGAGCAGCAGTGTCATAATCACACAGTGTCACATATGACACAGTGTCATAATCTGTGTGAGAGACACAGATCCCTAGACTCTGGCCCAGACATACTGAAATAAAAACTCTGGCTGTGAGACCCAGCCATCTACCCATGCTGTTACATTTTTGCCAACATGACTTTATTCCCCAGGTTCTCTGTCCTTGCAACGTTATTACCCTTTTGATGAATGCTTGAGTTTGATCCTTTCCTCAAGGACTAAATCCAAAAGTTTTCTCTTCTGTGATGTCATTCTTGAGTGTGTTTATTCATTATCTTCTTTGAATTTCATGTTCACTTATATGTGCCTCTTCCAGGCATTTAAAAATGTCTTATTATTTCTGTGCATATTTCATTTATCCCATTAGTTTAAAACTACTCACAGAACAAAAAGACCTATCCATGATTGTTACCCCAAACATATGTACTGATGAATGAATGAATATACAGAGTTCAAAACAAAGTAAGGTGGATGGATGAATTAGAATACTTGAAAAGAAACTTTTTTAGGCACAAAATAATTTGAAAAATCCTTTTAAAAATCCCACTCAGTATTCCTCTCTAATACCCTTAATAGATTAAAAGTTTACAAGACTAGTTAATGCATTCAGCTTCTTCTGAAATATATTTTATATTTTTAGGTTGTTAAATAATGGAGTTTTAATTTGCCACCCATTTTCCATTAATGGTGAATATATCTTTGGCCTTAGAATATAATCCAAACTGAAACAAAAAGAACCCTGGATGGGGGGTTTCCCTGGCGGTCCAGTGGTTACAACTTCACCTTACAATGTAGGGAGTATGGGTTCAATCCCTGGTCAGGGAGCAAAAATCCCACGTACCTTGTGGCCAAAAACATAAAAGAGAATTAATATTGTAATAAATTCAATAAAGGCTTTTTAAAAGGTCATTATTTTTGAAAATCTCAAAGAAATAAGTAAAGAACCTTGGGCAAAACTGATATTAACTTCAAGAATGAGCTTCTATATCCATAAACAAATTACCTAACCCTCTGAACCTCACCTTTTCCTCAGAATGATTAACATATCTCTCCAAGATTTAAAATGTTATGGTTTATATTTGTGTTATTGTGTGGCTAATGAATGAGGCAAGTAAATACATATGCTGAAATTTAGAGTACTGCAGTAGTTGTATATTTTCCATAGAATTGAAGATTTCTGGGATTGCATTAAATACTATAATTGAAGCCATCTAATAATTGAATAAATATCTCAGAGTTGTGGCGGTACTAGTAGATCAAGTTACAAGGAGCACTAAAGAAAGGATATTGAGTCAGACGTTGTCTTTCCAAAACTAAAACTTTTTGCTATAATTTAAATCAGTAGGACTCATAGCATAATGACTTCTGGAAACCATTAAGAAGCAAAGGATTCGCGTCGGGACCGGGGTCCGGTGCGGAGAGCCCTTCCTCCCGGGACACGGGGCGCGGCCGGAAAGGCGTTCGCCCCCTCGCCCGTCACGCACCGCACGTTCGTGGGGAACCTGGTGCTAAACCATTCGTAGACGACCTGCTTCTGGGTCGGGGTTTCGTACGTAGCAGAGAAACTCCCTCGCTGCGATCTATTGAAAGTCAGCCCTCGACACAAGGGTTTGTAAAAAAAAAAGAAAAGAAAACAATTTAAAAAAAAAAAAGAAGCAAAGGATTATTTGAGTTGTATAATAATCTTTGTTAGTCTGAAATTATGAAAGGTTCTAGAACATCTTCTTCTGGATGAGGCTGAACCAATCATAATATGAATTTGATTGTATATATGCTAGTATATTTTAAGAGGAAAAAAGATTAGCTTCCATATTACAGATACAGGTGGAAATTGGATATGAATTCTGACTGATGACCTTGGCATGTTAAAACCTGGAGTTATTTGAAAAAAAAAAAATACGAGAAACCCTTAAAGAAAAATATAACATGTGGAAACAATGTCAAATTCCATGAAGGAAAGGGTTAGGAAGAGGGGTTGGGTGGCTAACTGTTTGCCTGGAAACATAATTATTGCGTTTAGGAAGGAGGGGGGAAGTTATGCCTTATTTTTCCTTTTACATTCATTTGTTAATTGTTCAAAAATGTTTAACACCAATATTGTTCCAAGCACTGAGCTAGGAACTGAGGATACAAAAATGAAAGATATGGAAAGAAATCCCATGTCCTTGATAAAGTTAATATGTTATAGAATGTTTATTTTTTAGAGTTTCTAAAGTCTCAAGGTTTGGAAAATTTGTGGAACTATCAAAGCCAAGATTGTGGACTCCAAGTGGATATAGTATAAACAAATTGTACTGTACTTACAAAGGAATCCTAATTACTTGTTTCTATCATTCAAGGGGAGGCCTAGTAACAAAAAAAATTTTTTAAATAGACAACATGTGACTCAATTAGCCTGCTTTCTCAAGGTCCTCACTGCCCTTGGAACACCTAGCATGAACTACAAAGCTCTTTTTGATCCTGTTCCTGCCTCTTAGCTAAGTCTACTCTTTACACACTGCATGCAACAGGCTACTTACAATTTATATTTCTCAAATTAGTTTATTTTTTTGTGATTTTATGGAAACTGTTCCATTGTTTAAATGCTTTCCTCTCACAGAGTTACAAAATCCTTACTTACCCTGAAAAGGATTCTCTTTAGGATAACAATGGAATGAAAGGGAACATCATAATTCTAAGGATAGAAACAAAAGCCTACAACCAACTTCTAACTTAATGGTGAAATACGGCAATCTTTTCTACTCTGAGACTGGCAAAGAGATAGCTGTATGGGACAAACAGCCAGTGCTTTAAAACAAGAAGAAGAAAAAAATCCTGTCGTTATTCACAGCTGATTATACCTAGAAAATCCAAGTAAATCTACAGAAAATCTATTGGAATTATGAAGTGAAACTAAGTGAATCAATACGATAAGACATGTATTTCTCTTTACCTGCCTAAAATCAGAAAATAATTTTTTTTTTAAAAATCATTTAAAATCATAGTTAGATATTAAGTGGGCTTCCCATGTGGTGCTAGTGGCAAAAAACTTGCCTGTCAATGCAAGAGACATGAGACATGGGTTTGGTCCGTGAGTCGGGAAGATTCCCTGGAGGAGGGCATGGCAACCCACTCAAGTATTCTTGTCTAGAGAATCCCATGGACAAATGAGCCTGGTGGGCTACAGTCCATGGGTTTTCAAAAAGTTGGACATGACTGTAGTGACTTACCACACGTGCACAGATGCTAAATATCTAATTAGGATCTACAACATGCCCAGTCCCTCCATGGAAAAATTAAATCAACTTTGCTAGAAAAGTTAAAGAAGAATTAAATAAAAAGATGTACGATGTTCATGAATTGAAAGACTCAGTGTAAAAATACCAGTTATTTCCACATTGTTCCATGGAATCAGTGCAATTGAAATAATCACAGCAGATCTGTGTATTAGTGTGAAAACTAACCAGTTTACTTGGTGTGTTCATTCCAGAAATTCATTAAGCTGCACATATAATCTGTGTACTCTTCTACATATGTATTATACTTCAGTATTTTAAAACCTAAAATACATGTATTTCTCAGGGGAAAAAAAGTATTTTTTTTATTCATAATTTTTCTCTATGAATACTTCTTTTTTTCAATCATGCAGAGGGTTTCAGCTTCTTACATCTTTATTATAGCAGTTTCTAAACAAAGTGTGGAACATAGTCTTTTTTCAGGCCTGCTCTGAAATCAGATTAGGTGAGATATATATTTTTGGCATTTATGAATGAGAACAAAAAGAACATATGAGATAAACATGTTCTGAGAGAGTCATTGACTTGTTGAAAGCTCGTAAGACAAATGTTCCCATTTTATATAATACTTTTCCCAACTTTAAACCTGTCCATTCGATAAATTGTTGAATTTAACTACTAAGTATTTTGCAATCTGGTCTCCTGGGAGAATTTTAGGCAAATAACCAATAATCCCAATTTAAATATATGAATTTGTCAAAATTTAGTCTAGCTATCAGGTATGGTTATCTTGTGCTTTGAGATTTAGATCATGTTGGCTCAAGTCCTTATAACAAGTGTTATAGGATATCCAATGTCCTAGGTAAGTTTTCTATCAAAGTTCTGAGAAATCATATTTTCACCTCCTTTCCTGCTCTTTTTGGCTAAGTTACTTTAGTGCCTTGAGTGCTATGGTTGTTTTTTCTTCTCTGGTCTGCATTTTTCAATCTCATTAGCTGCATTAACTTTGCATACACATAATACACTCATTTTGTTTTAAATGACTAACTGTGATATCTTGGTAAAATTTGTATTAAGCTTTAAAAAATTATGTGAATGTGTCTCTTTGTCTCTTCCAAAAAGATATTGGGGCTCAACCTGGGTCAGTAAGATCAGATGCTCTAAGTAAAATAAAGGCCGTGTTACTAATGCTTACTATGCTTTTCATCTCTACTCAGCGTTTGTAAAGAGTGTTGATAATCACATGAAAAATATTCTCTAACTATACATTTTCCTCTTCAAAATACCACATTCAACATATCATTTATGATTTAGGATGGAAATAACCACTATTTATGATGAGAACAAAGCCCCAGTTAATTTCACATTCAATATTTCATGTAACTATCATGTTCACATATAACTAGTGCATTTATCAGAATTAGAATTCTTTAATCTATTTTTTAACAGCAATCTCAGCTCACTTGGATTATTAATTCAATCTCTAAATTTAATTTAGAGATTTGTTGAATTTAGAGAATAAAATTTATCATAATGAAATATATCAGTAATTTGGTTAAAATTCTGTCCAATCACCAAAGGAAACTTTACAAGAACACTCAAGTTAATTGTTGATCTCCAGATATAACTTCTTTTTAAAAGTAAATGTCTTTTAGGGTGGCCTCTTCCAGAAAGTAAATAAGGACATTAAACCTGGCCCATAGTAGAATTTAACTATCTTCCTTAAAGATGGTGTTTCCTACAAATGTTTTAAATGAACACATGTGAAAAACATATTTAAAATATGAAAATAAGAAAAAGTAAAATCAGATAAATAGTAAAATTCTCTAGTTGATCTATTTATATCATTATTATTCCCAGCTTTCCGTGTTTGAATTTCTTACCAATCACATTTAATATACATAAAATTGGTAAATGCATGCTTAAGTCTTAAGTGAAAGACACTCAGTCGTGTCCAACTCTTTGCAACCCCATGGATTATACAGTCCATGGAATTCTCTAGGCCAGAATACTGGAGTGGATAACCTTCCCCTTCTCCAAGGCATCTTCCCAACCAAGGGATTGAACCAACCAATCCCTCATTGCACCAGATTCTTTACTAGCTGAGCCACAAACCCAAATGCCTGCTGGTATATAGAAAAAGTGAGAAACATTGAAAACTTACAGAACAATGTATTCTGGACCTTAAGAAGAAATGAGATTGTTTACTTGACCACTTTATAATCTGCCTATGCTTATAAGGTATTCAACAGACTAGTAATCTTTCCGGATTCCTCTCAAAACAACTCTCCCAAGAATGATGTCTTAAAGGAGATCTGTCTCACTGTTTTCTTCTCTTCCTCCTCCTTCTCTTCCGTCTTCTTCACCTTCTTCAATTTTTCTAATCTACTCCACAATTAGCTGAGATTAGTAATTAACAAGCCTTAACTCGCTGAGATTAGTAATTAACAAGCCTTAACTCAGCTTTCTCAGGCAAGCATCTAACAAAATACAGAGAAAAATGATTAGAATACCCCAAATTACTCACTCACACTTAGCTATCCGCTTATCCCCATCATTGACCAGATTCAAATAGATTCTCCAGGATCTAACACTTGGGGAAATTCCACAGAAGCTACAAAGGAAGCAGCATGAAGCTTCAATACACACAAAGAAACCACTGTTACAGTAAATCCATACCTAATACACACTTCACCCAGCTCCATGTAGTGGACAGGTTTCAGTCATTTATTCAGTGCAATATTGTTTAGAAACAACAGCAGCAGCAGTAGCAAGAATAGCAGCTTTATATTATTTACACCAAAATATTCAAAAATATAAGTACGGCAATTGTGATTATAAAGGAAAAGAAAATTACAGCAAAGAGCAAAATGAAACCTGGTAAAGTTTTATTAAAATTCAACAAAATTGGCTTTAAGGCACAATCTTTACTTAAAGGGTCGTATGATAATGGCATTTATTTGAATATCACAAGAATATGTAATAGTTATAAATGTATTCGTACCTAACGTGATTTAAAATATAGAAGTCAGTAAAACTAAAAGATTTAGCCAAATCTATAATAACAATAACAGTAAAAAAATTTGCTAAATAATTGCTAGAATACATAAAAAATAGATAAAGATACAGAAGTTGTGTACAGCGTATTTTTAAATATATCCCCTGGAATATATAGAATGCTACCTTTAAAAAATTCAGATATACATGTAAGAAACTTTTGCAATAATGACCAATGGTAGGCATTAAAATGAGTCTTAAAAAATGTCAAATGGATTCATGTTTATGTATTGTTGAGACCCTTCACTCTTCACCTGAAATTATCAAAACATTGTTAATCAGCAATACCCCAATACAAAATAAAAAGTTTTAAAAAATAAAACTCAAAAGAATGCCAAAAGATTAAAGTAATACAGAATTTTCTCTGACCATAATTCATTGTATTTGAAATAGCAAAGCAAAAACATAATAGAAAATGCCATGTATATTAACATAAAAGTATTTTTCTAGATCACTCAAATATTTTAGAAAGTATCATAGTAGACAGTAATAGTTTTGAAATAAATGATAATAAAATGCTACATACCAGCAGTTATTCAGTGTACTGAAGCAGTACTTAGAACACCTACATTTTTAAATGCATTTGCCAGATTAGACAAAAAGCTGACACTAACAGTAACTCTGTATCTGAATTATAGATTAAACAATAAAAATTGAAAAATATAATAAGAGCAGAAATTAGTAACATAGAAAATAAAACAGATAATCAAGAGAGAAAAAGCTGTTTCTTAGAAGGTCATAAAATTGATAAATCTCTGGCTTCCCAGATAAATCCCTGACTCAGCAGAAAAAAATCCACCTGCAATGAAGGACGTGTGGGTTCCATCACGGGGTCAGGAAGATTCCCTGGAGAAAGAAATGGCAACCCACTCCAGTATTCTTGAATTGCAAATATTGGCACCAGTAAGTTTTTGGTTTTATTGAGATCACTAGCTGCAGTCATTCTTTTCCAGATTTTTAAAAAATGGTGTATTTCTGTATTTTCATAACTAAAAAGAAAATAACATTTTTCTATTTTACATCTAGAGATTCCCAGGTGGCTCAGTGATAAAGAATCCACCTGCCAAGCAGGAGACAAGGGTTCAGTCCCTGGGTTGGAAGATCCTCTGGAGAAGGCAATGGCAACCCACTCCAGTATTCTTGCCTGGGAAATCCTATGGACAGAGAAGCCTGGTGGCCTATAGTCCATAGGGTCACAAAAGTGTCAGACACAACTTAGCAAGTAACAACACAAGACTTCTAGAGAAGTGTTTTAAAGAAATGAAGCAAGTCATCAAAAGCCAATACCAATTATCAAACATGTAAAAGATGAGAGAATGTTATAAGCAATTATAGCCAACAAATTTGAAATGTGCAAACTACTAGAAAAATAGAAATTACCAAGCTCATATCAAAGAGAAAAAACTGAATAATCTTATAAATTCTTTAGCTAATTATATTATTTTGTTGTGTAACTCTTCTCTTTAATTCTTTTGTAATTGTTAAGCATTTTTCAGCCATAATAATAAGCTAAATATCTCTGTGTCTATAAATAGTCTGTGTAATTTGACATTTAATGAAGAAAAAGAAGAGTAAAGACTATAAAGAAACCTATGGAAAGAATGTAAATGATACCATAATCAATAATAGAAAAGACATCTTGAGATGCATGTTGTACAATATTTTTATTGTTATAAATTTATAAACTGTGAGTCTTCAAATGGAAAACTTGCCACAAAATGCATTAGCCATAAAATTTCATGTAGTAAAAAAAAAAAAAAAAATCAGCTTCATGTAGTAGCTCTCATGTGATGGTGCCCATCTGTTCCCAAAGTAAAGAAATTCTTTCTTATAAATAATAAGAAAACTTTTCAAGATAAGTAGGAATAGGAACTGAAACTCCTGGTAACATTGAGTTCTTATTACCTGATTTATCTAAACTCAAGTTATAAATCTACATACTTTATATGAATACATAAGCATGTAGAAGACTGCTTAGATACAGTCTACCTTTATTTTGTTATGTGTGTGTTTGTAGTGGTACTGCTGAATGAATTTGGTACAGAAAGAAAAGGAGGAGGAGGGAGTAAATTAAAGAAAAAATAAAACTTTAAAAATAGGCAACCATATATGACCTAACTCATTTAAAATAATAAATGTGCATGAATTGGTTTAAAAATAGAAGCTGATATGCCATAGTCAGTGAACTACAAAGAATTTTAAAGGAATCTGTAGATTATGATTATGAATATTTGAATAAAAATTCCATAATATCTAAAGGTATACATTTTTTACAAGAGAAACTTTTCAAAGACATAAACCTGTTAGCACTGGATTGATCTGAAATGGGAAATAGAAAGGGGAAATCAGATAAAAGATAAACTGTAGCTGTCTGTGTTTGCGTGCAAAGTTGCTTCATTTGTGTCCAAATCTTTGTAACCCTATTGACTATAGTCTGCCATGTTCTTCTGTCCATGGAATTTTCCAGGCAAGAATAACTGGAGTGGGTTGCCATTCCCTCCTCCAGGGGATATTCCCTACCCTGGGATTGAACCCACAACTTGTTAAGTCTCCTGCATTAGCAGGCAGGTTCTTTACCTCTAGAGCCACCTGGGAAACCCAAACTGTGGTCACCTGTGTTTATTTTCTTGTTTTAATTTTGTATTTTCATATTTAACACATTAAAAAATACATATTTTAATTTAATTATGTCCTGTTATGGTTTTCAGGTTAAATGTCATATAAATGATTTTTTAAATAAATAATTGGACAGAACTGAATTTGAGTCATGGTTGCTCATTAGTTAATGCTTTGGGAGGTAACTAATCACTTTGTGTCTAAGTTTCCTCATCAGTAAAATGATCCTAAGAGTAGCACCATATTGAATTATAGAATAGTTGAGACATGACATGTGAAAATCATAAAATAGAACATGGCAGCTAGTGGTCCGTTACTAGTCAGTAGCAAATTTTATCCTCTTTGTATAGAGGAGAAAGGGTTTTCCCTGGTAGTTCAGTGGTAAAGAACCCACCTGCCACTGCAGGAGACTCAAATTCAGTCCCTGGGTATGGAAGATGCCCTGGAGAAGGAAATGGTAACCCACTCCAATGTTCTTGCCTGGGAAATCCCATGACAGAGGAGCCTGGCAGGCTGCAGTCCATGGGGTCTCAAAAGGACTGGACATGACTTAGTAACTAAGCAACAGCGAATAGAGGAAAAACCTTTTAAGGTGATTTAATCAACTCAGATCTTGGAGGCAGCCATCATTCTCATTCTCACACCAATTTATAGTCATTTGAAGAAATAACTAAAAATATCCAGTTTATTACAGAAAAAGATTACATAACTTGTCATGAGAACCAAATATAAACAGGGGAGACTATCCCCAACTTGGGGCAGCCTATTAGGTCTTTAAATTTAAAACATTTAATCATCAGTCTAAATGAAGACAGAAGCAGTAAACTTATCAGACAACATTCAGTGGACTTCTGAAAGTTTAACCCACCTTCTTGAGAATTGCAGACCAGTTTTGACACCCATTAACCAGTAGCTCAGTCCACTAGAGAAGCAGGGGTTGGACAGAACCAGCAGTGTATTTTCTTCCTCAAGAAAACCAGAGTTGAGGAAACATGTTCTAACATTATCTGGTAGTTTTCACACGCAGTACAGGAGAAACTCTTTCACCAAAATTAATCTTAAGGCAAATTGCAATACATAAAATTATTTAATACTAACATGAATGACTCAGAAGCACAGACAAAGGTTTACCCTCAGCCACAATAACATTGTTGTTATTTAGTCTCTAAGTTGTACCCAACGTTTTGAGACCCCATGGACTATAGCCCTCCAGGCTCTTCTGTCCATGGGATTTACCAGGGAAGAATACTGGAATGTGTTGCCATTTCCTTCTCCAGCGGATCTTCCAGGACCAGGAATCGAACCGGGTCTCCTGCATCGCAGACAGATCCTTTACCATTGAGACCCCAGGGAAACCCCACATCTCATTCAGTTCACTTCAGTTCAGTTGCTCGTTCATGTCCAAATCATTGCGACCCCATAGACTGCACCATGCCAGGCCTCCCTGTCCATCACTAACTCTGGAGTTTACTCAAACTCATGTCCATTGAGTCGGATATGCCATCCAACCATCTCATCTGTCATCCCCTTCTCCTCCCACCTTCAATCTTTCCCAGCATCGGGGTCTTTTCAAATGAGTGAATTCTTCACATGAGGTGGCCAAAGTATGGGAGTTTCAGCTTCAGCATCAGTCCAATGAATATTCAGGACTGATTTCTTTTAGGATGGACTGATAGGATCTCCTAGCAGTTCAAGGGACTCTCAAGAGTCTTCTCCAACACCACAGTTCAAAAGCATCAATTCTTTGTTGCTCAGCTTTCTTCATAGTCCAACTCTCACATCCATACATGACCACTGGAAAAACCATAGCCTTGACTAGATGGATCTTTTTTGGCAAAGTAATGTCTCTGCTTTTTAATATGCTATCTAGGTTGGTCATAACTTTCCTTCCAAGCAATAAGCCTCTTTTAATTTCATGGCTGCAATCACCATCTGCAGTGATTTTGGAGCCCCCAAAAATAAAGTCTGACACTGTTTCCACCGTTTCCCCATCTATTTGCCATGAAGTGATGGGACCAGATGCCATGATCTTAGTTTTCTGAATGTTGAGCTTTAAGCCAATTTTTTCACTCTCCTCTTTCACTTTCATCAACAGGCTTTTTAGTTCCTCTTCACTTTCTGCCATAAGGGTGGTGTCATCTGCATATCTGAGATTATTGATATTTCTCCCAGCAATCTTGATTCCAGCTTGTGCTTCATCTAGCCCAGCGTTTCTCAACCTTCCCCTATTTGGAACCAGTCTGTTGTTCCATGTCCAGTTCTAACTGTTGCTTCCTCACCTGCATATAGATTTCTCAGGAGGCAGGTCAGGTGGTTTGGTATTCCCATCTTTTTCAGAATTTTCCACAGTTTATCGTAATCCACAAAGTCAAAAACTTTAGCATAGTCAATAGAACAGAAATAGATGCTTTTCTGGAACTCTCTTGCTCTCTCAATGATCCAGAAGATGTTGGCAATTTGATCTTTGGTTCCTCGGCCTCTTCTAAATCAAGCTTGAACATCTGGAAGTTCATGGTTCATGTACTGTTGAAGCCTGGCTTGGAGAATTTTGAGCATAATTACTTTCCTAGACTGTGAAATAAGTGCAATTGTGCAGCAGTTTGAACAATCTTTGGCATTGCCTTTCTTTGGGATTGGAATGAAAACTGACCTTTTCCAGTCCTGTGGCCACTGCTGAGTTTTCCAAATTTGCTGGCACATTGAGTGCAGCACCTTAACTGCATCACCTTTTAGGATTTGAAATAGCTCAACTGGAATTCTATCACCTCCACTGCCTTGTCCATAGTGATGTTTCCTAAGGCCCACTTGACTTCACATTCCAGCATGTCTAGCTCTAGATGAGTGATCGCACCATCGTGATTATCTGGGTCGTGAAAATCTTTTTTGTACAGTTCTTCTGTATTCTTGCCACCTCTTCTTAATATATTCTACTTCTGTTAGTTCCATACCATTTTTGTCATTTGTTGTGCCCATCTTTGGATGAAATGTTCCCTTGGTATTTCTAATTTTCTTGAAGAGATCTCTAGTCTTTCCCATTCTATTGTTTTCCTCTATTTCTTTGCATTGATCAGTGAGGAAGGCTTTCTTATCTCTCCTTGCTATTTTTTTGGAACTCTGCATTCAAATGGGTATATCTTTCCTTTTCTCCTTTGCCTTTCACTTCTTTTCTTTTCACAGCCATTTGTAAGGACTCCTCAGACAACCATTTTGCTTTTTTGCGCTTCTTTTTCTTGGGGACGGTCTTGATCCCTGCCTCCTAAACAATGTCACAAACCTCTGTCCATAGTTCTTCAGCACTCTGTCTATCAGATCCAATCCCTTGATTAGCAGTGGATTTCTCACTTCCACTGTATAACTGTAAGGTATTTGATTTAGGTCATAACTGAATGGTCTAGTGATTTTCCCTACTTTATTCAATTTAAGCTTCAATTTAGCAATAAGGAGTTCATGATTTGAGCCACAGTCAGCTCCCAGTCTTGTTTTTGCTGACTGTATAGAGCTTCTCCATCTTTTGCTGCAAAGAATATATCAGTCTGATTTCAGTATTGACCATCTGGTGATGTCTATGTGTAGAGTCTTCTCTTGTGTTGTTGGAAGAAGGTGTTTGCTCTGACCAGTGCGTTCTCTTGGCAAAACTCTGTTAGCCTTTGCCCTGCTTCATTCTGTACTCCAAGGCCAAATTTGGCCGTTACTCCAGGTATTTCTTGACTTCCTACTTTTTCACTCCAGTCCCTTATGATGAAAAGGACATATTTTGGGGGTGTTAATTCTAGAAGGTCTTGTAAGTCTTCATAGAACTGTTCAACTTCAGCTTTTTCAGCATTTACTGGTCAAGTCATAGACTTGGATTACTGTGATATTGAATGGTTTGCCTTGGAAATGAACAGACATCCAAGTACTGCATTTCAGACTCTTTTGTTGACTATGATGGCTACTCCATTTCTTCTAAAGGATTCTTGCCCACAGAAGTAGATATAGTGGTCATTTGAGTTAAATTCACACATCCCAGTCCATTTTAGTTCACCGATTCCAGAAATGTCAGTGTTCACTCTTACCATTTCCTGTTTGACCACTTCCAATTTGCCTTGATTCATGAACCTAACATTCCAGGTTCCTATGCAATATTTCTCTTTACAGTACTGGACTTTATTTCCATCACCAGTTACATCCACAACTGGGTGGTGGTGTTGCTTTCACTCCATCTCTTCCCTCTTTCTGGAGTAATTTCTCCACTGATCTCCAGTAACATATTGGTCAATACTAATTAATTAATTACAGTTTCCACCTCATTTCTCTTGAAATAATGCCTGTCCTAAAAAAATAAAAATGCAAAAATGATTATAAAATGCAAATAACATGTATTTTAAACAGTGAATATATTTCATATATTCCCATGTTCCCTTATATGCTTTATATGTATTAATATATGTAACTTTATACATACATATTAATATATTAGTCTTATTCTGAGAACTGCAGTAAAAGAGCATTCCATTTAAAGTTAACAGACAACACTTTTGTTTTTTTATTACATCACTTATTCCCCAGTAATATTGGCTTTCCAGGCAGAGATTTTGTCATTTATTTTGATGTAATATAATCCATAGTAGAAACTGAACTATTGGGTGCATATGGTTACAATCTTATGCATATGTGGAAAAATCATTTTTTTCTTTATTTCATACAGCTAAGAATCCACCATTGACTTTAAAAAAATAGGGTTTTCAGGGAAAGAGAATACAGTTTCACTACTAAAGGAAAGTTTATAATAAATTTTTTTAGTGCCCTGTTGTTAAAAAAGTAACTTTATTCAGTATAATAGTTTGTAGATATGCAAAATTTATCTCTGAAATATCTGAACTCATGCTCAGAATTCTATGATGTATATTCTAATCTATTATGTTACCCTGGTTTCAAGTTTACTCAAAGAAAAGCCTTATAGGAGCAGAAATATCTTTGCAAGGCCATAAAAATGGATTGTATAAAAATAACTATTTCTACCTGTTCTCAGTTTTCACAAGTCAGTGGTTAACAAGCTATTGGAATTTTATCCAGTATATATTTTTTAGAAACTCTATATTGGCTGTTTTGGCTTTAAAATTCCACTAAAGTTGGCCATTGCCATTAGTGGCTGTTTCAACCTTGTTGTAAATAAAATCATGTGTGTATGTGGGGTATATGTATATAAATATGTATTTAGGTGTACACACACATATGTATATATCCATATATACACCATGTGTGTGTGGGGGGTGTGTGTGTGTATACACACATATGTAGAGAGAGACACCACTGTGGATGGAAACCAAGGCAACAGTAATGACCAAGAAACTTTGCTTCTTTTGATATTTGACATACACATAGGAAAAGTAGAGTGCTGACAGGTGGAACTACAGATTCATATGTGACTATGGCATGGAAGAGAGAAGTGGGTCTCCAGACAGGATCTGCCATATAGAGCTCTAAAGTTTGGTCTTCACATATATAAGGCTGAAAGAATAGGGAGATAGGTGTCCTCCATTATTACAAACAAATGCAGTTATCTGATGATATAACTCAAACTGTGTTTATATGATGGCATTAAATTTAATGATTTCCACACAAAAAAAATCTGTAGTAAAGGTCAAATGTGGCTAAATAGATGAGGTATTCAAAAATAGATTATTTGTATAGTTAAATAATATCAAATTTCAGATGATTTATTAAAGACCTAAACATAAGACATTGTACTGTAAAACTCCTAGAAGGGAACATAGGCAAAACATTCTCTGATGTAAATTGCAGCAATAGTTTCTAAGATCACTCTCCCAAGGCAAAAGAAATGAAAACAAAAATAAACAAATGGGACTTAATCAAACTTAAAAGCTTTTATAGAGCAAAGAAAACCATCAGCAAATGAAAAGACAGCCTACAGACGAGAAGAAAATATTTGCAAATGAAGTTACTGACAAAGTGTTAATTTTCAAAATATACAAACAATTCATACATGATTGATTTTCTTTTTTTTTTATTATTTTCTAGTAATTGGGTTAAAAGTTATGCTTTACTACGTGTAAAAATGCTCAGCATCACTAATTATTAGAGGAACACAAATCAAAACCACAATGAGGTATCACCTCACACTGATCAGATGACTACCATCTAAACATCTTCAGATAATAAATGCTAGAGAGGGTGGGGAGAAAAGTGAGCTCTCCTACACTGTTGGTGGAAATCTAAATTAGTGCAGCCACTATGGAACATTATGCATTCACTATTATATTCACTATGGAGAACATTATGGAGGTTCTTTAAAAAAAAAAAAAAAAAACACCTAAAGACAGAATCACCATTTGATCCAGCAATCCCAATCCTGGGCATATATCTGGAAAAGACAAAAACTCTAATTCAAAAAGGTACATGCACCCAATGTTCAAAGAAGTATTATTTATAATAGCCAAGACATAGAAGCAATCTAAGTGTCCATCAACAGATCAATGTATAAAGAAGATGCAGTATATATACACAATGGAATCTTACTCAGCCATAAAAAGGAATGAAATATTGCCTTTGTAGCAATATAGATGGACCTACAGAATATCATATTAAGTGAAGTAAGGCAGACAGAGAAAGATATGTACCATATGATATCACTTATATGTGGAATCTAAAGAATAATACAAATGAATCTGTTTACAAAACAGAAACAGACTCACAGATACAGAAAACAAACTTATGGTTACCAAAGCACAAAGGGAGATCAAGATAAATTAGGGCTATAGGATTAACAGATACACACTACTGTATATAAAATAGACAAGCATAATGATTTATTGTGTACATAAAGAATATTCAATATCATATAACAGTCTATAATTGAAAATAGAAAAAATATATGTATATATATATAACTGAATCACTTTGGTGTACACTTGAAACTAATACAATATTTTAAATCAACTATACTATTAAAAAAGCAATTAAATTTCATGCCATTTAATCTGATTCTAATGAAATATTTGGTAATGGGATTAATCATTTTTATTGCTGAAGAAAATGATTTTAGAATGAAGAGATTTGTGGTAACTAAATTTAAACTGATGTGAATTGAAAACCAGTTGGAATTTTTTTTTGTTTAAATGTTTCCACATTAAATTGTTTTTAATATCATTTAAGTTTCCTTAAAACAATGATATTTAAAAATTACTGTGACTATAACCTTCGATCAATGATGACTTTTGTTGTATAGTTTTCTCTTGGCTCACAGCCAATGTTGTATTTAAGGCAGAATTAAAGGGAGTAGCAGTAGGCAGTAACATTTCTTTCTAGGATATATTGTCCAGCTTCATATAAAAAATTATAGTGCAATAAGTGACTTTCAATACTTTTCCACCTGAAGTTCTGAGAGCTTCGAGAAAATTCACACAGCTCTTCAAATTGTTGTCAACATGGATGCACTTAAGCTTAAATTCGAATGGCATTCTGAAGAATGTAGATATATGCCTAACCCTTCTGTCAGAAGAAAACTCCTACTCAGCTCATTCTCAGGAGCTCTCTGGCTTGTACCCTCAGTGTCTGTACGCGCGCTAAGTTGCTTCTTCAGTTGTGTCCAACTCTTTGTGAGAAGGCGCCTCTCTCCATGGGTTTCTCCAGGAAAGAATGCTGGAGTGGTCGCCATGTTCTCCTCCAGGGGACCTTCCTGACCCAGGGCTCGAGCCCCATCTCTTATGTCTCCTGAACTGGCAGGGAGGTTCTTTACCACCAGCGCCTCCTGGGAAGCCCTGTGCCGTCACTGGCAGTCGCCATTTTGCTGTGCTCAGGAAGAAGGAAAGAGCATTCCCATTGTGCTGAGCATATGTGAATAATTTCCCTATATGCTCAAGGTGAGGGACAGCAAGAGGTTATATTCTAGACATTTCCCTGTAGTTAGTCTAATTGAATCTTTCCCCAGGTATAGCACTACATTTAAGGATATAATAAAGTCATAGGTTTACTCCATAAGAACAACTCAAATTCACTGCTGCTTTCAGTGTAAACCAATGGTTTGATGGAGATTTCCCTGAAAACCTCCTTTTCATCTTCCCTCCTTGTAACTTGGCTGCAGTCTGCTCCTTATTATACATCTCTCCCTAAGAAATGTTTAGTCAGAGGAAAAATGCTCAACATTTTTTCCAAGGTAACAGAGAAAGCTGTTGGGAAACCTCACAGTACTAAGTGGGCAAAAAGTCCATGAATGTCAGTTGACTTGTGAAAGATAACGCCTTGGGGTAAAGTGCCTTAGATTAGTGGACCCTGAGTCATGAGAGGAGGTAGAATCAGAACCAGAGGCTGGTTTAAGCTGTTGTCTTGAGTACAATGGCCTGATGGACAGAAATCTTAGAAACAATGCTCATTGCCTGATTTTTTTAATCACAAATGAGGGTATCTGTGAATCCTAAACACTTGCTTTCTGTATGACAATAAAAGCACAGAACTGTTCTGGAATCAATTAAAGTAGAATTCACACCTTTTTTCTATCAGGTAATGTGGTACCCAGTGCCAGTAGAGGCAGATAAAGCATAGTTTCTGCTCAAAAATATGCAATCTGTTAAAAACTTTTTATAGTATGATAAAAAGTCCTCTGTCTCACTCTTAAAACTAATTTAAAGCACCTTTCAAAAGGCATAAAAGAGGGAAAACAACACAGAGGACACTAAATAGTAAAGAAATTTGGGCAAATGGAGTATCAGGATTAGAAAAGAAAGAGATGCTAAGGTTGAATTTTAGCACATCAGATTTATTCTGTAAATTCCTGCTACAAAATTGCAAGAATAGCGACGACTATTCCAAGAGTCAAGGCAAAGAGGGACATGTGTTCAGCTTTGGCACTCATGATGCACACACAGGCAGGACTCCCTGAAATTTGTTGTCAGGGTCCTCACAAAAAGAATACAACATAAGTTGGCAAACTCATGCTCCTTAGCAGATTCATCAATGACCCAGCACACATGCCCTTGAACATCTGTTCTCTTGTCAGGAGAGAAACAGGGGAGTGTTGGTCCCAAAGCTCTAGATGCATCAGCTGTTCTACTCAGGTCATCCTGAGAAAACAATCTCAGTTTTGGTATTATGGGGGCTCAATCTCAGAGAAATGCCTGAGAGAAATGGCACCAAATTGTTGTTATTATTTTGATGATGTAAACTCCAAAACTTGGCTCTTCAATAATTAATCTTTCTCCTGAATATTGTGCCTAATATTTTGTGGTCATATAGTATAATTTTTCACAATGAATGAACAAATGCTCTGTACTGCTTCTTTCTTCCACTGCTACCTTTTGTGACCATTACAACAAAAGGAAATACAATAATAAAATAAAATGATATTGAATTAGACAGTTAAATAATCAAATAAGGTAAGTGTTTTGAAGATAATAAAGTGTAAAAAGAAAGATAAGTAATCAAGTGGTTTATGCATACTCAGTCACTTCAGTCATGTCTGACTCTGTGAGACCCCATGAACTATAGTCCACCAGGCTCTTCTGTCCATGGAATTTTCCAGGCAAGAATACTGGAGTGGGTTGCCATGCCCTCCTCCAGGGGATCTTCCTGACCCAGGGATCAAACCTGCATTAAACCTGTCTCCTGCATCTCCTGTAGGTGGTCTCTTTACCACTAGTGCCACCTGAGAAGCCCAATGAAGTGATAGACAAAGGTAACTGAATAAATAATATAGATTAAATTCAGCAGGATAGAATTATAAAAAGTAGAAAGAATGTAAATTTTCCAGATAGAAGATTTAAAGTAAAGGTACAAGATGCAAGAAGTAAATAATCAAGAAATTCAAAAACTTTGATATTACAAAATTAAATAATATAAGCAATAACAGTTTCTCCAGGATATTGAACTGAAATAATTTTAAAATGCTGAACTACAGGACAAAATTTGTTCTTAATAAATATTTTTTAAAAATGGGAAATGAAAAATGAGTCCCTGGTGACAGAAGTCCCTGGAATGTACTGACTCAAGATAAAGAGTCTCAAGGCAAAAACTCTTTCACTCTTGTCACTAAATTAGTCTCTTGAGTGCCTCATAGACCAAATAGAAGTAGGCAGTTGTTCAACCAAAGAGAGAAATTCCTCTACTATCTGAGTTGCTGGCAAATTATAACTTGTCATTCTTCAAGGAGCTACAGCTCCTTGAACTGTAATTTTAAATTTTAGGGATAAAAAGATGAAGAAAAAAATGGGAATCACAACTTTTCATCTTGAGGTGTTTCCTTAATACAAATGATCTTTTTTTCTCATTTGTTGATATAATGTCTCCATAACTCTGATATTCTTGAGTTGTGAACAAAGAAACTGATTGGTTAATTGATTTTTTTCTAGGGCAGTATCAGGCATTAATTGAACTTTGATTTGAATCTATTTGAGTCTTTGAAGGAATTTTTCACCCTTTTTGTTTTTTTAATTTTATGAGAAAGGTGATTAGACTGAATATTGAATCTCAAATGTTAAAATTATATGAAAGACTAGAAAAATCACTGATTGAGGACGTGTAAAAGTTGATAATCATTTTACAATAGGTAGCAAATTTAAGAAGTCAGCAATTTACATTTTTGCACTTAAATATTATATATAAAATAAGAAAAATAAGAGACATTTTATGAGTAGCAATTGTGGTGGTCTCAGATAGCTTTCCACTTCTTAATTTTAACAAATAATTATGCATGAATTAAATCTATTGTGATACAGATACATAATAAAGAAACTAAACTATTTGCCTGTTTTTAAGACTAAGGGCAAATAAACAAGTTTATAAAATTTATGTTGGCATTGGAATGTGAAGACAGGCTAGGAATTTGGAGACCTTTTCCTGAGGTACGGTGTAGATTGTTTATCTTCCTTAACCACCCTGCCTGTGACTAATAAGTTTACTGAATGATCTGTGTGCATGTTCTTGCTCTTGTTCAAACAAACAGGCTAGAGCTTGTGGTAACATGATGACCTTACAGGTACAAAATACACACTCCTCAGGCATATTCCAGACATGAGCTGTGATAAGCAGAGCGCTCAGCCTTGTGTAATCTGTCAACAAACTAATAAATTACTTTGGTCAAGGAAGAAGGAACTTCCTCCCTGTGACCATCTGCATAGGGGAATAGTTTAGTAATTAGGATTCCAGCAAAACTGAAGACTTTGACAAGATAAGCAAAAGCTTAATACTTAAGGTATAATCCTTTTAGGAACTGATTAACACAAACTTAACTTTTTTGGCATTCCAGCCATAAATATTATGAGATTACTTAGAAATACGAACAGAAAAAAAAAAGAAAAGAAAAAAAGAAATACGATCAGGCAGCAGGAATGTCCATGTGGAGCCCTACCCTGAATTCAATATGAATTCCCATTTCTACTGACTTCAAAAGTTCTACTTCTCTAAAGGAACCACACTCTGGTGATTTCTGGATTATTGAGTCACACTCAAATTTACTTAACTTTCCTGCAAAGGATTAGTTATTTAAGCACTTTAATATATATTTTGGTTGTGGAACTGGTATCAAGAGGCCTGGATTCATGTCTTTGTTCTTATACTTAAGAGCTATTTGACTTAAGGTAACATCTCTTTCATCAATAGTACCCAACAACTGAAGAATTGATGCTTTTGAACTGTGGTGTTGAAGACTCTTGAGAGTCCCTTTGACTGCAAGGAGATCCACCAAGTCAATCCTAAAGGAAATCAGTCCTGAATATTCATTGGAAGGACTGATGCTAAAGCTGAAGCTCCAGTACTTTGGCCACCTGTTGCAAATAACTGATTCCTTGGAAAAGACCCTGATGCTGGGAAGGACTGAAGGCAGAAGGAAAAGCGGAAGACAGAGGAGGAGATGGTTGGATGGCATCAGTGACTGGATGAACATGAGTTTGAGCAAGCTCCAGGAGTTGGGTGATGGACAGGGAAGCCTGGCATGCTGCAGTCAGTTGGATTGCAAAGAGTCAGACATGACTGAGCTACTGAACTGAATTGACCCAATGACCTGTACCCAAGAGCATACTCAGCAACCTGTTGGATGAGCTAACTAAAAAGGAAGACGGACAAAGACTTTCAAGTGATATGATAGGAAACTTCCTACTCACGTACCCACTATAAAATGTTGACTAAAATTCACCAGTTTGGGGACTCCCCTGGTAGTCCAGTGGCTAAGACTCTGTGTTCCCAAGACAGGGGACTCAAGTTAGATCAAGGAACTAGATCCTGCATGCTGCAATTACGATCCAGTGCAAACAACCAAATAAATAAAAATAAATATTAAAAAAGATTCATTTAAAATAAAATAAAATTCATCATTTTGGCTAAAATTCTATGATGAAGTTTGAACCATAAGCAAATAGGAATAGGTTGTGAAAATCCCAGGAATACCATTCTTTATCGTGTAGTATGCCATAGTGCTATATTCTTGGTTTACTTTTGTTTTCCTTATAGGGTTTTCCATGTTTCACCAAGCTACAGAGGCTTCGTAAGAAAGAGCAGGACTACTCACTATATCCCTGGGTCTACTACAGTTTGTGTTATAACTGTTATATATATATATATATCTTTTGGAAAATTTCTAAAAACTTGGAGCTCAACCTAAGTTTGCTAATGAGACTTAACATGAGACTCACCAGTTTTTAGTATGAAAAATGTTACTAGTTGATAGCAAGCTTTGCACATAATTATTTTTTATAAATAAGCACAGCTTTAACCTTAACATTTGGAACATAGTTTCATTCATAATCTGAAAAAGAAAAGATTTATTGAGAAAATAAAATGATATCTTCTGTGAGTTATGAGATAAATATATTCCAAGTCATAAAGGTTATAATGGAGTGAGATTATACATACACATATGCAACAATGATTGAGCTGTTTTACAAAGTGAGTCAGTCCTATTCCATTAATTTTCCTTAGAGTGCAAAGGAGGAAATGAATATTCAGAGGAATGAAGGAAAAACTTTGGATAAAAAATATCTGAAGACATACTTTATAGTTGAAAATTGAAGATCTAGGATAAAGGAGACTTCAGGAAGAATAATGTTTATCATTTAATTTAGATAAACAAAGATTCTATTTTTGTGAAAGTATTTATCTTTCATTACAAATCGCCAAGAAGGTCAAATTCAGTTCAATGTGCTGTCACATTTTAAGGCCAGTCATATTTTAAACTATCTCTTTGAATGTTACTTTCTTCCCTGATTTTGTATATCTTTTAAGATTTGCCTTTCTTCCGGAGACTTTCTGCCAAATATGTTAGAAATATGAGCCTAAATTATAAGATATCCTAGATGTGCAAAGACATCTGTGGTGTTGTGATTTTTTTTTTTTTCTGGTTTCCTCTGGAATTTGAATTACACAATTTGTCCAATCCTCCTTCCTGTCATCTCAGGCTTGTTCTCGTTTTTGCCCTTGACAGAGAGAGCCCAGTGTGACCTAGGAAGAAACCACATCAACAACCTTAGTTCACTTTCCACGCTTCTTATTCTCTGCTTGGCAGGTAGAGGTGATGGCCCTACTCTGGCTTCTATTGGTTGGTCTCATAATCGCTGCTGACAGTCACACTTCTAAGGCTCTGTAATGGACTAATGAGTCTTCTGGGATTCAGACTCCTGTAGTGATTTACTGCAGGGGTCTCCAACCTCTGGGATCTAATGTCTGATGATCTGAGGGGCAACAAGAATAGAAATAAAGTACACAATAATGTAATGTGCTTGAATCATCCTGAAACCACACCTCCCCCTACCCCCTGACCCTGATCTGTGGGAAAATTGCCTTCCAAGAAACCAGTCTCTGGTGCCAAAAAGGTTGGGGTCTGATGAACTGGACTCCAAAGTTGCTCCTGCCAGGCTTTCTCCTCTTACTCTCTACAAAGAACCAGTAGGACAGAGAGTCTGCTTGGGTCCCTATCCAATCTAGCTTCCATATCTAACACTCCAGCCTTGCTGGGGAAATGGATACTAAGCACAGTCAGTGGCAGAAATGGTCTACCTTGCTCTTGTACTAGCGTATTGCTGGAATAACTGCTAAATAATCGCCACTCCTAGCGGATGTAATAGTTTGTCCTCATAAACTGGAAACCTGAACTTTAGTGAATTTGGCATTTGCTACGTTTCTAAGACCATGTTTTTGTCTTGGTCAATTTCTTCAGCCTTATCCCTAAATTGTAATTAGTCTATTCTGTGTTTTCTGCCCTGAGTTGATCATGCATGTTATTACATCTACTCATTCTACTTTCTGTTAGGCATTGTGCTATAGTTCTTGGATAAGATTTTGGTTTTATTCATCTCAGTTCACAGATGAGGACACTGAAGCCCAACGCAGTTAAGTAAATTTCCTAAATCCTCAAACTAGAAGTGAGTAGAAGTTATTGAGAGGCATATCTGTCCCACTTGAAATTCTGTTCTCTCTCAAACAGAGCATGCTGTGAGACAACTCACCATACTATAAGGACTAAAATTGAAGTGAGACCCATAACGTAAAGACAGAAGGAATGACTAAATTTCTTTCTCTTAAACACATTTTTGCTATATGCCATCTAAGTGTCAAGTACTGCATGATGGCCTGGAAGCATAATAATGATCAAAACAGAAGTCGCTCACACCTCTCTGGATGGAGACATTCCTACCAGTCCTCTCAAGTATTCCTCAAGTTCTGTCTCATTGCTGAAACATTCTGAAAATGAATGCTCCTTTTTCTGGGGACACACTAGCCCTTTAGTGCCATCTGTGTTTCTACCTATCTTTTTCAGCAAACTTTATATCTTTCTAAGTTTGCAGTAGAGACATAAGCTAGTAAAGCCCAGAATTTGTCACCTAAATTGTCTCTCCAGCTGTCCTTTGCTCTGTGCTAAGAAAGATCTAGGGTCAAAGGTGTCTACATTTAAATTATTTTTTCTCTCTAATTGTAGACAGTCCATTGCTATTTCCCAAAAGTATTTAAATTCAGGTGAACTCAAGATTTGACAGGATTCCCAAATATGTCTTCAGATATTCTGATCTCATTCTAAACCCCCAATGCTGAACAGCCATATAGATTTCCAGGCCGGTTCCTAATATCCTCAAGTTTTCAAATAACAACTAAATGTAATAATCCCTTGGACAGCAAGGAGTTCAAACCAGTCAATCCTAAAGGAAGTCAACCCTGATATTCATAGGAAGGACTGAGGCTAAAGCTGAGTCTCCAATACTTTGGCCAACTGATGCAAAGAGCTGACTCAATGGAAAAGACCCTGATGCTGGGAAAGATTGAGAGCAGGAGAAGGGGGTAACACAGGATGAGATGATTAGATAGCATCACCGACTCAATGGACATGAATTTGAGAAAACTCTGGGAAATAGTGAAGCACAAGGAAGCCTGGCATGCGACAATCCATGGGGTTGCAAAGAATAGGACACAACTGAGCCACTGAACAACAATAGTGCCCCAGGTGTATGATTGCATGCAAAAATTTATGACTGGCTTGTGATTCTATTATTTTCAGTCTTTTATCAATTTGTTATCCTTCTCCTTGCTGGACATTATTATTCAGTGGCTTTGACCCAAAACTGGAATTAAATCAGTGTAGTTCTTGTATGTAACCTCAAGAGAACTTTCTCACACTGAAACTTTGGAATTTGGGCCCAAACTACAGGCAATTTGCATCTTTTTTTTTTTTTTTTAAGTCATCATTGTTTTTTTCTAACTCAAAAAGATAACTTATCAAACAATAAGGGTCTATTATATGTTACAAACTTCACTTGTTAAAGATTAATTTACTAAAATACTTCTTGATTTATACATACCATACGATACTGCAAAGAGTAATTTTTTACTTAGCTCATGAAACATCAACAGCATTGAGAAAAACTAAGATACATGCTTCTACATATTCTTAAAATTCATTTTCTTTTAACAGCTGAGGTCAAATTCCAAGCATTAATTTTATATATTTTTCCCTGTGGAGTAGAGATTTAAATCACTGGTTGACTTTATTTGCTCTTTATCATTACATATTCTTAACAAAGGCACCTTGCTCACAAGCACACAGATTTAATCATTTTAACTTGCAACATAAATTGATATCTAGGACGTGTCAACTGAAACTCTAGTTATTTCTGAAACCTGCAGGTGCTATGAAACAGAGCCAACTGGAATTCATCTTCCAAATGACACTGAGTGTGACAAATCTTTGCAAGGATTATTTCCAAAGATGTTTAAAAAATTAGAATATGGCAAAAGATACATTCACCCAGTACAGCTGAAGTTTAAATATCATGAACTTATTTTTAACCCTAAACAACATAAAATTTTCCAAAACCATTTGTACTCATCTATATTGTTCCTGATAATTATCTTGGCAGGAAGAAAATTTGGAAAGAAAATATTTGAAATCTGGAATTAATCAGGCAGCTTACCCATCTAAATTCTGACCGTCCAGATAAAGATTTTCAAGCAAAGTTATTCATTGTAACTGGTCAAATTCCAGCCAATTCAAACTGTCCAGTGAGATGTTATCTTCTTTTTAGCCTTGCACAAAACATAAAGTATAAATATTTTATCTCAATTCCAATATTGCCTTCACATGTACCAAATGCCTAATTGAGGATAAATGTGAACAAAACTATGTAAAATGTTCAAAACCCCAGTATACTCTGTTCTTTGCCAATCATGAAAAATTACTACATAGTTTATAATTTACTCTGTGTCCGAAACACAAACATTTATACATAGTTTCTTTGCCAGATAGGGCTTGCCTGTAAAGATTTTTTACTGGGATAACTTTATTTGGAAAAGATATGATGATAAGGGTCTGCTTTATTTCAGTACTTCCTAATCTGTGCTTGGTTTTTATTTAGTTATTAAAGGTTTACATAAAAGACAGGAAGACATTATAAAAGTTTAAATTTATAAGTTACAGATAAATCTAAACCTGAATTTATAATTAATGTAACTGTGGTAACAAATTTTCATAAGAGATTTTAACTTTAAATCCTATAGGATCAAATTCAGAATGTTAAACTTATTTCATGCAGTGTAACTCTATTTTCTTTAATACAGAGCTCAAAATATTTCAATGTATTTATACTAACAAATTTGAAACGATAGCTAATGAACAATCAGGTTGTAAACTAGAGACAGAAGTCATACTAGTGATTTATTTTTGCTTATTTTTAAACATTTTTGCTGTTGTTCAGTCACTAAGTCATGTCTGATTCCTTGTGACCCCATGAACTACAGCACACCAGGCTCCTCTGTCCTCCACTATCTCCCAAAGTTTGCTCAAATTCTTGTCCGTTGAGTTGGTGATTCTATCTAATCATCTCATCCTCTGCCTCCCTCATCTTTTGCCTTCAATCTTTCCCAGCCTCAGGGTCTTTTCCAATGAGTCAGTTCTTTGCATCAGTGGCCAGGGTATTGGAGCTTCAGTTTCAGCTGCAGTCCTTCCAATGAATATTCAGGACTGACTTCCTTTAGGATTGACTAGTTTGATGTTCTTGCAGTCCAAGGGACTCTCAAGACTCTTCTCCAGCAATTAAAAATTCAAAATTCACAATTCAAAAGCATCAATTCTTCAGCATTCAACCTTCTTATGGTCCAACTCTCACATCTATACATGACTACTGGAAAAGCCATAGCTATGACTATATGGGCCTTTGTCAGTAAAGTGATGTCTTTGCTTTTTAATACACTGTCTAGGTTTGTCATAGCTTTTCTTCTGAGGAGCAAGCATCTTTTAATTTCATGGCTGCAGTAACCGTCTGCAGTGATTTTGGAGCCCAAGAAAATAGTCTGTCACTGTTTCCCCTTCTGTTTGCCATGAAGTGATGAGACTGGGTGCATGATCGCAGTTGGTTTTTGGTTTTTTTTTTTCTTTTTTTAGTGTTGAATTTCAAGGCGTGCTGCCATCCATGGGGTTGCAGAGTCGGACACGACTGAGCGACTGAACCAAACTGAACTGAACTCAAGTCATATTATTTCACTCTTAATGAATAAGTATCCTGTTTTTCATAATAATTTCCCCAACTAACCCTAGCACACTGATGATATTGCATGTGCATGACCAGTTGTGTCCGGCTCTTTGTGAACCAATAAACTGTTGCCCTCCAGGCTACTCTGTCCATGGGATTCCCCAGGCAAGAATACTGGAGTGGGTTGCCATTTCCTACTCCAAGGGATCTTCCCAACCCAGGGATTTTTAACCAGCATTGCTGAGTCTCCTGCATTGGCAGGTGGATTCTTTACCACTGGGCTATTTGGGAAGCTTGACAAGAAAGGATAATGACAATGTGTCCACAAAATGGTGACTTTCAAGTTCTATGAATTTTTCTCTATTTATATATTCAAATTCACAACTATAAGGAAAAGTTGTCCTTTAATATCTAGCCATCCATCTGTTTATTTATTTATATATGTATTTATGTCAATGTAAATACATGAATATTCATTTTAGTTTATATATTACTAGCTTTATTATTTTGTGGTCTTAAAATGTCCCAGATTTTGTCACTGATTGCTTTTTGAAGTTAGTCCCTCAGTTCTTTTGACATGGAACTTTACTTTTTAAATATTTCATTACTGTCTACCACCAATGATTGATGTTCCAAGTTCATCTTGTACTTTTTCTGCTTAGACCTAGAAGCATTTATTTCCTTTTATTAGAAAACAGCAAATCTAAATAACAAATTTGCTCATTGCTGAGTGGGTATGATTATTTTTAGAATAACATGAACTAGAAAATAAATATATGTATGTACATATTCACACATATCTATATCAACATATCTGTACATATTTGATTTTTTTTTTAATGTAGCTTCATGTCAGTATAACTGAAACTGGCACAACACCACAAGTTTTATACTAGTCTTGTCTCTTTATTTTTTTTAATATATTTACTTTTAATTGATTAATGATTGCTTTACAATATTGGTTTGATTCCTGCCATACATCAACATGAATTGGCTGTATATATATATATATATATGTCCCCCTCCCTTTTGAACCTCACTCTCACATCCCACCCCATTCCACCCCTCTAGGTTGTTACAGAGCCCCAGTGTGAGTTCCCTGAGTCATATTGCAAATTTCCGTTGACTATCTGTTTTACATATGTTATTGTACATGCTTCCTTGCTACTCTCTCCATTCATCTCACCCTCTCCTTCCTCTCCCCAGTCCATGTCCATAAGTCTGTTCTGTATGTCTGCATCCCCACTGTTGCCCTGCACATAGGCTCATCACTACCATCTTTCTAGATTTTATATATATGCATTAATATATGATATTTATTTCTCTCTTTCTGACTTACTTCACATTGTATAATGTGAAGTAAGTTTCATCCACTTTGTTAGAACTGACTCAAATGGATTCCTTTTTATGGCTGAGTAGTATTCCATTTTATATATGTAACACAGCTTCTTTATCCATTTGTCTGTTGGTTGATGGACATCTAGATTGCTTTCAGGTCCTATTGTTAGTCGCTTAGTCATGTCTGACACTGCTACCCCATGAGATGTAGCCCACCAGGCTCCTATGTCCACGGAATTTTCCAGGCAAGAATACTGGAGTGGTTTGCCATTTCCTTCTCCATTTCATGTTCTAGCTGTTGTAAACAGTGCTTCAGTGAACACTGGGGTACATGTGTCTTATCCAGGTTTTGTTTCCTCAGGGATATGCCTAGAAGTGGGATTGCTGGGTTGTATTGTGGTTTTATTCCTAGTTTTTTAAGGAATATCCATACTGTTCTCCATAGTGGTAGTATCAGTTTGCATTCCCACCAGCAGTGCAGGAGAATGGAATAAAGAATTCCATTATTTTTAATGCCTGTCCCTGACAATGAGAAACCAGGCTTTATTCACAATATAAAGTGGCAGAAACATGGCTTTGAGTGGCAGTTTGAGTGGCAGAAACACTGTTTCCTTTAACATCCCATTTATAATTATCTTAAATATTTCCTCTATATACATTTAGAACTGTATCAAATAGTGTCAGTTTTTACTTCAACAATAAACATAATTTAGGAAAGTCAGCAGAAGTAAAATGTATTTAGACTTGTTTCACTCATTTCATTATTCTTTCTTTCCTCTGAATGTTCCAAGACTCTATCTTCATCTTGTCCTTTATCTGTTATCTATTCAGATAACTTTCTTTAATCCTTTTTTAGATCTGCTAATTTTTGTCCCCCAGTTTTCTTCATCTAAGTCTGCCTTGATTTTTCCTTGGTTCCTAAAGACTGTTTCCCCAGGATAGGATTTGAAGTTAAGAGTTCTTTTCCTTCAGCACTTGAAAAACATTGAACCCCTTCTGGCCTCCTTCTGATAAGACCAGTTATTCAAATTGATTTCCCACTATTTTTCTCTCTCATTACTTTCAAGATTTTTTTTCCCTTTATCTTTAGTTTTAAGCAGCTTGATTATGATGTTTCTTGATGTGAGTTTGTTTGAGTGTATCCTGTTTGGGATTATCTTGGCTTTTAAAATACATTCATTCATGTCTCTTAGAAAATTTGGTAACTATTCTACCATTGTTGCTTTGAATACTAGAACCCCAAGAAGAAAGAAAAGATCCCAAAGTTTCCCAAAAAGGAGAAAAGCAAAAAGTAAGCACAGAAAACATTTGACTGAGCATGGTGCTAAATGTCTCAGTAATAATACTAGACAGCAAACAATAATGAAGCATTGTGAACATTCCGAGAAAGAACAGTCTCCAAGCTTGGCTTCCATCCTCCATCACGCTATTAATTAATTATAAGTATAGATCAAGTTCAGACATGTTAGCTTAACAAAAAATCATCCGCCTTGTACTCTTTTAAAGATAGCCAATAGAAGCTATGCTGTCAAGGGAAGCATGTCAAGTAACTCAGGGCCTTCAGGAAATAGATGCACTATGAAATAAATACTGATTTATGGTAAAGAAAGCTTCCAGGTGAGAGCTGTGAATCAATACTCAGAGAGAGACCAGTTTCAATCAGAATAGTCAACTACAGAACTCAGCAAAGATCTCTCAGGGAAAACTAGGACTGCATAATTGCTTGATATAGACCTAAATTTTACACATGTGATGAAGAGTGTGTTGAAAAGTTAGGGATAGGTACAGGGAAAATCAAACAGAAAAAAATAGACAAAACAGAATTGTTGACTCCAGAGAAAATAAAAATTTGGGTGCAAGTCAGTAAAACATAAGACTCAATTTTAAGTAAGATAACCATAGCTCTTAGCTTTTAACAAATAAATTCTAATTAAAATTATTGCTTAACAATATTGAGAGCTGGTACTGAATTATGTGTTGTGGAGAAATAAGGTATAAATGAACTAAATATATAAATTTCATAATAGAAATTCAATAGATCATGTATAAAGTGAACCCTCAAAATATATCAGTTTAATATATCATTTAGATATACAGAGGTAAATCCTAAAAGAAATCACTAAAATTACATAATGGACTTCAGAGTAGCTTAAATAAAGGTAAGAAGCGGCAAGGCAAAGGACTACTTTTGTTCATTTTAAGATTTATTGAATTAAGTAAATATTAAAACTGGGCACATATTAACTAGGTAAAAATTAAATTTTAATTTCAAAATAATGTGCAAAGAAAATACACATACTTCCATAGAAAAATGGATAAAGAAATTTAAAGACTAAAAAGACAAATGGCAAATATACATTTGAAAAAGTATAACTTTTATTAATAAAGTATAAACTTTATTATTGACTAACAGAAAGTATAAACTTTGTTAAATTCTAAAACAGCAAAAATAATTTTATTGACAAGATATGAATTTATTTCTTCATTTTTTCCAATAATTCCCTGTTGTTTCTGTTACTAATTTTTGCCTTTTGGAGGGCTGACATCTTCACCAAACTGATGGTCTAGTTACCATGGTGTTTCTCAGAAGTTTGAATTGCCATTGCAGAGTTCTGACACTGGAGACTTACTCATGCCACTTGGAGTCAACCTAAAATGCAGGTTTACATCCCACTGTGAAAGCTGTAGAAAGAGAAGATGAGATGATGTGAAGGTGTATCTGCATGTCTGTTTGTACAACTCTAAATGCATAATTGTGATTTTAGCAGACATTGGATTGGACGGAGAGAAAGGGTAATCATCAGGGAATAGCTAAAGTTCTCTTCTTTCCAGTGTTTTTTTGGAAAACATGTGCAAGACACATATAAATTCATTTCTAAATAACATATAACATATATAATAATACAGAGAGAATATAACAGATATGTGTGTGTGTGTGTGTGTGTGTGTGTGTGTGTGTATCAGCTCTTCTCTAATTCTACAGATACAGAATAAAGATTTCAATGTTCGGCATATAATTTATACCAAGTAAAATGACTATTTTACTTTAACAATGCTACTCCTAAAACTAGTGCTGTTCCTATTTTCCTTTCTCCCCTCTCCTTCCTTCCCCCAACCTCTTCCTCTCCCACGCAGTCTTCTCTCCTTTTCACTCCTGTCTTCTCCTCCTTGATTTCCTCCCATTCCCCTTTATTTTCTCCTTTCTCATGTTTCCCCCTTTCCTCCTTCCCTGGATACTCCTTCCAGATACATTCCCCCATCCCTTTGCACACAACCTTCACTTAACCTTACCCTTTTAGCTGAAAGAAAGAATATCATCAGCTTTCTCTTCACAAATGTTTTAGAGATTAAAAATTGTGTCAAACAGATTCCACATGACACACACTTAATTCGCTCCCAGATGTATTAACTGCTGAGCAGCTTTATCTGAATAATGACTTATGTAATGACTAGACCCTTCTCAAATTAAATGTGTATTACATTGACCTCTTTTCTACAGACCAAAAAAAAAAAAAAAAAAAAAAAAATTATTTACCTAGCCATCAGTGGGGAATGCTGATAGAACTACCACAAATTGTTTGACTAAGCCTGTAATAATAGTCCATGTTAGTCCAGATGTGGTGGGTGCATGGGAATAATGGGAATCTGTGTCTAGATGGGACTTTCTTGGAGGTCCAGTGGTTAAGACTTGGCCTTCCAATGCAGGGGATGGGGGGTTCAACCCCTGGTCAGGGAGCTAAGATCCAACATGCCTTGTGGCCAAAATGCCAAAACATAAAACAGAAACGATACTGTAACAAATTCAGTAAGACTTTAAAAATGGTCCACATCAGGAAAAAAAAAAAAAGGAAAAGACAGAGTCTCTGACTAGAGAAAGAATCCAGATGACAAAAAGTCTAGCTTGAGAAGAGCAGGGGAAAAGTTATACCAAAAGGAAAACTATCTGATGTGACAAACTCAGTAAAAGTTTACTGAGCCCAAGTTCACTCTGTTCGCTGCATGACAGGTCAATGACTCTGAGAGATGAGGGGTTGAAGCAAGGAAGATACTTCCTTCAGGGACTCTGCTGACTGAGAAGATGGCTAGCACCTCAAAATAACCATCTTATCTGAGTCTGGATGCCAGGTTTTTTAATAGATCAGAGATGGAGGGAGTTGAGGAAGCAAAGTAAAAAGTCCATTAATCTTGCAAACATCTAGAATGGCAAGCCTCAGGCAGCGGATATGTTAATTTCTTCTTTCCTGCCATCTGCAGGTGGGCAGGGTTCCGGACAAAGGCAATTTAGTTTAACAGACAGCCATTTTGTATGTCAATGGTAACAAAAGTAACAAAGCTTTTGTTTTTATAAAAGTAACAAAAGCAATTAGAATAATAAAACAAGTCAAAGAAACAGCTCCAAGATGGAGTCAGAACTGGCTCCTTCTCTGCAACCAAAGTACAGATCAAAAAGGTTGAGAAAACATTTGATCAGCAAGAGCTGAGGAGAAACAATTTCCAAAGGTGTTCTAGGCTGGAAATAGAAGAAACTATGTCACAGAGTCTAAGTTCTCCAACCAAAGTAGTCAGAGCAGCTTTGAATTCAAGGTTGGATGGTAGTAGAGTGGACAGTTTTAAACATTTAAGTTTTGAGATGTGCCTGAAACCCACACTGAAGGACATCGCCCATTTATATATCTAGAAGTTGAAAAAAATGCAATTTAGACAGCCTGGGTATGAATCTGCTTGAAATCCAATACATTTGGAATTGCATGTCTTCTAGCTCTGTATGAATTGAATTCTGCACTCAGGAGACAGGAATAGCATCCACGTACAACATACATCAAATGAACTGTAGAGTCTGTTTTGTATCCTTGATATTTGATGGAAGATAATGGCCTTCACATATATACACTAATATGCATAAAATAGATAACTAAGGAGAACCTGCTGTATAGCACAAGGAACTCTACTTAATGCTCCGTAGACACCAAAATAAGATCTCCTGGAGGAGGGCATGGCAATCCACTCCAGTATCCTTGCCTGGAGAATCCTATGAACAGAGGAGCCTGGCAGGCTGCAGTTCATAAGGCTGCACAGAGTTGGACACAGCTGAAGTGATATAACGCACGCACAGAGGCACCTAAATGGGAAGGAAATCCAAAAAAGAGGGGATATATGTATACATATAGATGATTTACTTTGTTGCACAGCAGAAACTAACACAAGATTGTAAGGCAGCTATACCCCAATAATTAAAAAAAATAATAATGTCTCACAATGCTCATTTATCTTTGTTAGTTCAGTCGGCTCAGTCATGTCTGACTCTGTGTGACCCCATGGACTGCAGCATGCCAGGCTTCCCTGTCCGCCACCAACTCCCAGAGTTTATTCAAACTCATGTCCATCGCGTCAGTGATGCCATCCAACCATCTCATCCTCTGTCGTCCCCTTCTCCTCCCACCTTCAGTCTTTCCCAGCATCAGGGTATTTTCCAATGAGTCAATTCTTTGCATCAGGTGGCCAAAGTATTGGAGTTTCAGCTTTAGCCTATGTTCTTCCAATGACTATTCAGGACTGATTTCCTTTAGGATGGACTGGCTGGATCTCCCTGCAGTCCAAGGGACTCTCAAGAGTCTTCTCCAATACCAGTTAGAAAGCATCAGTTCTTCAGTGCTCAGCTTTCTTTTGTCTTTGAGTATGGTGTAATTGAAAAAAAAAAAAAATCCTACAGCTTTATCCCTCTCATGGTGACAGTATGAATGAAAGCTGTGAACCCAAAGGACATTTCTGTTCCAGGCTAATTCTAGGGCTAATGCTTCCTAAAAATAAACCTTACCATTTAAAAATGCAACTTTAAGGCAAAAAAAAAAAAAGTAACATTTTTATAAAATTCTGAAACACCAAATTAGAAATAGTGGTCAACAGCTGACTAAGAATGGGGAATTTATGGCCTGAAAGTGTATTTAAGAAGACTATTCTTTGTAGGTAACACGATTGATAGGAGCATTTGCCTAATAATGGGCACTTGAAGGGTCCATGCATGAGTCAATAAGATGGCTTAATGTGTTCTCTTAATGGACCATTTACTTTCTATTTTGAGGATTATCAAGGCTGCATTATTTATTTAGTTACGTATTGGATTTAGAAAGTAAGCTTTCAAAGCCTGCCCTGTGCGTGTCGTTTATTGAGTACCTGCTCTTCTAAACTCTTAAACATAATGTGCTCATGACATGGCCCTTCCCTTCTAATAGCATGATTATATACTGTTTTTAATATACTTATTATTTTTCTATTTGATAGTATAATTCTTTAATAGCCATATGGGAACCTCCACGCAGCTAGTTAAATCTGGAAAAACTCTTAAAGGGAGCAATGTGGGTGAGCTTTTTCTCCCTTGAGCCACAAGAGGTTGTAAACTTCTTTTCTTTCTGTTAAAACTCATTTCCCTTCCTGGTTCCCACTTTGTCTAACATTTTATTGTAATGTTCCTGGAATCTATTTTGTAGATTTTTTTTTTTTGGCTATAACTGTGTATTGCAGTTTCCATTAATATTGTTTTCTCTTAATGAATTCTATGCCATTTAGAAAATGATTATACTTGATTGTTTATAATTGTGCATCATTTTGTATTTGATACCTTAATAGAAAATTATGAGAATATAAAAGGTCACGACATCACAATCTTGGGACTAAATGATGGTCACATTTTTAATTTTATAAAACTGTGATTTTATAGGTTTTTCAGCTTTCTTCTATAATATTATTGGGAAGCTATTCCAAGAGCCTCCATCTCCCACCCAGTTCCTGCGCTTAACAATACCAACCTTATGCTTCGGTGGGATTTTGTTGTTATTCTGTGTACATCATATTTCCTCTAACTCTGTTCCCTGCCCCTTGCCTTCCTGCTTTCATTCAAACAATTATCAATTACTTTGTCTACTTTGCTAAAGTGCAGATGCTGTGCAAGGCAGCAAGAATAAGTGCTTCGATAAGTACTTTAAAGGGGCATAGAATCTTGGGGACAAAAAGACAAAATTATCCTAAATCAATTGATTAAATGAGTTATATATAATAAACTTCTTCTGTAATAATACCTAATTTTCAGAGCACCTGCTTTATATTGACATCTTTCTACACATCATCTTATTTAATGATTCTGAGTCTGGGACATTTCCTGAACCTCTCTGTGCTAAGGTGCTCCCTTTTCAGAGATCTTATTGCCAAGAAATTGCCAAGAAATACACATCTGAGTAGCACAGTGAAGAGAGATATTAGTGCTGGATGCAATTGCCAAGAAAGACTATGTGGAGAGACAAAGTATCTATTCTGGTTGAAAAATTCATGTGTATGCATGCTAAGTCGATTTAGTCGTGTCCAACTCTTTGCAACCCCATGGACTGTAGCCCACCAGGCTCCTCTGTCCATGGGACTCTCCAGGCAAGTATACTGGACAGGATTGCCATGCCCTCCTCCAGGGGATCTTCCCAATCCAGGGATCGAACCTGAGTCTCATGTCTCCTGCATTGGCAGACATATTCTTTATTACTAGTGCCAACTGGGGAGTCCATTCATAAGTGCTTGCTATTAACATTCATGAGAATGCAATGAAACATAGCTATAAATACATGTGTGTGTGTGTGTGTGTGTGTGGGTTTGAGGACAAGGCAACGAGGAAACTTACCTACACGAGTTATTTCTGCCATATCCCAAACTGAGGTCCTCAGAGTACAGGACTCTGTGAAGTTATACAGTAGAATCTATCACAACATTGTAAAGCAATTATATTTCAATTTTTTAAATGGAGGAGCAACCTCAGGAGCACTACTTATTTGACCGCATGCCAAGCAAAGCAAAAGGTGCGATGTTTCTTCAAAGGAAATGGTCACATAAAACCGTTTGGTCCCATGACAAACTGGAAGTCAATGAAGGCCATAAAACAAGTTCCACACACACATAGCAATATGCAAGACAGGAATAGATGGGGTATATACCAGAACCATATATATACCATATAGTCAAAGATACGGTTTCACCAGTAGCCATGTACAGATGTGAGAGTGGGCCAGAAAGATGGTTGAGCACTGAAGAATTGGTGCTTTTAAACTGTGGTGCTGGAGAAGACTCTTGAGAGCCCCTTGGACGAAAGGAGATCAAAACAGTCAATCCTAAAATCAGCCCTGAATATTTATTGGAAGGGCTGATGCTGAACCTGAAGTTCCAGTACTTTGGCCACCTGATGTGAAGAGCTGACTCATGGGAAAAAAGCCTGATGCTGGGAAAGATTGAGGGCAGGAGGAGAAGGGGGCAACAGAGGATGAAATTGTTGGATGGCATCACAAACTCCATGGACATAAGTTTGAGCAAACTCCAGGAGATAGTGAAGGATGGGGAAGCCTGATGTGCTGTAGTCCATGGGATTGCAGAGAGTTGGACACAACTGAATGACTGAACAACAATACCAGAATCAGAAATGGTTGGACAGAGGTGCATAAGATAAACGATGGTGTTGTCCATTAGAGGAGTGTGTTCTCAGAAGGCATTAGGAAGAAGATGGTTCTGAGCAGCATTTTAAAAAAGAAATTTAAAAGAAAAAAGAAAAAGAAGCTAAGTGAAAAGTCTTCAGTGGGAAGAAGTAGAAATTTCCCTTAATGTAAATGGTCAGCATCATTAGTCATCATCACTGAAAATAAGAAATTAATACATTTAATTCATTTTGCTCTTCACCAGTGTTCATGAAATTGTTGCCTAAAGAAAATACTGGTGACTTTAAACATTCACTTGAAAAACACTTTACGGTCATTTAGTGAAGGGTAGTCAAGTTAAAGAATATATTGAGCTGCATTTCCTTGGGACATTTCTCTCTTGGGTTTACATAATATTGGAAATGTTTTCACATTTCATGCTGCTGGGCCATTTTATTTAAGAGTTCAGAAATTCATAGTCATCCTGCCTTTCACCCTCCCGACACACACTCTTTCATGGTACAGCCCTCGAGGTGGGGTTCCCTGTCCCGCCTGGAGCACTCTCTCCTGCTGTTTCATAAGACAGCTGTTCTTTGCTGGTGGTCTCTCTGCCAGGCCTGAACCCTCTGCATTTTCTCAGAGCCATAGGAGAAACAGGGCAACGGGGCAACAGTTTTCTTTTTCATTTTGTAAAAAATTATTTGGTAGACCCTGAGTATCTTAAAATTATAATTCAAGAAAAAATTGTGTGAGAAAACTCTCAAAAAGAGACACTAATAACTTAAAATACATTCCTCTGTCAAAAGGGCATTTTGAGGAAACCCACAACTGATCAGGATTAAATTCCTTATCCAGCTAGGCTGTTGTTTGGAACTATTCACAACTAATAATAACTAAATAATAGTATAATACTGCAAAATGAGCTTTGAACACACATGGATTTTCATTAGACTCGATATCGTGATAAAATACTTCAATATTTTATGATAATGCCACTATTAGTTGTTATTATTGAATCTTCTGAGAAGTCCAAAATACTTTTGATGCATTTGCTCATATAACTTATTTTTGAGAAAGATTAACAGAAACTCTCTCTTCCCCTTTCTAGGGATGAATAAACTTGAACAAGGGAATATAAAACCACTCCTTTGTTATAGCCCACATTGGAATTTAAGCGTTCTAAAGCAGGATAAGAATTACAGCCGCTCTCTCAAGTTCCTGTGTTTTCCTTTCTCTTTTGGAAGTCAGAAATTCCTACCTGTCCTTTTCTTATAACTATTAAATAACAATTTATGATGTGGCCACTTATATAAAGGCAACACAAGAGTAAAAATCCGACCTTCATGACATTAAATTTTAAAAAATAAGATTACTCATGAATAGAAATGATGTCTCTGCTAATTTGGTATAAAATAAACCTGAGACTAAAAAAAATGTGCAGTATTGTTGAATAAGTATTTTTAAATTAAAGAAAAATGAAGAGTTTTTAATGTGAAAATTTATTAAATGCAAGGGAATAAAAAGAAAAACATGAATTAGGGTAGCAAAAGTAAAAGGAAGACAGGTTAGAGGCAAAAAGAATCTAAATAATCACCTGTAATTTGACCTTGATGTAGAGATACATCGTCCCACAAATTACGTAAATTAGTAATGAACTAAGTGGTCATTCTTAACATGTCCATTCATTCAGTGAACCTTTATCAAAGGTATTCAGTCCCTGGCCCTATACTAAGTGCAGCATATCTCCAAAATAATCACACAAATAAGCTCTTGGAGTCTCTTTCAATTACCCTTGAACCTGAGTTCAAACTAGATTAGTATATTAAATCAGGGGTTCCCAATAGCGAGGTCCTAAACTGGTACTAGCCCATTATAAGGTTTTCATACTTCCACATTAAAAAATAATCAAATATAAAAACAAAGAAGAACAAAGAACTTTATTCAAATGTTCATACATATTAATAACTATATAGAAGATTTATTTTCACTAATGGTATATTCTTCCAACTTTTGATGTTATAAACAGCCATTATTTTATAACATAATGATATAATAAATCTTAGAATTTTAAAAAATTTCCTCATCAGAAAAAAATATGGCAGCATTGAAGGAAAAAAACTTTAAGAATCAGATGAATATCCAACCTAAATGTAACTTCTAGTTCAATGGTGGAAAATTAGGAGCAGACAATTCAAGATTGTGATAAATTTTATAGTGGAAGACAATATATGACACCGTGTTGGGATAGAGGGGGAAGGAAGGGTCTATTCCAGGTGTCAGATGAGAACTTGAAAAGGTGACTGATAGTTCTTGAGAGATGAGGGTAATTCACTGTTTAAAAAAAAGGAAGAATGGAGGCTCAAGAGGGATGGACTATATAGAGACATGTAGCTGATTCACACTGTTACACAGCAGAAATTAACACAATGTTGTAAAGCAATTATACTCCAATTAAAAAATAAATAAAAGGAAGAGTGTCCCCAGCAGAGCAAACAATGTAAAAGCATGAAGCCACAGAACATGGGCACATTCTCAAGAATGGCTAGGTGTTTGATATGGCAAGAAAAGGAAGAAGAGGAGAGAAGAGTGCAGGCAAGATGAGGTCAAACCCTCTTATAATATGCTGATAAAATTAAACTTTGTGCTATGGCTGGTGAGGATGCAGATACATGGGGAGTCTGCCTGATAGGGAGGTTATACTGAAAGTTTGGCGGACAGACTTAAGACGATCCACGTGTGAGAGAACAAGAAGGAAACAGTTGCAGTAGTTCAGTTTAAAAGAGGAGGAGGACCTGAACCAAGGCATCAGGAAGGAAAAAGGGTAGAATACACAGGAACATGTGATGCAGTGAATGTAAATATGAAACCCTGGCAGATAAAAAAATGACAATAATTGTTGAAGGTCAATCTAGCAATGTCATGATAGACATAAAGAAGAAAATTGATAAGGTTAATGCCATTATAAATAGGTCAATCTAGCAATGCCATGAAAGATATAAAGAAGAAAATTTATAAGGGCTGTTTTGGACATACTGAGTTTAAACTCTTTAGACTATTTCTGGTATTTTACTATATTGTATATGTCATATAGATAAAGTGGAAGATAATAGAAAGACCTTGAGTGGCCTACAAAGACAAATATTAAACATCATTCTGTTGCACACACTTGCATTTCTCTGATAGTCTAGAACACAAATATCTATATCTCTTGCTATCTCATTGGTTGTAAATTAATCAAATGTAAAATTCATTTAGCATCATTTTTATGACTACATTTTTTCTCTGCAAGCCTGGCTCAAAATCAAAATCATGGAAACTTGTTTATAATATCTAATCATGAATTATATAAAGAAATGCTTTGAAACGTATATGGAGACTTTATATATTTTCTCTCCTTCATTCAACAAAAACACGTGAGAAATATGAAAGGACAGCAACATCATCAATAGCTCACAAATAGCCCTTGTATGATAGCACTTGACTTACAGTGATTAATTGCATCTCATAAGTCTATCAGGTAGGTGTTAGCATTATGCCCATTTTACAGATGGGAGAAGTGTGGCACAGATAGTTTAAGAAAGTTGTCTTGGGTCATGCAGCTTATAAGTTTCAGCTTTTGATCCAAGTCCTCTATGTTCTCATCCACTTTGCATGCTATAGTGCCTCTACACACACACAAGTATTTGTCCCCATTTTAGAGATATGGAATCTCAAGTTCAATTTTTCAGTCGCTTCTCTACGAATTTTAGGTAAAACATTCAAATTCTGCATAAAATTTATGTAAGGCAAATGGTACTTTTTAGAAAATAGTTTCTTAATAAAATTCTTAGAACAGGGACAATAATGATTTACCATTTCCATTGCCATTTTTAAGTGAGAAATTGACTAGCATTGATGGTAATATTTGATTTAATATTATAATTTAATTGTATTCCTTAGAACCATTAAATTACCTTTCATTCAACAACAAATGTATATTTTAATTTTTATTGTGTTTTCATGTATAATTGAAAGTGGGTGACTATTTTCTCCCCAAAGCATTTAACACAAATCATATATTCTACTGTGGACTTTAGTCTTTTTTTTTGTTTTTGTTTTTGGTAAAAGTGTGATGAATGCTTTCCTCCATTAATTTTAGGGTTGCCCAAGCAACCCTTAAAATTTTGTAACAGTAAATTTAACTGTGATGCAATCATTTTAATTAATTAGAGATGTTTATGTTGGAAATTTAAAGGCTATGTTTGCAAGAATCTGTCTTGAAAAAAGAGGTGATCAGTTGGAAGATTTGGAAATAGTACATAGGCATCTCCATGATGATTTATTCCTAAGTAGAAAAAGAATTCATTCATCTTTCAAATTTTAGTATAGTTTATTGCCCAAATCTGGATGTTTACAATGAGCAGTCTAATCAGAAGTTGCAGATATTGTATAATATAGTCAATGATCAAATTTGTATAAAATATAGTTTACTTTTGGTCTTTAAGAAGAAAAATACTCAATGTTTATAAATAATAAACATATTGAATGTTTATTATATCAGAAACTTTTATTCTTAGTGCTCACCCATATCAACTAGATATATTTTCATCACAGTTACTCGTTCACAAAAATGCACCTGTATTGTAAATACCAGACTTGTAGGAAAACTGTGTAATCTTGGGTGGTCTCTTTGCCCAGGTTTGATTAAATATGTCTTTTCACAACAGGTGACTTTTTAATTGTTTTCTTATGGCAACTCATTTATTCCTCAGGCTTTGTTTGGCTTGCCTTAGTTTTCAGAGTTAATGACCATGTGTGAGAACGTGCGGAGTCCAGGTGGCCAATGGTTATACAGAGAATGTGGGAGTTAGAGCGAATGCAGGGCAAGTCATTTAACTTGACCAATTAATACAGTGGTGAATAGTTCTCCAGCCCTCAAGGTCTTTCAAACAGAAAACTTGGGTAATGCACGTATGGAATAAAGAATAAAGCTGCTTGTTCCTTCTATTTATTGGGCTTGCTTTCTTTAGTGAGCTGGGTGTTTTTCCCTTGCACAGCTTAAGGGCTCAAATCAAGTTTTTCAAAGTGGCTTCTTCTTTGTACCAGCAGTTCTATTAGCACATTTGGTATTTCCCTCCAACTCTTGCATCTTATTGTTGTTCTTCTGGAAGCCTGTAGGTTAGTACTTTGAGCCCTGGGGTGGCCTTGTTTATTTCCTCTTGGCCAATAGATGTGGGGATTACTATAATGAGGAGCATTAGAATCTCTAGCACCAAACAGTTCCAGTTATGAGAAATCCTTAAGTTTAAGAATAGAAGTTGAATTAGGAGTAACATAATGGAGCCCAGGCAACCCTTAAAGAGAACCAAAAGGAAAAAATGAGATCTTTGGATTGTACAGGCTGCCAGAAACTAGCACCAAACACTTAAAGGGCTTTTCCGCTGGACTTAATATTTTTTCCTTCCTTTCTGACAAAAGGAACATTTGTTTGCAATTAGCTTAGTAGAGGAAATAGCATCTGAAGTCTTGTTTTCCAATTGGAATGACCCCTATGACCAACTATGAAGACACTTGGAATATTTATTCAGTCTTATTTAGGTATGCATGGGGGTGGTGCAATTTGCAATTTTCACAAGTGCAAATACATCTGCCAAGTGTTTGTAAGTTTCACAGTTATGCAAGTACTACATTATAAAAATATTAAATATTTTAAAGTATTTGAAGTAAAATATACTAAATTTACCTGGAGAAGGGCACGGCAACCCACTCCAGCATTCTTGCCTGGGGAATTCCATGGACAGAGGATCCTGGAGGGCTATAGTCCATGGAGCCGCAAAGATTTGGACATGAATGAGCAACTAATATACACACACATGCTAAATTCAACTGCAGTACAATCTTGGATCATGAAAACTCTTGATATGTGCTAGATTGATAGATGCCAAAGACCAGGTTTTGACAGTGCTAGTATAATGATTTGCCAAAAATAATTGGAGGAGATTTGTGGATAGTGCCTGCAAATTGTTGAATTTTGTTTTAAGCCATCAAAGAAATAGTAAGCAAGATCCATGTAATCCACAGGAAAATCTATGTAAGTTGACTGCAGCTAGTTTCCTTTCAGCGAAGGAATGTCTGCTAATTCTTGTAAATACTGTCTAACAGAGAAAAAGGAGAAAGTTGGAATTTTATTGAGCTTTTTACAGTCAACTGTTTTCAACATGATTTCAAAATGTTGGATTCTCAGGTGTGGTCATTCAGATTCTTATTTTTGTCATGCTTTAACTTTAAAACTTTAAACACAAATAGCCACTATCTGTGTTTTTACACTATTTTAAAACATTCTTATTTGAAGATAGGCTTGAATTCTGACTTATTAACTTTAGTAGCTGATTTCTATAAAATTGAACCGATTTGATTTAATGAGGAAAAGAAGGCCTGAATACCAAAATACGTTAGGAAACAACCAACTTCCTACCCACCTTCCACCACTTTATTCCCTCTTAATTCAATGTTACATGAAATATACCTGTGCTTCTGAATATCATCATTCTAGAAACAAGGGAAAAATAGCAAATTGAGAACAGTAAGAGGTGGTTCTTTTTTCCCAACTTTTTAATTCAAAAATCTCAAGTAAAGTTGGGGTAGGAGCCAAGATCTCCATTCTAAGCTCAGAAATGCACACAAATGTGACCTCATAAGTTCAAAGTAAAAAAATTATTTCCTCCCACCTTGTTCATAATAGCTATGTTGCCCCTAAATGCCCTGAGTACTGCAGTAAATCAGTAGCCAAAATATTCTTGTTTTGAAAAACAACTTGTAGAAACTTAGGTTTACACTGGAAATTAAGATGGGAATGTAGGGTGAGTGGGTGGCAGGAAAGATTTACTAGCTAAAGTGAACACCCGAGACATGCATGCACTGCATACACTATTCCTCGATTCTACAATGTCTTTCATATTAATTAGGTTTATTAAAAGACATCTCTTCCAAGAAACGCTAGAAAACCTTCAAAACATTTTTTTTCTTTTGCAGCAATAGTCTTTATTGTTTTTCTTTCATATGCTTCATAGAATTGAATAGGTATTTTCCTGGTGGCTCAGAAGATAAAGAATCTGCCTGCAATGCGGGAGACAGGAGTTTGATCCCTGAGTTGGGACAATCCCCTGGAGAAGGAAATGGCAACCACTCAGTATTCTTGCCTGGTGAATCCCTTGGTCAGAGGAACCTGGCAGGCTACAGTCCACCGGGTCACAAAGAGTTGAATAGGATTAACACTTTCACTTCAATTTCCACTAAAAACTGTCAGTATTTTAATGAATATTTTATTAATTGTTTAAGCCAATTTGGATAGACTAGTACCTTTAGAATACTGAGTTTTTACCATTAATAATATATCCTATCCATAAATCAGGTCTTTATTATAAACTTTCAGTGAAGTTTTAATATTTTTCATAAGACCTTACCTCTTTTGTTAATTTGTCCCAATGTTCTCTATGTTTTGTTATGTCTTATGTTTTATGTAACTTAAAAAAATTTACTAGTTATATTTTCTTATTGTAGATGGCATATAAAAACTCCCTTGACTTTCTGTATTAGCTTGTATCTAGCAATTTTACCAAACTCTATAATTCTAATAACATAGCTTTATATATTGGTATTTCAGTTGTTTTTGCTGCACAACAAACTACTCTAGAGCACAGTGGATTAAGATAATTATTTTATTATATCCCCTAATTTTGTAAGACACACTGGCTTTTTTTTTTTTATTTTTTTTTTTTACACACTGGCTTTTAAGCTTTTTTTTTTTTCTTATATTGTGGTATCCTTTTTCAATGTCAAAATCATGCTGACCTCAGAAAGGTCACTGGAGTGATTTCTAGTTTCAATTCCAACACATAAAGCACTTGGAAGTCATAACTCCCCCTTTCACAACAACAGCAAAAAAAGATGAACAAACTCAAAATCAATAATTTTTCATAGATCTGTCAGAGAATGAGGTCACAAGGCAAACTGCTTCCTCAAGATTTGGAGAGAGAGATAAATATGTACAGTCAGATCTAAGATCAGTTTAGCAGAAGAAGAAGACATTGGAGACAATAACTGGACTACAGAATAATCTCAGTGGATTAAAACTGAGTCTGTTAGACACTGACTGTATTTTATAAGGAATTTTTAGGGAAACCTAAATGGCAACAAAGAAAGTATCAGAAACCAAAGCCTTTGACATCTAGAGCAATAATGTGTGTAAAGCACAACTCAGTGACTAGCAAAATTAACATAAGACCTGAGAAAAACCCCTAATTATCTCAATTCCCATTGCATAATACTTCATGTTCAGCTTTTAACAAAAATTTACATGATTCGTTAAAAAGCAGGAAAAAAAATAACCTGTACAGACAAAATAAGTATCTCTGAATTGATTAAAGCACTTGTTCTTTTTCATTCTCAAATAATAAATTTAAAATAATTATGACTAACATATCAAGAGCTCACATGGAAAAAGTATACAGCAAGTAAAAACAAATGTAAGCAGAAGGATGGAAGTTCTAAGAAAATAAAAATAAATGCTAGAAATGAAACCTTTTATATGTAAAATGGGGAATGATTTTATGGTTTCATCAGTGGACTGGACACAGATGAATAAGAATCAATTTGCTAAAATACAGGTCAAAAAAAATAAAATAAAATACAGGTCAATATAAATGTTCCAAAACAAAATGTATATAGAAAGAAGAAGAAGAAAGTGGAATATAATATTCAAGGACTGGGTGACAACTACAGAGGTGTAATATATGTGTATAGAAGTACCAGAAAGAAAATAGAGAAAGGACTATACAAATATTTGAAGCACTAATGGATGAAGATTTTTTGAAATTAATGACAAATACCAAACCACAGATACAGAACTCAGAATATCAAGCATGACAAACACCAAAAAATTTACTTCTAAAAACATCATATTCAAAATGAAGAAAATCCTGAAAGCTTAGTGATGGGGGCGAAGGAGGATCAGGCTTAGAAGGAGGGGCGAAGAAATACATCAGGCTTCTCATGAAAAACCATGCCAGCAAGAATAGAATGGAGTAAAATAAAATATTAAAAGGAAAAAACTATGAATCTAGACTCTTGCATCCAGTGAAGTTATTCTTCAAGTTGAAAAAGAAATAAAGAACTTCTCAGGCAACAGTTAAGAAAGTTTTCTACCAGCAGACCTGCCTTGTAAGAACTTTTAAGCTTCTTCCAGGAGAAGGAAAATTACATAGGTCAGAAACTTGGATTCAAGTAAAAAAAGAAAGAGCATCAAAGAGGAAATTAATGAAATGTAAATGTTCCTATCTTATTTTTAATTAATCTAATAGATCAGCAGTCTCCAACCTTTTTGGCCCCAGGGACCAGTTTTCTGGAAGACAATTTTTCCACAGATGAGGGGTGAGGAGATAGTTTCAGGATGATTAAAGCATATTACATATATTGTGCCTTTATTTCTATTATTATTATATCAGGTCCACCTTAGACTACCAGCATTAGATCCTGGAGGTTGGGAATCGTTATAATAGATAACTGTTCAAATAGCAATAATGTATTAGGTGATTATGGTATGTGTGTAAGTAAAACAAATTAAAGCAATGTGTTGAGAGGGGAGGCAACAATTAGAAATAATCTTTTATAAAGTAACTACATTATATGAGTGGGGTAGGATAGTTTTATATGGAAATAATCTAGAACAACCACTTAAAATTTTAAAAGGAGTATAATTGATAGACTGAGATAAAAGAAAATAAAACTATGTAAAATGCTCAATTATAACCAAAGAAGTCTGATAACATCAAATGCTGCTGAAGATGCAGAGCAGCTGAAACTCTCATTAATGTTGGTGAAATGTAACAGGCTACAGTCACTTGGGAGATATTTTGTTTTTGTTTTTGTTTTTTACAAAAGAAAGAATACTCCTTCCTTACAACCCAGGGGTCTTGCTCCTTGGTATTTACCCAAAGAGGTTGAAAACTCACATTCATCATAAGCCTAATTTTGACAATTACAAGCAAAGACAAATTTGACAAATAAGCCAAAGCAATTCAACTGACAATCCTTTGTCAGTTGCCTTTTCATGCATTTTCAATAAATGACACTGAAACAATTGGACATATACATGCAACACACCCCAAGAAACAGAAACAAAAAATAGTCTAAACACAACTTTATACCTTTGAGAAAAATTAGCTCAAAATGGAACATAGAGTGAAATGTAAATTGGCAAGTTTGACGTTACTAAATTAAATTTTCTTCTGTTGAAAAAGACAATTAAGAGAATAAAAAGGCAAACTACAGACTGGAAAATAAATATTTGTGAAACATTCTTAATAAAAGTTATACATCCAAAATATAAAAATTCTTGCAATTTAACAAAAAGTAACATGACCCAATTTAAATATGGGCAAAAGATCTGAACAAACACTTCACCAAAAAAGATTTACAAAGCTAATGACAAGTCTGTCTGTTAGTGTTAGTCGCTCAGTCGTGTCCAACTCTTTGCAACCCCGTGGCAAGTAGAGATATGCAAAGATGTTCACATCATATGTGATTAGGGAATTTCAAATTAAAATAGCAATGAGAAACCACTACACACCCATTAGAATGGCTAAAGTCCAAAACACTGACAATACCTTCAATACAAAAAAATAACAATACCAACTTTTGGTGAAGATTCAGAGCAACAGGAACTATTATTAATTGCTAGTGGAAATTCAAAATGGTTCAGTCTCTGCAAGATGCTTTGGCAGTTTCTTTCAAAGTTAAACCTAGTCTTACCAAAGGTACCAACAATTTCATCCTAGGAGCTTACCTAGTTGAGCTGACACAAACCTTCACACAATGTATTTTTATAGAAGCTTTATTTACACATTACTAAAAGCTAGAATCAATGAAAATGTCTTCCAATAGATGAATGAATAAACAAACTTTGATACATCCATACAATGGAATATTACTTATTAATGGAAAAGAATTAAGCTATTTATCCATGAAAAGACATGAAGAAAAACTTAAATGCATATTGCTAAGTGAAAATGCCACATAGTATTATTCCAGTGATACAAATTTCTGGAAAAAGCACAGCTATAGACGTAGGAAAGAGATCAGTTGTGCCATGGGTTGGGGGTAAGGACATGGAGAGAAAAAAAATACAGAAAATTTTAAGGGCAGTGAAACCATTCTGTACTATTTTAATGGTAGATCCATAGCATTATGGGCTTCCTAGGTGATGCTAGTGGTAAAAATCCTCCTGCCAGTGCTAGAGATGCAAGAGATGCAGATTTGATCACTGGGTTGGGAAGATCCCCTGAAGCAGGAACCCACTCCAGGGCAACCCACTCCAGTATTGTTGCCTGGAAAAATCCCATGGACAGAGGAGCCTGGTAGGTTACAGTCCATAGGATCGCAAAGAATCAGATACAACTGAAGTGACTGTGCACACATGCATGCATGTATATAACTGTACAACATAAAGAGTGAGCCTTAATGTAAGTTATGAACCTTAGTTAATAATACTTCATTAGTTTTAACAAATACGTTACACTAGAACGTGATGATAGTAATAGAGAAAACTATACAGGGGGGAGGGGTTGATGTGAACTCTTTATACTTTGTGCTCAATATTTCTCTGAATCTAAAATTGTGCTAGAAACTAAAGTCTATTAGTTTCTTTTAAAACTTAATTGGGAAGTAAAACTACTTTTCCTGCTACCATTAAAAGCATGAAAAGGACTAGACTGATCAATTCTTCATTCCAAATACTTTATCTGTGGCCACTCATTAACATTCTGTTGGCAGGTGGGCTGATCTGGAATGTCCAAAATGGCTTCACCCTTGCGTCTGGAGCTTTGGCAGGAATGAATGAGCAGCTGTGCTTATCTGGGACTAACAAGGTCAGTGTGTACACATGGCCTCTCCAGCAAGCTATTCTTAGTGCAGTTCAGCTTTTTCCATGGTGACCAGGGCCTCCATAGGGAGTGTCCCATGATACAAGCAGTGAAAGTCGATGGTTTCCGAAATCCTGGGCCCAGAAACTGGTGTGGTGTCACTTCTGCCATTTCTTCACAATGCCTAGTGAGGTTCAAACAGAGAGACCTGTTGATAGTATTCAGCTCTTGACCAGATGGACCTCAAACAGTCAATAACCATCTTTAATCTTTGTGTGTGTGTTCTTGCCCAGTCGCTCTGTTGTGTCCAACTCTTTGTGACCCCAAGGACTGTAGCCCACCAGGCTCCCCTGTCCATGGAATTCTCCAGGCAAGGATACTGAAGTGCAATTTCCTCCTCCAGGGGATCTTCCTGATCCAGGGATCAAGCTATCTTTTCTTGTGTCTCCTGCATTGACAGGCAGATTCTTTACCACTGGGAAGTCCTTTAATGAGAATGCTAACAATATTTCATTTTAATTATAACATTAACAATGCTGTAGATGTCTTTATGCTTTTTACTATTTTAGTGAAATTTTCTTCAATTTCTGATTTGATAATAGTTTAAAGGCTTTTCCCTTGTCTACTGAGATGATATGACAAGAGCATATGATCATATGTTTTCTTCTTTATATTAATGTCTGTTACTTAGTAGATAGATTCAGTAACTGTAAAAGAATCTCAACTAAGGACTGCTTAAAGCAGACTAAAGTTTCTTTCTTTCTAATTTAATAGACCAGGCATGTGAAGTACAGATTCTGATATAGAATCTGTTCCGGACTCCTGCCTTTCTGTTCCTGTATCCTTCTACTGCTCATAAGGATGTTATATTTCTGTCATCATTTCTGTAAGCAGAAGAGAAAAAAGGGGGTGAAATCAGGTGTGCTTCTTTTTATTTTAAGATAACTGACTGGAATTTATACACATCACACCATCTCACATCCCTTGGCCAAAATTTAGCTCTATGGCACCATGCGTTTGCAAAGAATGCTAGGATATAAGTGTGGTGTTCTGGGAAAACACACACCCTCACTATATATATATTTCTGGAAAAACATATTTCTAGGCAAAAATTGTACTTACATGGAAGGAGAAAATAAATAAATAAATAAAATAGTCCTGACACGTGGTGAACGTAAGAATCAGTTTTCTAACATGAAGTCAAGCTTGCATATCTGAAGCAAATGCAATTAGCTCATGCTGAACCATCACTTCTTTCAGCAGTGTTAATTTGCTTTGCTGCTGCTATTTGGGAGCAAATCTCTCTTAGAGCTTGGCCTACAAGATTCCTTTCTTATTCTGTCCTGGCCCATTTTAGTATCAAAGTTATGCAAATATTAAAAAAATTAATTTGGGAGTGAAACTTTAAAAAAAATTCTTTTTGATATATGTTAGAGTTTTTTCTTGAACTTAAGTCTCTTTATTGCATGAGGCTGCACTAACAACTTAAAATCACTTTAGTGCTTTTTTCCGTCCATACAGGTGTCCTGTATGAACACAAACTGAAGTAAGGGGTGATTGTTTTCCCTCTCCTCCAGATGCCAAGTTTAAGCCAGGTTTTATTTGTTTTTTTGTTGGTTTTACTGACACATTCTGCTTAGCAGCTTTATTTTCCTTTTATCCTTATGATGCCAATGAAATCTCTTCCCAGAGTTATAGGAGAAGTTTCTTATTTTGGGTCCCTTGCCCTAGGTTAGACTGTATCTCCTTATTCTCATCCCCATGCAAATATCAGAATAGAAATTCCAGGTATCCAAGTTTTTTCAGTAGTGAATAATGTGAAGGCAGCCTTCCTTTGTCATTGTTGTTGAGTCGCTAAGTCATATCTGACTCTTTTGTGACCCTATGAACTGTAGCCTGCCAGGTTCCTCTGTCCATGGGCTTTCCCAAGCAAGGTTACTGGAGTAGGTTGCCATGTCCTCCTCCAGGGGAGCCTCCCAAGGCAGGGATGGAACCCGTGCCTCCTGCATCTCCTACGTTGGCAGGTGGATTCTTTACCACACCTGGGAAGCCTTTCACATCAACTAGCCACGGATAAGATCTCCTTCATGTATATTAACAAAATGCTTTATCAAAAGCTTTTCAAAATACAGTAACTTTATGATTCACATTATAATCATTGTTCTAGGTGTCTATTTCTCTCCATAAATATCATTTCTGAGAACAGAGACCATATTTCACCTTGGAATCTCTATAAAAATCCAATACTATAACTCATTAATGTGTCAATAGTGGCCCAGTTGTTAGAGTCCTCCCACAATACAGGAGATCCAGGTTCCATCCCTGGGTCCAGAAGATCCCCTGGAGAAGGAAATGGCAACCTACTCCAGTATTCTTGCCTGGAGAATCCCATGGACAGAGGAACCTGGCAGGCTACAATCCAAGGGGTTGCAAAGAGTCTGACAAGACTTAGCACCTAAACCACACACATACATTTATTGCATTCAATTATATTGACCCCTTTCTATTTCTTTTACATTACAACATGATAAACTTCAGATTCCTAAAGTTATCCATGTGGAGTGTTGGGAGATATTTTCTATTCACACTTAAGCTTCAAAATAAAATAAAAAATGAAGTTTAAAAAATAAACTGAAAAGCATAAAGGACACTACAAAACAAGGGGATTTTTCTGAGTGGAAGGATTTAAGCTAAAAGGCAGAGTCTCTGTGGGCCTCTTGGAAATATGCAGCTGTACTGCTGGCCACAGTCTGTAGTTCAAGAGATATTTTCTAAGTCTGTTGTTGTTATTAATTTGTGGAGAAGAGGTCTCTGCAGAGGAAAGAAATCCAAGATTCTTTGTTTCCTTTTCCATCACTCACAGTCACTGTAATGTCAACACCATTTAGGTCAAATTTCAGGCATTCAAAATGTGCAGCTTTGTCCAGCTGCAAGGACTAAAACTCTTCTTGAGCACTGCAGCCTGACCCATAAAATATGTCTAAGGGTGTTAGTAACAATTAGCAGGTGTGTACCTTCACCAGAAAGCTTGCATAAGACATTTTATGCATAAAGTAGTATATGTGGATTTAGTAAGAATTATGGAGAGGCAGATATATAGGTTTTTTTTACTAATGGATCTTAAAGAATTGAAATGATTCAACCATCATAAATTAAACCATGTAAATATATGTTACAAAAGGACACCTCCCCCCCTCGTCCTAGTCAGCATGCTCATTGGATAAGGTCACAGGCTCTGCTGCCCAAGAGCCTGTCCCGGAATCTACTCTCTTCCATTCCAAGGAGAATTAAAAATCCTCTTCAAGCCACTTAATGTATCTAATTTTTGGATTCCTCATCTATAAAGTGGAGATAAAAATACAACTGATGGATGATATTTTGTGAAAATTCATCATGGTAACACAGGTATCAGTTTTAGCCCAAGATGAGCAATCATTAAAAGTTAGCAATCATTTGTTTTTATTTTTATTATAATTTTTTAATTTTTTTTGGCTGTACTCCATAGCATGTGCAATCTTAGCTCCCTGACCAGGGATAAAACCTGTGCCCCTGCAATGGAAGCATGGAGTCCTAGCCCCTAGACTTCCTGGAAAGTTGTAGCAATTACTTTTAAAAAAATTATTTTAGGGACTTCCCTGGTGGTCCAATGGTTCAGACTTTGCCTTCCAAAGCAAGGGGGTGCAAGTTCGATGCCAGGTAGAGGAATCCCACATGTTGTGCCATGTGGTGTGGCCAAAAGATTTTTTTTAATGGTCTGCTAAAATTGTTTTATTATGGTTAAACCACAGACAGACTCTTATCCTTCCACCTCGTGTCTTCTCATCCATCTTTGCTCTCCATCTTCATCATGTTCTTTAGCAGCATATCTGGTCACTCCTTTTCTGGCTGGAAGCCACACCCTTCCTCTCCATTCTGCCAAAACCCACAAGATTAATCAGGTCAGTAAATGCACTTACAACATGCCTCAATCTACCCACTCTTTGTTCTTCTGTTATTTCCATTTTTCCAATTTCCCACATTTCCATAACCCTTCTTGCCCACTTTCTCTTCCACATTCAGAAACTGAAGCACGTCACTAGGCAAGTGACCAAGTCAACCGACCTCGGCTGGGCTCTTGTTGTATCTCAGCAGTTCTTTTATTTATCACTTGTTGACTCCCCATCGCATTCCTTGCTGCAGCTGTTCCTAATATTTCCATTCTGCTCAAGTCCCTAGTTCCAGCCCTCCTCCTTCCCCTCTTAGCACTTAACCTCACCTCCTACTGAGAAAATTGAAACCATCCCAACCTAAGTTTACACCATGGCCCTCCTCTTCTACTTAAAAAAAAAAAAATCTGTGCATCTCTTTTGTTGCTCTGCATTGACTTGAGGAAATGGTTTTCTTTGCAGGGAAACAGAGCATCATATTCTGGTTGAGAAATCTGGGTTTGGAGTTGGACCAAGTTAGATACTTTGTGTTGACATAGTCAGACATTGACAAATGTTTCAGTTTCACAGCCTCAATATTACCGTCTCTAATAAGGAAGTAATAATTTCTACCTTACATAGTAGTAAAGAATAATTAAGTGTTTGGCAGTTGGCAAATAGTAAACATTTAATAAACTATTATTTTTGGTTGGAAAGCCCAAATTCTTAACCTGCATTCTTAAGCCTATTAACCCTAATAATTATAATAATGATGATGATAAAAGTAAATAATCTCCATGCCTTTCCCATTAAGTTAGTTACTCAATTATCTCTTTTCTTTCTCAATTCTTTAACTAATCCAGTTCATTGATCAAGTCTTCCTTTTTCTTTAAAAGAAAAAGAACTGCCTTCTGTTTAAGCCAAAATCCCATTGCCCCCTGAACTTTTGACCAGTGTCCCTGAAAAAGTTGTTACCCTAGCAGCCTTTTCCAAGTAGTTCTTGAAACCCTTTAAATATAATTCTTCATACTATTTAACCCGTTCCTTAAAAAGCACCTTTGGATGCATGCTCATTCAGCCTTAGTTCCTCCATCTCTAATCTCCAACTCCTCTTGTACAATAGCTCTTGTTCTGATTCACCCATTCTCTTTCTGACTTCTGTAACTTTATACAAACCTCATCCTCTTCTTCTTCCTTCATATTCTTTACTTGCTACTAGTATTCCTTCTATTGCCAAAGTTTAGCCATTCTTCCACATTTTGTCCTTGTCTTTATTCCTGTATTTTCCCTGAGCAAGCTCTTTGATTCTCATAGTTTTAATGATAGATCCTCACAGTGTCTCCTCAGACCCAGGAAATTTTGTATTTTCTGCAAAGAATTTTTTCTTAACAATATAAGAGTACCTGTAGGGGTTTTCAGTTTTGTATTTACCTTAATGTCTTTTTGCTACTTTTAAAGCTGCATAATTCTAATTGCCTCTAAATATCTACACCTTAAAGTCCTACCTAAATTAAAATTGAGCATAAAAACATAAATTTAATCTTTTGGAGAATGGTTCTTCCTTTCCATTTATTTCTTTTCAATAGTTATTTCATACTCCAAGTCACCCAAACTTAAAATAGTAAAGATATTAAATAAGCAAGAAATATTCATTGATCCCTATTCTTTGACAGATCTGGGTACCAGCAGTGAGCAGAAAAATGTGGTTCATGAGTTCTTAGAGATTAAAGTCTAAAATGAAGTCACACATAGAACAATTAAAACAAGTGTTAATTTTCTAAACAGAGAGTACAGGATGCAGTAAAAATTTTATACACCAATGAGACTTAATTAGTCTGTAGAGCTAGTGGAAACATATCACTAAAATTTACAGAAGGCAGAGTTCTGCTTGGGAGGGGAGTAAAGGAATATGAACACTAGAGTCAGAAAGCAATTTATGTGTGAATTTCCTGGTATAAGATGGGAGAACTGATTAACTAGTGGAGAGTGGTTTAAAAGGAACTAAACAGAAATTTGATCTTACAGATTTTCTAAGCTATGTTAAATTTTAACATTTATTCTAAAGGCAAGGAAAATCATTTGGGACTTTTAAGGGAAGGGCTAACAGGATCCCATTTGTATTTATTGTTTTTACTTCTTTTCAGCTTTATTAAAATATAATTGACATATAACATTAACTTTAATGTGTACAATGTGTTGATTCTATATACTTAGATAGTGCACTATGATTACAACCATACCATTAGCTAACACCTCAGTCACATGACATGATTGTCCTGTGTTTTTCTGTGATGAGAATATTTAAAATCTATTCTCTTAGAAATTTTCACGTATTTAATACAGTAAGATATAATCACTATGCTATGCATTAAATCATCAGAATGTATTTGTCTTAGAACTGGAAGTCTGTGCCCTTTGACCAACATTTCTCCTTTTCCCCCACCATCTGGCCCCTAGTAACCACTACTCTACTCTACTATTCTATTCTACTCTGTATTGCTGAGTTTGGCATTTTTGGTCCCACATATTGTCCTTTCTCTGACTTACTTTACTTAGCAGAATACCCTCAAAAGTCTACTCATGTTCTCAAAAAAGTCAGAATTTCCTTCTCTCTTTTGAATGAATAATAATTCATTGTATACACACACATCATCATCTTTATCCATTTATCCATTGGTGGACTTTTACGTTTTTTTCTTGGCTATTTTGAATATGCTTGGCTATTGTGAATATGCTTCAGTAAACATGGGAGTACAGATGTCTCTTCAATATCTTGTTTTCATTTACTTTGGCTATATAATCAGAAATGAGATTGATGGTTCATATGGTGCTTCTATATTTAATTGTTTTAAGGAAATGCCATACTATTTTCTATAGTGGCTGTACCAATTTGCATTCCAACCAACAGAACCCAAAGGTACCCTTTTCCCCATATCCTCACCAGCACTTGTCATCTCTTCTTTTTTATGGTAGTCAATCTAATAATTTTGAGATGATATCTCATTGTGGTTTTGATTTGCATTTTCTTAATAATTAATGATTACCTTTTCAACTACCTATTGGCCATTTGTGTATCTATTCAGTTCTTCTGCTCAATTTTTAATTGGAATTGGTTGTTATTTCTATTGAGTTGTATGAGTTCTTTATATGTTATAAATATTAACCCTTTATTAGATACATGATTGGAAAATATTTTCTCTCATTCTGTAAGTTGCCTTTTCATTTTTGTTGATTGGTTCTTTCACTGTGCAGAAGCTTTTAGTTTGATGAAGTTGTACTTATTTACTTTTACCATTATTGCTGTACTTTTTGTGTCAAATCCAAAGGGGAAAAAAAATTGTCAAGACCTATGTAAGATTTCCCTCTAAGCCTTCTCTGAGATTTTTGGTCTTATGTCTTTTGTTTAAGTCTTTGATCCACTTCAGGCTAATTTTTGTGAGTGGTGTAAGATACTTTCATGCTCTGTTATGTCCAATTCTTTGCGACCCCATGGAATGTAGCCCTCCAGGTTCCTCTGTCCATAGGATTGTTCCAGCAAGAATACTGGAGTGGATTGCCATTTTCTCCTCCAGGGGATCATTTTGACCCAGGGATTGAACTCATGTCTCCTGCAGCGTCTGTGTTACCAGACAGATTCTTTGCCACTTGAGTTTCCTGGGAAGCCCAATATAAGATAGATGCAAATTATGCATGTGGTATCCAGTTTTCTCAACATGATTTATTGAAGAAACTATCCTTTCCTGATTGAGTATTCATAGCTTCCTTAACAAATATTAGTTGACTGTATACACATGGCTTTATTTATGGACTCTGTATTCTATTCCATTTGTCTATATATGTTTATTATGCCAGTACCATACATTTTAACTAATATAGCTTTGTAGTATGATTGGAAATAAGAAATCGTGATTCTTTCAAATCTGTTCTTTCTCAGTATTGCTTTGGCAATTCAGGATCTTATATGAGTCCACACAAATTTTAGAAGATTTTATATTTCTGTGAAAATTTTCATTGGAATTTTGATTAAGATTACATTGAATCTATAAATTGCTCCACATAATGAAGATATTTTAACATTTTAATTCTTTGAATCCATGAGCATTGAATACGTTTCCATTTATTTGTATCTTCTTCAATTTCCAAGATATAATGTCTCATTTTAAAAAATAATGTTTTCATATATTAAATGTGTAATTTAAAATTTATTTATATGTGTATAAAACCTATATATTTATATGTGTGTATTTTTGAAAGATTATGAAAATTTGCCTTAAATTTTGAAAAATTACCTTAAAATTAAGACATCTTTATTCCTATCTTAAATAATATCTTGCCACCATAGCAAATATTGCACATTGCTATTGTCTTTTTATACATACCAAAAGAAAGATTTATGTTTCAATTAAACTATGCCTTTTCTATAGGCAAAAATAAATTAGCATATGGGACCCTATTATCATTTAAGATTTTTATCATTAGAGTATAGAGTATAGATAACAAATTGGTGTTTATTAAATTAATTGAATCCTGAGATATCATGGAATAAACATGACATCATAACATCATAAACCAGTGCATCTTTTAAAATGATAAAATCCATAAAGAAGCAGGGAAAGAGAATAATTAGTCTTAGTTAGGAAGAGCCTAGTTCAAGACAACTTGGGTGCAATACTAGTTTAAAAACTGAGTAACATGAATCAGTTGCTTAGGGTTTCTATGCCTCATTTCCTTCACAATTAAAATTTGAATAATAATAAAGCATAGGTTTTATATGAGGAGCTAATGAGAAAAATCTTAAATCTCTTACAACCACACTGAGTAAGAGTTTGATGAAACTGGCTGATTTTTTCTTTTTTTTTTTGGTAGCATGACCTTCCAGGGAACTTATGGGAATATGTACAAGTAAGTTACCAGTGGAAGGAAGTTGATGGAGAGCCCAAATAATGACTTCCAAAGTCTTTGTGACTTCAATAAATATTGTGTGTTATCTGGGAAGAAAAGAGAGGGATGTAGAGAATAGAGAAGATACAAAATATCGCCCTGGAGAATGGTAGAAAAAACTGGTGAGAAAAGACATACTTTTTATTGGGAGAACCGTAAATTGTAGGGTTGTGTGTGTGTGTGTGTGTGTGTGTGTGTGTGTGCGTGCGCGCGCGCAATTACTAATTTCTTTCCTAACATCACTCAATAGCCATGGTGTAGATTCAGAGAAGGCAGTGAAAGGTTTCTCTAGATCCTTTTTGCTGTTGTAACTGGATTCAATAGGAAAAGGAGCTGGGACAGGATGAAAAGAATCACAGTGATATAAGCTGAGAGAAAAAAAGAAAAGAAGCATTTATAGATAAAACTGAATAAAAAAATTGTGCAGATGAGAATGGAATTTTACCGGAAAGAATGAGAGTAATGGGCTGGAAGAGATTTAAAGATTATGAAGGATACTGACTGCAGTTCCCAACTCTGAAGTAAATAGAAGATGACACAGTAGAAAAATAGTGATATCAGGAAAGATCCCATTTCATTTAAGGCAAATGAATGGAAGAAATATTCAGAGAAGAATATAATAAAGAATATAATAAAACTTCTTATCCTCTGATGTCTGAATTGGTGTAAAGCAGAATAGAATTGAGATAACTAAGAAGTTATCAAATTTCAACCAAGCACAAATAATTGACATGACAATTTAAAAAATCAGTCCATGATTATTTTTAACTGGGGTAGAATAAGAAATTACTGTTATATTACACCTTTAGGCATCAGTAAGAAAATGAGACAAAAATCAAGAAACCCTGTTTTCATGCTTCTCTTATTGTGTTGTAAACAAAGGGTTTGAATAAGATTTTGACAAACCTACCTCACAAAGAGTCTGACACAACTGAGTGACTGAACAACAAGATGTTTGTCTTGATAGGGTTGAAAATTGTGAATTCTCTTCAAATGATCTCAAGTTCAAACATTTCAAAGAATTAAATCACAGGAAACCGATTGAAGATGTGTAACACAACACAATTGTTGTTTAGTTGCCAAGTCACATCTGACTGCTTGTGACTCCACATATTCTAGCACGCCAGGCTCCTCTGTCCTCCACTATCTCTTGGAGTTTGCTCAAATTCAGGTCTACTGAGTCAGTGATGCTATCTAACCATCTCATCCTCTGCCACCCCCTTCTCCTTTTGCCTTCAGTCTTTCCCAACATCGGACTCTATTTCCAATGAATCGGCTCTTTGCATCAGGTGACCAAAGTATTGGAGCTTTAGCTTCACATGTTAGCAAGTAGAAAAAAATGCCAAGATGCCCTTAAAAAGTCAAAAAGAATAAAATTACTATGTCATGAAATTCTGAAAAGCAAAAAATTGCAACTTTAGAATAATATTTAATAATGTTTTTCTTATAAATCCTGGCTTGCATATATCAAATGCTCTTTAGATATACATTGAAAAGCTAAATTAGTAGTTATCATTTACAAAATAAGAACAAAATACAATGACATGTATACACTGACATGTATACAACAATATATGATGTTTGAGAATTTAAAAAGAGGCTCTCATTTGTAATTTATTAGAGAACAATGGCTCCAGGTCTATTTTTGCAATGTGTATTAACATAAATTAGGTATGTTCATTATAGGTGTCTTCATCCCAGTGTCCCAATCATTATTGGAGCTTGGTCACGTTACTTTCACAAAAATGAGTAGGAATGAATAAGGGGAATGTATTTCATAATAAATCCATATTAACACTGAAAGAGAAGAGGTATACGAAGTCAATAAAGTTTTCCTGTAGTGTTGTTGTTGTTTTCTATAAAATGGCATTAGTCCTTATTCCTAATGGAGTCAACTGTTAGAATTGGAAATGAGATAACCCGTCACACTTTAGTCTCCTTTGCGATGAGCATTAACCAACTATAAAATGTTCTCTCTTAGGAAGTGGCTTTAGTGAGTCACTGGTCGTGACACAAGCTCAGTACTAGTGTCATTAAAATCTAGATTTTCAGCCCATTTCTACTATTTCTTATTTGACTTGTTGTTGTTGTTGTTCAAAGTCCAGTCAGTTCAGTTCAGTCGCTCAGCCGTGTCCTACTCTTTGCGACCCCATGGACTGCAGGCTTCCCTGTCTTTCACCATCTCCCAGAGCTTCCTCAAGCTCATGTCCACTGAGTAGGTGATGCCATCCAACCATCTCATCCTCTGTCGTCCCCTCTCCTCCTGCCCTCAGTCTTTGCCAGCATCAGAGTCTTTTCCAATGAGTCTGCTCCTCACCGCAGGTGGCCAAAGTATTGGAGCTTCAGTTATGTCATTACTATTTACAGATTTCAGCTTCTTTAACCTATGAAATGAAGACTCCATTAGAGTCTTTTTATACCTAAAAATGGAGGAGACTTTTATAATTTATTTAATGAAACCATGATGCTATATTTTTCCTATCATAAATATAAGAAAAGTAAATAAACAGGCAAACATCTCTTACTGCTTGCATACTTCTGGGGGAAGGGGGGGTAAAATACATTTATCTTAATTGATTAAAGACCACACTTTGGCAGTACTCAAGTACACTGAATTCCAGAAACCCTAAAAACAAAATGCAAAACAGTAATACTATGCAAACAACATCCCTCACAATAGATTTCCTGGAGCATTCTCCAGGACTGTCTTCAATTTAGGGCAGGAGCTCAATGTGATGAAATGAATACGACAGCTCAGCTAGATCTGGATAGTCACGCTTCTACTTACTGCAGATTTCCTTGATGGCTAGGATGGTAAAAATCTACCTGCAATGCGGGAGACCACCTGCAACACAGGAGATGTAGGTTCAGTCCCTGGGTCAGGACGATCCCCTGGAGAAGGAAATGGCTACCCACTCCGGTATTCTTGCCTGAGAAATCCCATGGACAGAGGAGCCTGGTGGGCTACAGTGTATGGAGCCCCAAGAGTCAGATATGACTGAGCTACCAAACCATCTACTGATGGCATTTGGCTTTGTGCTTAGGCCAAGCTCTCCTTTTCTTCCCAAAGAGACTTGCTAAAGTTGTCTGTAGGTTGCTTTAGTTCTATATTCCTCTTTGCAAATCTACTTTGTAGAGTCCAGAGTGAGAGTTCCCCTGGTGGCTCAGTGGTAAAGAATCCACCTGCCAAGGCAGGAGACACAGGTTTGATACCTGATCTGGGAAGATCCCACACGCCGCAGAGCAACTAAATCTGTGCATGCCAACTATTGAGCCTGTGTTCTAGAGCCTGCAAGCTACAACTACTGAGTCTGTTGTGCCATGACTACTGAAGTCCAAGCACCCTAGAGACTGTACTCTGCAACAAGAGATGCCAGCTCCAAAGAGAAGGTGGAACACCACAACTAGAGTAGCCCCATTTCTCTGCAGAGAAAAGCCTACACAGCAATGAAACCTAGCACTTCCAAAAATTAATTAATAAATTATTTTTTAAAAAGCCCAAAGTGATAGATCATGTGGTATTCTTTGCAAGATCAAATGAATTACACTGACTGAGCATTATATTTTGATTCACTTGATTTATGTACACATACTATTTAGTAAAATATTTATTTCACACTCAAGCAAATACAAACCAAACTACCAAGGCATGAATGTTATTATAGGAAGGAGCGGTTTTAATTCTGAATTCCCTGGCTAGTAAAATGCTCTTGAGTGATTTTGATAAAGCCTGAAATGGTCTTTCACTTATTAAAAATAAATGCTTACCTAAGATCTGCTCTCTGAATTATTCAAAGCAGTTAATATACACCAACTTATTAAATCTTCATAAAAACCTTATGATGACATGACCTGCTGTGATCAACAAAATCTGAAGTCCATCTCTGCCACTGTGAATAAACTCTAAATCTTCCTATGTCTTTGTACCACTCTCAAATTTCAAAGTCCTGTTGGGACCATATGATTGGTTGAGCCTGAATTATGTGTCTAAAAGCTTAGTTGCAGAGTCTGACATGGCAATGATTATTGCCTCCCCACTCACCAAAACTCACATAATAAAGAGTTTTACCTAAATAGAGAGGTAGTTTAGAACGGAACTGACCGAAATACAGATATTCAGCATAGCTCATCCTCTTGACTGCTTAACAGTTATGTGACTCTTGCTTTAATAATTGCTTTACCATAAGAAAAGACTCTCGTATAACATAAAAAAAACTTGCAAATTTCAGACAACTAAAAATATGTTCTCATCATCTCAAAAGCGAAGCAACACAAAATCCAATCTCTGGCTCAAAATATAGATTCTCCAGGTGAAAGCCAATCCTTCCCTCTTTCTGTCATGATCCCATATTCTATAATGTATGGGCAAAGTTAAGAATACAAGCAAGATAAATAAACCCTATTTACACATGGAGAGACAGAAAAAGTCGAATAACTTAATGGGAAACGTGGAATATTCTTAGGCGTCAGTCATTTTTGAGTAATTTGTGCTTAAGAAAATCATCACATTATGAGTCATCATCCACTTTGTAGAGCTAAAATTTTGAACTCTAGACTTGAGCGGTGGTGACAGTAGCAAGATCACATTTCTCATGCAGCGGTGGCATTAGTACTGGTAATAATACTAAAGGCGCTGCAGTGAAGTTGATTTTTTTTCATTTAGTTTTTAGAGAAAGCTCCAGAATGGGTCTCTAGGAAGTAATTTTTTCAGCATGGTTTTAAATATACATCTATACATTTGCTTAATTTTTATTCCAATCAATCTACTTATCTTGTTAAATATCTAATATTTTTTCTGAATTCCCCTTTTCTTAAACTACTCAGCACATTTCCAGTTTTTGCAACTATAAAAATACCTAAAAGAATAATGACATTGGAAATGATTTCAGGTAGTAGACATTCAATGATTGATATCTAGGATTGGTCATTCAATATGCTTAGGTCTGGACACAGTAAAAATATAGCTACAGTTAAAAAACAAGACTCTAGGAGTCCTTGAGGGATGGGTACATTATTAGTATCTGTGTTCTCCTGTGCGCATTAAGTCTGCACGAATGCTAAATTGCTTCAGTCGTGTCTGACTCTTTGAGACCCTATGAACTGTCGCCCACCAGGCTTCTCTGTCCATGGGATTCTCCAGGTAAGAGTACTAGAATGGGTTTGCCACACCTTCTTCTAGGGGATCTTCCACACCCAGGGATTGAACACAGGGCTCCTGCGGTTCCTGCATTGCAGGTGGGTTCTTTACCACTGAGCCACCCGGGAAGCCCACCTATTAAGTACAAGTTTCAATTAAATAGCTGCTACTGTTGAATAAAATGTTGATCATGATCTAGGGGTTTGGTGATGATTTCATTTTTTTATAATTGACTTGTAAGTGTAAAGATTGAGGACAAAATATCAAAGTCTTAACTCTTTTTTTTCCCCTTAATTGAAGCATAGTTGATTTACAATGTTGGGTTAATTTCTGCTGAATCACAAAGTGATTCAGTTATGCATATATATTCTTTTTCATACCTTTTCCATGATGGTTTATCACAGGGTATTGAATATAGTTCCCTGTGCTATATAGTAGAAACTGTTTTAATTCTTTAAGATACCGTTCAATAATAGTCTTTACAGATTGCAGCAGAACTGAAAAGCGAGATGAGTTGGTAAAATAAAATATTAATAATGTTTACAAATATACTGGCTGACCTTAGGAAACAAGGATGGAGGTGGTGGGCGAAAAGGGAAACTGAGAATTAGAATAAAGTCATAGGCTTAGGTGAATATAAACCTGATCACTTTGAATCACTAAATCCTACTGAGCTTCTCAAGCCAACAGAAGTAGCTAGTTTATCATTGCCTTGTTTGAAGTCCCTGTTATGACCATGCCTAAAATGTTTAATTTTAAGGACAAGTTAATTCTGTCTGTGTCTCACTTATTCCACCCCTGTTATTTCCAGACATAGAACAAGAATCCAACTTTTCTTTCCTTGGAGAAAAATACAAGTCAAACCTAGAAGAGATAGTGAATATGTCAAAAGTCTGCAAAAATGGGGTTAATTCCTGGCTATTCCTATTTTGATGAGTTTTTTTTAATTAGGAATATGTGTTTGATATTTTCAAATGCTTTTACTCTATGAATTGAGATAATCACATGGTGCTACAATTTTTAGTACATTAGTATGGTGAAGAACAGTACTTGGTTATTGAGTGCTAAATCATCTGTGCATTCCTGAGATGAACTTCACTTTATGAATTAATGGATTTGATCTCTGAAATTTTATAAGTTTGGTACCAACATATTTATAAGGATATTAGTTTCAGTTTCTATTCTTGCTTTGTTGTTGGTTTTGATAGCAAAATAATGTTGGCCCCATAAAGTGAGTTAGGAAATAGTCTTCCCTCTACGATTTACTGGAGAAGTTTGTGTAGCATTGGTATTACATTGTCCTTAATGTTTTGTTTTAGATTGTCAGTAAAGTCATTCTTTGGAGGTTTTGGAGGCTTTCTTTTTTGTAATGCTTTAACTACAGAGTCAATTTCCTCAAGAGGTATCATGCACAGATGGCCAATAAACACATGAAAAGATGCCTAACATCATTAATTATTAGAGAAATGAAAATCAAAACTACACTGAGGTATCACCTCACACCATCATCAAAAATATCTACAAGCAATAAATGCTGAGGATGTGGAGAAAAGGGAACCCTCTTGCACTGTTGGTGGGAATGCAAATTGATACAGCCAATATGGAGAACAATATGGAGATTACTTAAAGAACTAGGAGAAAAACTAGTATCAGTTCAGTTCAGTTGTTCAGTCGTGTCCGATTCATTGCGACCCCATGAATTGCAGCCTGCCAGGCCTCCCTGTCCATCACAAACTCTAGGAGTTTACTCAAACTCATGCCCATCGAGTCGGTGATGCCATCCAGCCATCTCATCCTCTGTTGCCCCCTTCTCCTCCTGCCCCCAATCCCTCCCAGCATCAGGGTCTTTTCCAATGAGTCAACTCTTTGCATGAGGTGGCCAAAGTATTTGAGTTTCAGCTTCAACATCAGTCCTTCCAATGAACACCCAGGACTGATCTCCTTTTGGATGGACTGGTTGGATCTCCTTGCAGTCCACGGGACTCTAAAGAGTGTTCTCCAACACTACAGATCAATTCTTTGGCGCTCAGCTTTCTTCACAGTCCAACTCTCACATCCATACATGACCACTGGAAAAACCACAGTCTTGACTAGACGGACCTTTGTTGGCAAAGTAATGTCTCTGCTTTTTACTAGTATATGACCAATTCTACTACTGGGCATGTACCCTGAGAAAACCATAATTAAAAAAGACACATGTACCCAAGTGTTCATAGTAGCACTATTTACGATAGCTAGGACATGGAAGCAACCTAGATGTCCACTGACAGATGAATGGATAAAGATGTGGTACATACACACGATGGATATTATTCAGCTGTAAAAAACAATGAATTTGGATCAGTTCTGGTAAGGTGGATGAATCTAGAGCCTGTTACACAGAGTGAAGAAAGTCAGAAAGGGAAAACAAATGTCATATATTAACACATACATATGGAATCTAGAAAAATGGTATTGATGAAGCTATTTGCAAGGAAGGAACAGAGACACAAATATGGATATCAGACTTGTGGACACAGGGCATGTAGAAGAGAGTGGGACAAATGGAGAAAGTAGCCTTGACATATATAGACTACCCTGTGTAAACTAGATAGCTAATGGATACCTGCAGTGTACCACAAGGAAGTCAGCCTCATGTTCCGTGATGACCTTGAAGGGTGGGATGGGGAGAGGGGAGGGAGGCTCGTGAGGGAGGGGATATGTGTATAATTATGACTGATCTGCATTGTTGTGTGGCAGAAACCAACACACCACTGTAAAACAATTTTCCTAAAATTAAAAAATAAATTAAAAAAAAGAGAATCAAGTTGCTCAAGAAATATATTTCTTCTTCATTTCCAAAATTTTTTATTTTTATGTTTGTCAAATTTCTTTGCATAAAGTTGTTTTAAATTTTTAATTAATTTAATTTAAAAATCTTTGTTTTATTATTTTTATTATTTATTTTATTTTCTCTATTTTAAAATTAAACAATTTTAAAACACTCTGCTCTTTATTAATTTCTTTCATTTTTTTTTTTACATTAGCTGTCATTTACTCTTGTTTTCTAGATTCTTAATGTTGAAGATGTGGTCATTAATTTGAGACAACTTTTTAAAAAATAATACATGCATTTACTGCTTCTAGTATTAAGTACTGAATAAGCAACAATCCACAATTTTGATATTTCTTTTTAAATCCTATTCAATTTAAGATAGATTTGAAATATGGCTTATTTAGAAGCTTGTTATATAATTTTCAAACATCCCAGAATTTCCAGAAATCTTTCTGTTAATTATTTCTAATTTCATTTTAATCAGAAATTATACTAAATTAACCCAAATTTTTTGAAATTTATTGAGATTTGTTTTATAGCCCATGATATAGATTATGCTTCCCTTGTAGCTCACTCAGTAAAGAATCTGCCTGCAGTGGAGGAGACCCGGTTTCAAACCCTGGGTTGGGAAGATCCCCTGGAGAAGGAAATGGCAACCCACTCCAGTATCCTTGCCTGGAAAATCTCATGGACAGTGGAGTCTGGTGGGCTGCAGTCCATGGGGTTGCAAAGAATCAGGCACGACTGAGCGACTCATACTTACTAATACTTACTTATAGATTATTCTATAAATTTTCCATGAGTATCTAAAGTGTATTTTTTTGGTTTTGGATCAAGTATTCTATTATGTCAATTAAGTTAATCTGTTAAATATTATTGCTCAAGTTCAATATATGATCACTGATTTTCTATCTCCTTTTTAATTTTTGAGATAAAGCTGTTAAAATTTCTTACTCTATTTACAGAATTTTCTACTTCTCCTTGACATTCTGTCAATTTTACTTTCATGTATTTTAATGCTCTATTATTAGGTATATAAACATTTAGGTTTGTTATGACACCCCTTTATCACTATGAAATGAATGTCTTTAATCCCTGGAAATATTGTTTTTCTGAAATATACTATATCTGTTATTAATACAGCCACTACAGCTTTCCTTTGATTAATGTTAGCATGGCATATAATTTTTGGTACTTTTACTATTAACATATGTGTGTCTTACTATTTAACATAATTTCTTTTAGACACATATAACTGGCTATACAATTTTCCCTTTCTCACTGGTTTGGATCAAATTAATTATAATATACCTTTATAAAATACATATATATATAATACATATGTATATATACATAGATAATATGTGTGTGTGTGTTTATGTGTGTATTTTTTCGTTTTGCTTGTGCCTGGAGCTTGTTGAGATTTTTGGAACTGTGGGTTTATAGTTTAATCAATTTGGTAATTTTCATATCATTGTTTCTCAAATTTTTTTTTACTACTCCTTTTCTGCCATCTCAGCCAAACTCCCTGCTTCCAACTGCAATTATAATTAGGATTTCAGAGTTATCCCAAAGTTCACTAATATCTTGTTCATTTTTAAAATTATGTATTTTTCCCTGTGCCTTTCATTTTGTGTATCTGTTGCCATATCTTCAAGTTCACCAATTGTTTCTTCTGCAATAAGTAGTCTGCTGTCAATCACATTCAATGCCTTTTTCATCTCAGCCATTGTATTTTCACCTCTTGAAGTCTGGCTATATTTTGATATCTCTTCTCTCACTACTTAACATATTCAACTTTTCCTCTAGCTTTTAGAACATATGGAATACAGTTGTAATAACTGTTTTAGTGTCTCTGTCTGCCAATTCTAACATCTGGATCAGTTTCAATCGATTTATTTTCCTCATTATAAGCTGCATTTTCCTGCATGTTTTCATGCCTGATCATTTTTATTGGACATTCGACATTGTCGATTTTACCTTGTTGGATACTAGATATTTTTATCATACTATATTCTCAACCTTTGTTCTGGGAGACAGTCATGCTACTGAGAAACAGTTGGAGACTTTTGAGTCTTACATTTAAGATTTGCTAGGTGGGTCTGGAGTAGTGCTCAGTCCATGGCTAATTATTTCCCACCACTGAGGTTAAGATTCTTCTGAATACACTACCAAATGTTCAATGAATTATGAGGGTTTCCAGTCTGACTGATGGAAATAGGGTTTTATTCCCAAAGCTTGGCAAGCTCAGGTTTCTCTATTCTAATCCTTTTAGGTGGTTCATTTCCACGGCTCAGGTCATTTTTCACATGCTTTCACTGATCAGCCCTCTGATGAACACTTGTGGGATCCCCTTGACAGATCTCTAAAGTTCTCTCTCTGTGCAGCTCTATTATCACGACACTGTCTTAGGAACTCAGCTACTTTGTTCTCCCTGGACTATTGGATCTGTCTCCTCTACTCAGGGAGCCTGCCAAGTTCTACCTGGGTTTTTTCTTGCTCTGTGACCTGGAAACTCCCTCAAGATGGTAAACTTAGACAATTTAGAGCTCACTTCATTCTTTTTTTCTCCTATCTCAAGTCACTATCCTCCATTGCCTAAAATCCAATATCTTGAAAAGCATTGTTTCATTCATTTTGTCCAGTTATTTGTTTCTCTTAGGAGGCTAGATCCAGCCTTTGTTACATATGGATCATACTTGATGGCCAGGAGCAAAAACTTCTCTAAAACAGATATTTTAAAAAATTGGCACAGTCCCCATGTTGCCTTTTCACGTCATGGAGTGAGACAATTTTGACCACTGAAAGTGGTTGTAATTTATATATCTTTCAAAATTGTAAGCTAAAAACAACATTATACCCTTGGGGGAATCAGTAATTAATGCCATCACCAAAACTTTAAAATATGCATGGATTAGTATTCCTGTTACATACTCATTTAAAGTGCCTGCTGGCTAATACAGTTGGTGATTATTCTTAGTATATGTCAGTGAGTTATTATGAACTTACTCAGCTGTTTACTCCAATTACAAGCCAACACGATCTCAGGACCTATTATTCATTTAAGGATCTTTCAAACACTAAAGAAAGGAAATTATTCTAATAGAAACTGGCAACTCAAAATGATCAGGAACCATGGATGACTTTGTACATTATGTTTATGAATAAGATGCTAAATCCTGGAACCTAATACTTTTGTAAAGTTACTAGTTTTCCAGTAGCTCACACATGTAAGGTAATTTACTTCAGGGTGAAGAAAAAAAAATCATCACATTTGAAAACTCCACCATAGGTATATCTCTTTGAATTTCAAGCTTACCTATACCACTTTGGATATACAGTTCAGAACAGACCCATTTACCACATTGACTCAGAAATCTGCTAATTTTGAGTGAAGTCCATAGGAAGAAAAGACTCTCCAGTTGGTCCAGCCTTCAGTGTTCTGTCACGTGGACCTGTAGCATCATCTACCTGTGTCAGACAGAGGTGCTTCAGTTTGCATTTGTATTTCAAAAAAGAAGTCACATAACCAAGTAATTAAGGCATAATTTATTTTAAAAAAGTAAAACATGTCTCAAAGAAAAGGGGAGGAGAGAAAAGCAGTGGGAAAAATAACATACAGAAAACAAGATTAGGGAGTGAATCAGGAAAATGAGAAATAAGAGCAACAGTGGATTTTTCTAGATGCACATTTCAACCCAAGTCATGCTCCAAACCCAAACTCCATCTGTCCACCTTAGTTTTCTGGAAGGAACTCCCACTTATTCAGACCCACCCATCCTCCGCAAACAATTCCTTTCCCCAGATATTCTTACCTCCCACACTTAGAACAGCATCACATGTCACTTGGAATTTATAATGCTTTTTATTTTGCTCATCACTAAAACATTTGCCTCTTAGGCAACAGAATTATCATTTTTCTCTCTCTGCCAAACTATGTACTTCTCTTTCTCATTCTGAAGGAAAGAAAATCCAGGACAGAAAATTTGACAGCACGTGCGTCATTTCTAGGCAGCACATACAACTGTATCTGTGGACTCTAAGGACAGTCAGTAAACTGGGGTTTTAATGGTAATTAAGAAATACAAATTTGAACATAAGATCCATTACTTTTTAATGATGCCATACTAGAACTATTTGAAGGGGGAGAAAGGCTTATCTGTACTAGAGAGATGCTTTTTGGAAAAACTGATTCTTAAGTGAATCTCAGATCTCTCTTTTTAAATATGTATTCAAGGCAAACTTAGTAAATATATCTAGCTATTCAGGTATGACAAACATAAAACTTTGTAATGACAGCCTCTGTAAAATATTTAACATTTAAATATTTGTACTATTTTTAAAAATTAAGGTCATCACTCAATAGGCTGTAATATTGATACTCTTTTCATTTTTTAACTGGAAATTGTACTGCCTTTCCACATAGCATAATGAAATCTTTGTCTCACAATCTTGTTTTTTAATGTTAACATTTTTAATATTACATGATGAAAATATAAAATATAATATCTTTTTGTTCATGGGATTAAAATTTTCAATTAAGTAGACATACATTCATTCTTCTGGTTATGCAGTTAAATGAATATTTATCAAGGAAGTTATCCATTTCCTTTGTCATTAAGTGTCATAGGAGAAGATATTTGCAGATATCTGGAATTCCTTTGTGCCACCTGAGACCTGACTCTTATTGATATGTGATTTATAATGTTTCTATTCATCAATTTTTTCAAAAGTTTATGATTTTCATAAACTTTTACTAGAGAATTGAGCAGATCTAGGTTTCAGTACTAGCATTTCTCCTTTTATTTTTTTGATTTAAACAAATGGTGTAAATGGTTTTGCATATGGTAGAAGGAGTAATTTAGCACCTAATTGGTAGATTATGTAACATGCTTAGCTTTGAATCTGGCTCATAATAACCAGTCAATAAATTAAAGTTCATACGTTCTGCTCATCTTTTCTTTTTTTTCTCTATCGTTATCCTTTTCTCCTTCCCTCTCTCCCTATCCCTTTTCCAGTTATTATCATCATTATTGTTATCCTCAATGTCTTCATCATCCTCTGTGTCATTCCTTATTTCTTTGAAATATTGTGAAAGTAAATGACATAACGGCAAGCCATTATACGTCAACTCATATTTTTTAAGCATAAGACACATAGGTTGAGGTCTTTAATCCTCCTTACCTATAGGTAATCCTGTTGGAACTATGCAAGAGACATTTCAAAATGCTTGATATTTCTGAAGGATGGAAGGGAACAGGTGGAAATGCAGCTACTCCTTGGGGAGCACGAAAAGGATGCTTTAGCCATATTAAATGCAGCACGCTGAATTGGTAATGGACACTGATCAGCAACTGTTTTGTAAGAAGCATTCTTATCTGCTTCTCTGTATACATCTGTACGTTATTAATCTGCCAGAGAACTTACCTACAGTTAAATAACTCTCTGTAATAATGACCTGTTGGAGTTCTTCATAATTTGTAAGGAGGTTAAGGGCTTCCTTGGTGGCTCAGATGGTAAAGGATCTGCCTATAGTGCAGGAGACCTGGGTTCGATCCCTGGGTGGGAAGATCCCCTGGGGAAGGGAATGGCAACCCACTCCAGTATTCCCGCCTGGAGAATTCCATGGACAGCAGAGCCTGGTGGACTACAGACCAAGGAGCCACAAAGAGTCAGATATGACTGAGGGACTAATACTTTAAGCATGAATAAACCATTACTTAGAATTAATGTAAATGTATGGAAAAGAATTTTACAGCAGAATTCTATTGTTAAAAACATCTCACTAATAGACTCAAGTAAAAATGATATATATAATCAGGAATAGATAAGGCAATATTTTATCTGGACAAATCCAGATTCTCTTGCTGTTTTTTGAATTCTCCCCTGTGGCACTTCTGATCCTTGAGGTTCTTTGAGTGTATTATTGGCAGAAAGTAAGCACTCTGAAAGTGTCGATGCTTGCCAGTGTTATTTTAACTGCTATCTCTATTGCTGATACATTTAAATTTTTCTGTGATTAATAAAAATTAATTTTTAAGTGGAAATAATGTGATTAATCTCCTAATTATTCAAACTTGAGTCCATGTATGACCCACCTGCCAATGCAGGAGACATAAGAAATGTGGGTTTGATCCCTGGGTTGGGAAGATCCCCTGGAGAAGAAAATGGGAATTCACTCCAGTATTCTTGCCTGGAGAATCCCATGGACAGAGGAGCCTGGCAGGCTCCAGTCCATAAGGGTCTCAAAGAGTCAGATACAACTGAAACAGCTTAGCTCGCATGTAAATCCATGTGCATTCTAGAAACCCAAGAGATACAACTACTTTAATGTAACTGACTTCTAGGAAATATTTTCATAGGGTTGTGATGAGAATTGTTTTATAATCCTTGAGTTTTGATGAAAATGAGATTATCTTCTATATTCAGTGTTTGGTCAGTGGGTTCCCAAATTTGGCTAGGTGTCAGAATCATCAGAGTAGTATTTTAAAATACAAATTTCTGAGTCTCAATCTATAGAGATGTTGATTCTGTATGTCCTGGGTAGGACACATATTCAATGAATTTTTAAAAACTCTTTATTTAGTTTTACTGCATAGTAGGAGCCAAGTGTCAAAAATACCCATCTAAAAGACAATTGCCTGTTACAAATAAACCCTGTTCTACATGACTGCTTCTGATGCGTCAAAGTCAAATGGCTCCTTATCCCAAAAATTGTCTGTTTGCCCTTTGATGGTGTTCGGTTATTCCACACATTCTTTCTCATATCACTGTGGATTAAACTTGGAATCTGATTTCTTATCAGTTGTCCTATTTCTACCTGGATTTACATGGACTTACTAGAAAGTGTTTCCTTGAGAATGGGCATAGACCATGGAGCTAATGCTTTCTCAGATGAACTGGGAAGGATTTACGTATCACAGAAATAAAGACAGAAATGCTTAACTTCATCCCAAGAAAATGATTTTCCTCTAAGCTAGGCAAAGCTACTCAAGTGATCTGTAACATTGAGTATGATTAAAAAAAAAAAAAAGTGGACACCCTTGTCTTGTTCCAGATCTTAGGGAGAATGTTTCCAGTTTTTCACCATTGAGAATAATGTTTGCTGTAGGCTTATCATATATGGCCTTTACTATGTTGAGGTAAGTTCCTTCTATGCCCATTTTTTGAAGAGTTTTAATCATAAATGGGTGCTGGATTTTGTCAAAGGCTGTATCTGCATCTATTGAGATTATCATATGGTTTTTATCTTTCAATTCATTAATATGGTGTATCACATTGATTGATTTGTGTATATTGAAGAATCCTTGCATTCCTGGAATAAACCCAACTTGGTCATGGTGTATGAGCTTTTTGATATGTTGCTGAATTCTGTTTGCTAAAATTTTGCTGAGGATTTTTGCATCTATGCTCATCAGTGATATTGGCCTGTAGTTTTCTAGATGTCCATCAACAGATGAATGGATAAAGATGTTGTGGTACATATACACAGTGGAATATTACTCAGCCATAAAAAGCAACACATTTGAGTCAGTTCTGATGAGGTGGATGAACCTAAAACCTATTATACAGAGTGAAGTGAGTCAAACTGACTCACTTCACTCACCATATTAATGAATTGAAAGATAAAAACCATATGATAATCTCAATAGATGCAGATACAGCCTTTGACAAGTGAGTCAGACTGACTCACTTCACTCTGTACAATAGGTTTTAGGTTCATCCACCTCATCAGAACTGACTCAAATGCATTGCTTTTTATGGCTGAGTAAAATTCCATTATGTATGCATATATGGGCTTCCCTGGTGGCTCAGGCGGTAAAGCGTCTGCCTTCAATGCTGGAGACCTGGGTTCGATCCCTGGGTCAGGAAGATCCCCTGGAGAAGGAAATGACAACCCACTTCAGTACTCTTGCCTGGAAAATCCCATAGACGGAGAAGCCTGGTAGGCTACCATCCACGGGGTCGCAAAGAGTTGGACACGACTGAGCAACTTTACTTACTTACTTACTGATGCATATATACCGAATCTAGAAAAATGATACTGAAGAATTTATTTACCAGACAGCAGTGGAGAAACAGACATAGAAAATAGGCTTATGGACGTGAGGAGAGGGTGAGATGTATGGAAAAAGTAACACAGAAACTTAATTACCATATGTAAAATAGATAGCCAATGGGAATTTGCTGTATGGCTCAGGAAACTCAAACAGGGGCTCTGTATCAATCTACCAGGGTGGGATGGGGTGGGAGATGTGAGGAAGGTTCAAAAGGGAGGGGATGTATGTATACCTATGACTGATTCATTATGAGGTTTGACAGAAAACAACAAAATTCTGTAAAGCAATTATCCTTCAATAAAAAAAAATTTTTAAAGATTGCAACAAGAACAAAAGTACTTTTAAGTTTGATTTATCTAGAGTGATGTTCTTCACTCAGTCATGTCAGACTCTTTGTGACCTCATGGACAGTAGCCCACCAGGCTCTTCTGCCATGGAATTCTCCAGACAGGAATACTGAAGTGGGTAGCCATTCCCTTCGCCAGGAGATCTTCCAGACCCAGGAATCAAACCGAGGTCGCCTGCACTGCAGGCAGATTTTTTTTTTTTTTAACCATCTGAGCTACCAGAGAAGCCCAGAGTGATTTTCCAGAAAACCACAACTACAGTACATAAAGAAGCAAGACATGTCTCCTTCAGTTAGCCTTCTGCTTAGAGTTTCAGGGTTTGGGAAGGGCTAGGATATCAGTCTTACGTGGTCAGTGGTGTGGTCATAACGTCAGGGATCAGACTTGGGGTTACCTACAGGGCCTCTGTCCCTGCATGAGGACACTGTTAGTTTTAACTGGATGGATGGATAAGGAGACAGTCAAGGCCCACAAGTAGATTTTCACTAGTAACACAGACAGCAGCGAATCACTCCTCATCATAAATCAGTGTCATCAAGGCCCAGAGGGAAGCTTATTTCATTGACAACAGTCCTTTACTGTAGTAAAGAAAACATTTTTATTTGAAAACAGCATGGCTCTCCCTATTACAGTAGCTCTTTCTCTAAAACTGAGAGTTCCAGAGGGCAGATTACATCTGGCTCTAGCAAGGGCATGTTTCATCAGGGGGCAATGTATTGAAGAATCCTGTGGGTAACGCTTATCCTCACACCTTGACATCTGTGGGGTGGCCTCCAAGACTTCTTGAGATTCACTAATCCTGTATTAGCACCTAAGGTGACAGTCAGAGGACTTGTACAAATACTAGGTAGGAAGCCTCTAGCCTATACCTTGACACAAAGATAGGCTGAGAAAAACGTAAGACTGCCAGTTCAATCACTCTGAAATATGATGCCTCTGAATGCTTCCCTGATGGCTCAAGTAGTAAACACTCTGCCTGTAATGGAAGAGACACAGGGGGCACAGGTTCAATTCCCAGTTGGGGAGGATCGCCTAGAGAAGGAAATGGAAACCCACTCCAGTATTCTTGTCTGAAAAACCCCACTGAGAGAGGAGCATGGCGGGCCATAGTCCATGGGGTCGCATAGAGTCAGACACAACTGAGCAAGCACGCACGATTGAATGCAAATGTTTAACATGATCATTGCTTCTATTCCCAGCGCATGACTTCATGTGGGCCTCGGACATGAGCACCTAAAGATGGATCATAACAAGGGCCATAAAGGCAGCTAACTTCCCACATCACTTTCTCTAAAACTACAGATATTTACCATAACAAAAGCCAAATGAAATATCCCTAGGGATCTTCATATATAAAGAAGTACTTTGACTATTCAGCCTAATCTCCATGAAAGTGAAAGTGAAAGTCACTCAGTCGTGTCCAACTCTTTGTGACCCAGTTCATGGAATTCTCCAGGCCAGAATCCTGGAGTGGGTAGCCTTTCCCGTCTCCAGAGGATCTCCATGATAGCATCTTAATAACAACTATCAATTCCTTAGAACTGGAAAAGTATGACTCTGGAAGTAAGGAAAGTCCTGCCTCTATTTCTCTATTATATTTGACTATTTTTTTCTCTCAGAATTTGCTTGTCTCAGGTAGGTGGGTTACTGCTTTCTCTTTAAAGTGTCTATATTCATTTACGTATACACATATGTATACATACACACACACCTATATACACAATATGTTTGTATATCATAGTACCAATATATAATTAACCATTTCTTACATTACTTGAAATTTGAAAAAAGAAATCAAGTTAACTCCTATATGGCACTGGAAGGGGCTTCCCTGTGGCTAAGACAGTAAAGAATCTGCCTGCAATGTGGGAGACCTGGGTTCGATTCCTGGGTCGGGAAGATCCCCTAAAAAGAGAAGGGCTACCCACTCCAGCATTCTGGCCTGGAGAATTCCATGGACAGAGGAGCCTGGCAGGCTACAGCCCATGAGATCACAGAGTCAGACATTACTGAGCAACTTTCACTTTCATGGCACCATTCATCATTTCCAAGGCTTTACACTTATAAATAATTTCCAAATTATAGCTTCTCTCATGAGTATTAACTTACTGAATATCGATTTCATTTGATGGGAAATTAATATTCATTTAATGGCATGAGGTCCTGGTTGAAACAGGCCTAGATATAAAGTAGATTCTCTTTCATTTCCTCTCCTGTGGCACTGATTTTGATTGTGGAACAGAAGGTATGAATTTATAACATGATGTGTGATTGAGTAACAGCTGTCAGTAATTGGAAGCAGCAAAGATCGTAATGAAACCTCAAGTCATGAAAAATTTACCTGATTTTTGTTTCACTACAAAGACCCCAAAATCAGCCTAGGTTATTGAAACATCTGGCTCAACTTTTGAGTTTTTGCCACCTTGAAAACCCTACCTCAAATGGTTATTTCTATAAGGGCAGACGACTTGATTTTTTTGTTCCTGAATTTATGGACTAGGGTTTCCTTTCTCCAAAGTGATAAAATGTTATGTTAATATGGTTTATATTGAGATATTTGCACTTCTCTGAAATATAGATCCAGATGATTAAAATTTTTTCCAGGAATGAGTCTGTGTGAATGAAATGGTACATAAGTTTTCAAGGGTTTTAAAACTATATATTAGATAGGACTTCTGTATTAGTAAACCTATAGCAATTAAGTCTCAAAATCTTTTCTTCAGGGAAGAGGGGATCTTACTTAATAGTTTAAAACCTGTTAAAATTTGCCCAAATAAGAGAGTAATTTTAGGGTGTATAATGAAATGAAAAGTCCAGACAGCCAAATACTTCATGAATGCCTAGACAACACTTTTTTTTATCTAAGTTTCTGCTTCATTTCTCCTTTTTTAAAAAAGAAAGATAAATATTATGAGAGAATCAGAGATATTACAATACTACAAACCTTTCTGAAACCAATTAAATATTATTGTCCCATAGTTTAGAGATTAAAAGACCCGGAATAAGGAAATAAAGAGAATATTAAAACCCAGGTTTCTAAACTATTAAAGAATGTAATAGAATCACCGGACACCAAATGAAACAAATATAGCAAACTTACATTTTGCTAAAATTCATTGTTACATTCCTCAACTGATTTACTGCAATAACTCATAAGCAGCTAAACCTATATATTCCAGGTGGAC